>NC_138165.1:71544141-72112141 GCF_964165515.1 Mesoplodon bidens
TTGATATTCTGGCTTATTTAACAGATTTGTTGTCTTTCATGTTCTATATGGGATTCTATATTTGAAACTAGCCTAAGTAATATTTTGACCATCTTATGCTATTATATTCTTTATCCTTTCTCTTTCTAAAAATGAATGCAGAAATATATTACCAAAATTTTAAAAGGCTTTAACTGCTGATGGACCTGAACATAATTTTAACTATAATGTTTAACGAGATATTTTGTTAAATCAATCAATATGTGATTATTTGCAGAGGCTATATGCCTAGTTTTGTCGTGGGTACTGTGGTGTTATCAGTATGAAGTAGGTGGAGCTGTAGGAGGCAGCTTATGTACAACAAATGGAGTGGATTTAGCTAGGTGTCCAGAACTCTCTGTGGACTGGTTAATTTGGATAATTTCCTGGGTTCTGGCGTATAAGGGCTGTCCCTAATTGTCTGATAACCGGGCTGAGGGTGGTTAGGGCAGATACATAGTGGCCCTGAGTGTCAGAGCACAAAAGGGGAGTAGTTAATCAGCTGTTCAAGAAGGGGATCTGACTGGTACCTAGTCAAAACCACAAAACTAGGTCAAGACAGCATAAAAACAACTATATTACATAGGAGTAGGAGTGTTAAACACAGGTGACATTACATCTAAAATTATTTATATCTATTACCTTATGATCTAGGCTGAAGTGTGTGTGTGTGAAATTAATCAGTTACTGAATGGCTACTATGTAATAGGAACTATGTGAGATATTGAACTAAAAATGAAGACTGCATCACATTGAGATCGCTCTTGTTTTGAATAGATCTTTTGAAAATATTTTATTATTAAATTTTGTACACTCCATCAAATGAATAACAGTCTTTAAATATACGTATTTATAGTCATGTTAAAAATGATAGCTCAATTGACAATAGTAATATGCTTTCAAGACTACATTTTTTTGGCCATTCTTTTTTACATTTTTACTTTTTTAAACTATTCAGTTCTTCACTCCATGCACTACCATCCTTGCAATCAGATATTTTTCATCTTGTAATTTCATAAAGTTCTAACTTTTTGGCAATTATTTGGACAAACATCATCTGTTCTATTAATTTACATTGAGACACTTAACATAAATTTGTTTACTTTTTATAAAATATCAAATGGCCTTTTCCTTTAATTTTTATTTCATTTATTACTTTTTCTTTACTAGGTCTACATTAAAATTCTAGGTATTTACTGAACATAGTTTGAAGATTATATTATTACATGTATCTATCTATGTTCATTTGTTTCTTATTAGAAATCACATGAAGTTTGTAGGATTCATTTTATTTTTTGAAGTAGGAAGCATGGGAAAAGACAAGTCTTTACTTTCTTTATCATATTCTGTTGCGCCATGTTCCAGGAGCCATATATTCCTTCAGTTCTACCAAGGACAAAGTACTATAGTTCTATTTATGTATCAGAATTACTAATAATTCTGGCAAGTTCTCCAATACATCTACCAATTCTCAATATCTTACCTATCTATTTTTAAATAAAATATTGAGTATATTTCAACCCAGATGAAGTGCCATGTATGCACTGTGAAGAAGGAAAATGATGACATACTTGGAAGTCTAGTTACCCTTCACTATCTGGGACTAAGACAACTAGCAATATATGCATACAGTTGTAGAAATAAGGATGTGGTGCCAAGATCCCCATTAAAGGCAGACCTTGCTACCCAGCTGATGCCCTTGAAGCTCCTTCAGGGTCTCCTTCAATCACAGAGAACCAACTTGCTCCAGGTCACACACTTCCCTGAGGAGCTCCATTTTGTAAATGAATGAGACAGGATACAAAGGCTTTTCTATTTTGGCCTTATGTGGGGACACTCCCACAGGAAATGCACAGTTCATAATTCCCTGTAGTTTTCCTGAGGTTTTGTCAGGGCTGCATCTCAATGTGACTTCTTTCTTAGCCTGATACTGCTTTCTGATATCTCTCTTCAAATGTGGGGATACCTAATAAGCCTCATGTATCCCAAACTCTGCTTCTGCTTCTGGAGAGCACAGTCTATGATGAATATCAAGTATCAAGTAGGAAAATTCCAGAGATTATGGTTATAGTCCTACTTCATATTTTACTTCAAATATTTGCAATCTTAGGAAACTCAAGTGGGTCATAATATTTTCACGACAAATTAAATATGTAGAATCCATGTAGAACCGTTGGTCCTTATCAGAATTAATTTGAAAGTCCAAAGTCTTCTATAAACCAGAACATTTATCTGTGGCTCTTCATTCCTTATATTAAATCACTCACTCATTCATTCATCTAAAAACACATTATTCTCTAAAATGTGCTAGCTGTCCTGTTACGTGTAGGGATACAGAGATATATACATGATGATTTTTTTCATCCAAGCATTTAATGGTAAGAGAGATTTTAAACAGCATGTAAATTAGTTTTTTTAAAACAGCATGTAAATTAGTTTTTTGCTGAAACAAATTACCACAAACTTAGTGTCTTAAAATAACAAAAATTTATTATCTTACACTTCGGGAAATCAGAAGTCCAAAATCAGTCACACTGGGCTAAATTTAAGGATTTTGCAAGGGCTGATTTTTTTTTTTCCAAAAGCTTCAGTGTCCAGTGGTTGTAATCTTTGGTTTGTGTCCCCGTCCTCTCATTCATCCAATATCATTTTTCCCTTATCACATCTCATACTACTTTGATACTCGTAGTTTTTGCTCATAAGAACCCTTGTCATTATATTGGGCCCATCTCAGTAATTCAGCATAATCTCCTCATCTCAAATTCCTTAACCTAATCATATTGGCAATGTCCTTTTTACCATATAAGGTGAAATGTGTAGGTTCTGGGTATTAGGACATTGACATCTTTGGGGCCATTAGTCAGCCTAACATAGCATTTAACTAGGTAGGCAGAAGCAACAATGGGTACTAAATGAGAATATTATAATGTTACTGAGAGTGTCCTAAGGTATTGAGGAGGCTGCTAAATGGTTGGTCAATAAAAGACTTCATAAAAACATAACTTTTTTTGTTGTTGTTTGTTTTTGTTTGTTTTTCTTTCTTTTTTAACATTTTTATTGGAGTATAATTGCTTTACAATGGTATGTTAGTTTTAACTTTATAACAAAGTGAATCAGTTATACATACACATATATCCCCATATCTCTTCCCTCTTCCATCTCCCTCCCTTGCACCATCCCTATCCCACCCTTCTAGCTGGTCACAAAGCACCAAGCTGTTCTCCCTGTGCTATGCTACTGTTTCCCATTAGCTATGTATCTTACATTTGGTAGTGTATGTATGTCCATATATACACTACCACTCTCTCACTTTGTCCCAGCTTACCCTTCCCCAACCCCTTGTCCTCAAGTCCATTCTCTAGTAGGTCAGGGTCTTTATTCCCGACTTGCCTCTAGTTTCTTCATGATCAAGTTTTTATTCTTCTTTTTTTTTTTTTTAGATTCCATATATATGTGTTAGCACACAGTATGTTTTTTTCTCTTTCAGACTGACTTAATTCACTCTGTATGACAGACTCTAGGTCCATCCACCTCACAACAAATAACTCAATTTCATTTATTGTTATGGCTGAGCAATATTCCATTGTTTATATGTGCCACATCTTCTTTATCCATTCCTCTGTCAATGGACACTTAGGTTGCTTCCATATCCTGGCTATTGTAAATAGAGCTGCAATAAACATTGTGGTACATAACTCTTTTTGAATTATGGTTTTCTCAGGGTATATGCCCAGTAGTGGGATTGCCGGGTCATATGGTAGTTCTATGTGTAGTTTTTTAAGGAACCTCGATACTGTTCTCCATAGTGGCTGTATCAATTTTCATTCCCACCAACAGCATATGAGGGTTCCCTTTTCTCCACACCCACTCCAGCATTTATTGTTTGTAGATTTTTTATGATGGCCATTCTGATTGGTGTGAGATGATATCGCATTGTAGTTTTGATTTGCATTTCTCTAATGATTAATGATGTTGAGCATTCTTTTATGTGTTTGTTGGCAATCTGTATATCTTCTTTGGAGAAATGTCTATTTAGGTCTTCTGCCCATTTTTGGACTGGGTTTTTTGTTTTCTTGATATTGAGCTGCATGAGCTGCTTGTAAATTTTGGAGATTAATCCTTTGTCAGTTGCTTCATTTGCAAATATTTTCTCCCATTCTGAGGGTTGTCTTTTGGTCTTGTTTTTGGTTTCCTTTGCTGTGCAAAAGCTTTTAAGTATCATTAGGTCACATTTGTTTATTTTTGTTTTTATTTCCATTTCTTGAGGAGGTGGGTCAAAAAGGATCTTGCTGTTATGTATGTCATAGGGTTTTCTTCCAGTTTTCCTTTAAGAGTTTGATAGTGTCTGGCCTTACATTTAGGTCTTTAATCCATTTTGAGTTTATTTTTGTGTATGGTGTTAGGGAGTGTTCTAATTTCATTCTTTTGCATGTAGCTGTCCAGTTTTCCCAGCACCACGTATTAAAGAGTCTGTCTTTTCTCCACTGTATATTCTTGACTCATTTATCAACAGTGAGTTTACCATATGTGCATGGGTTTATCTCTGGGCTTTCTATCCTGTTCCATTGATCTATATTTCTGTTTTTCTGCCAGTACCATACTGGCTTGATTACCATAGCTTTGTAGTATAGTCTGAAGTCCAGGAGCCTGATTTCTCCAGCTCCATGTTTCTTTGTCAAGATTGCTTTGGCTATTCAGGTTCTTTCGTGTTTCCATACAAATTGTGACATTTTTTGTTCTAGTTCTGTGAAAAATGCCAGTGGTAGTTTGATAGGGACTGCACTGAATCTGTAGATTGCTTTGCATAGTGTAGTCATTTTCACAATGTTCCTTATTCCAATCAAAGAACATGGTATATCTTTCCATCTGTTTTTATCATCTTTAATTTTCTGCATACACATCTTTTGTCTCCTTAGGTAGGTTTATTCCTAGGTATTTTATTCTTTTTGTTGCAATGGAAAATGGGAGTATTTTCTTAATTTCACTTTCAGATTTTTCATCATTAGTGTATGGGAATACAAGAGATTTCTGTTCGTTAATTTTGTATCCTGCTATTTTACCAAATTCAGGGATTAGCTCTAGTATTTTTCTGGTAGAGTCTTTAGGATTCTCTATGTATAGTATCATTTCATCTGAAACAGTGACAGCTTTACTTCTTATTTTCCGATTTGGAATACTTTTATTTCTTTTTCTTCTCTGATTGCTGTGGAAAAAACTTCCAAAACTTTGTTGAATAATAGTGGTGAGGGTGTGCAACCTTATCTTGTTCCTAATCTTAGTGGAAATGGTTTCAGTTTTTTACCATTGAGGATGAGGTTCGCTGTGGGTTTGTCATATATGGCCTTTATCATGTTGAGGAAAGTTCCCTCTATGCCTACTTTCTGCAGGATTTTTATTATAAATGGGTGTTGAATTTTGTCAAAAGCTTTCTCTGCATCTATTGAGATGATCATATGGATTTTCTCCTTCAATTTGTTAATATGGTGTATCACATTGATTGATTTGTGTATATTGAAGAATCCTTGCATTCCTGGGATAAACCCCACTTGATCATGGTGTATGATCCTTTTAATGTGCTGTTGGATTCTGTTTGCTAGTATTTTGTTGAGGATTTTTGCATCTATGTTCATCAGTGATATTGGTCTGTAGTTTTCTTTTTCTGTAACATCTTTGTCTGGTTTTGGTATCAGGGTGATGGTGGCCTCATAGAATGAGTTTGGGAGTGTTCCTCCCTCTGCTCTATTTTGGAAGAGTTTGAGAAGGATAGATGTTAGCTCTTCTCTAAATGTTTGATAGAATTCACCTGTGAAGCCACCTGGTCCTGGGCTTTTGTTTGTTGGAAGATTTTTAATCACAGTTTCAATTTCAGTGCTTGTGATTGGTCTGTTCATATTTTCTATTTCTTCCTGGTTCAGTCTCAGAAGGTTGTGCATTTCTAAGAATTTGTCCATTTCTTCTAGGTTGTCCATTTTATTGGCATATAGTTGCTTGTAGTAATCGCTCATGATCCTTTGTATTTCTGCAGTGTCAGTTGTTACTTCCCCTTTTTCATTTCTAATTGTATTGATTTGAGTCTTCTCCCTTTTCTTCTTGATGAGTCTGGCTAATGGTTTATCAATTTTGTTTATCATCTCAAAGAACCAGCTTTTAGTTTTATTGATCTTTGCTGTTGTTTCCTTCATTTCTTTTTCATTTATTTCTGATCTGATCTTTATGATTTCTTTCCTTCTGCTAACTTTGGGGTTTTTTTTTTCTTCTTTCTCTAATTGCTTTTGGTGTAAGTATTGTTCATTTGAGATATTTCTTTTTCTTAAGGTATGATTGTAGTGCTATAAACTTCCCTCGTAGAACTGCTTTTGCTCCATCCCATAGGATTTGGGTCATCATGTTTTCATTGTCATTTGTTTCCAGGTATTTTTTGATTTTCTCTTTGATTTCTTCAGTGATCTCTTGGTTATTAAGTAGTGTATTGTTTAGCCTCCAAGTGTTTGTATTTTTTTACAGATTTTTTTCCTGTAATTGATATCTAGTCTCATAGCGTTGTGGTCAGAAAAGATACTTGATACCAAGGCTTGATTTGTGACCCAAGATATGATCTATCCCGGAGAATATTCCATGAGCACTTGAGAACAAAGTGTATTCTGTTGTTTTTGGATGGATAGTCCTATAAATATCAATTAAGTCCATCTTGTTTAATGTATCATTTAGTGCTGTGTTTCCTTGTTTATTTTCATTTTGGATGATCCATCCATTGGTGACAGTGGGGTGTTAAAGTCCACTTGTATGATTGTGTCACTGTCGATTTCCCCTTTTATGGCTGTTAGTATTTGCCTTATGTACTGAAGTTCTCCTATGTTGGGTGCATAAATTTTCACAATTGTTCTATCTTCTTCTTGGATTGATCCCTTGATCATTTTGTAGTGTCCTTCTTTGTCTGTTGTAACAGTCTTTGTTTTAAAGTCTATTTTGTCTGATATGAGAATTGCTACTCCAGCTTTCTTTTGATTTCTATTTGCATGGCATATCTTTTTGCATCCCCTCACTTTCAGTCTGTATGTGTCCCTATGTCTGAAGTGGGTATCTTGTAGACAGTATATATACAGGTCTTATTTTTGTATCCATTCAGCCATTCTGTGTGTTTTTGTTGGAGCATTTAATCCATTTACACTTACGTTAAATACTGATATGTATGTTCCTATTACCATTTTCTTAATTGTTTTGGGTTTGTTATTGTAGGTCTCTTCCTTCTCTTGTGTTTCCTGCCTAGAGAATTTCCTTTAGCATTTGTTGTAAAGCTGGTTTGGTGGTGCTGAATTCTCTTATCTTTTGCTTGTCTCTAAAGGTTTTAACTTCTCTGTCAAATCTGAATGAGATCCTTGCTGGGTAGAATAATCTTGGTTGTAGGCTTTTCCCTTTCCTCACTTTAAATATGTCCTGCCACTCCCTTCTTGCTTGCAGAGTTTCTGTGGAACAATCAGCTGTTAACCTTATGGGGATTCCCTTGTATGTTATTTGTTGTCTTTCCCTAGCTGCTTTTAATATTTTTTCTTTGATTTAATTTTTGATAGTTTGATTAATATGTGTCTTGGTGTGTTTCTCCTTGGATTTATCTTTTATGGGACTCTCTGTGCTTCCTGGACTTGATTAACTATTTCCTTTCCCATATTAAGGAAGTTTTCAACTATAATCTCTTCAAATATTTTCTCAGTTCCTTTCTTTTTCTCTTCTTCTGGGACCCCTATAATTGGAATGTTGGTGTGTTTTATATTGTCCCAGAAGTCTCTGAGACTGTCCTCAATTCTCTTCATTCTTTTTTCTTTATTTTGCTCCGCAGTAGTTATTTCCACTGTTGTATGTTCCAGGACACTTATCCGTTCTTCTGCCTCAGTTATTCTTCTATTGATCCCTTCTAGAGAATCTTTCAATTTCATTTATTGTGTTGTTCATGATTGTGTTTTGGCTCTTTAGTTCTTCTAGGTCCTTGTGAAACGTTTCTTGTATTTTCTCCATTCTATTTCCAAGATTTTGGATCATCTTTACTGTCATTATTCTGAATTCTTTTTCAGGTAGACTGCCTATTTCCTCTTCATTTTTAGGTCTAGTGGGTTTTTAACCTTGCTCCTTCATCTTCTATGTGTTTCTTTGTCTTCTCATTTTGCTTAGCTTACCGGGTTTGGGGTCTCCTCTTCGCATGCTGCAAGTTCGTACCCATTGTTTTTGATGTCTTCCCCCAGTGGCTAAGTTTGGTTCAGTGGGTTGTGTAGGCTTCCTGATACAGGGGACTAGTACCTGTGTTCTGGTGGATGAGGCTGGATCTTGTCTTTCTGGTCAGCAGGACCACATCTGGTGGTGTGTTTTGGGGTGTCTGTGACCTCTTTATGATTTTAGGCAGCTTCTCTGTTAATGGGTTGAGTTAGGTTCCTGTCTTGCTAGTTGTTTGGCTTAGGGTGTGCAGCACTCTAGCCTGCTGCTCATTGAGTCGAGCTGGGTCTTGGTGTTGAGATGGAGATCTCTGGGAAATTTTCGCCTTTTGATATTACGTAGAACCGGGAGGTCCCTGGTGGACCAATGTCCTGACCTTGGCTCTCCCACCTCAGAGGCACAGCCCTGATGCCTGGCTGGAGCACCAAGAACCTGTCATCCACACGGCTCTGAATAAAAGGCAGAAAAAAAGAAAGGAGGAAGAAAAAGATAAAATAAAAGTTATTAAAATAACAAAAAATAATTATAAAAATTTTGTTTCAGTTATTAAAAAAAAAGAAAGTAAGAAAGAAGAGAATAACCAAACCAAAAACCAAATTCACCAATGATAACAAGCACTGAAAAGTATACTAAAAAAAAAAACCAAACAAACAAACAAAAAACGGACAGACAGAACCCTAGGATAAATGGTAAAAGCAAAGCTATACAGACAAAATCACATACAGAAGCATACACATACACACTCACAAAAAGAGAAAAAGGGGCAAATATATATATATATATATATATCGTTGCTCCCAAAGTCCACCTCCTTAATTTGGGATGATTCGTTGTCTGTTCTGGTATTCCACAGATGCAGGGTATGTCAAGTTGAGTGTGGAGATTTAATCCGCTGCTCCTGAGGCTGCTGGGAGAGATTTCCCTTTCTCTTTGTTTGCACAGCTCCTGCTGTTCAGCTTTGGATTTGGCCCCGCCTCTGTGTGTAGGTCACCTGAGGGTGCCTTTTGTTTGCTCAGACAGGACGGGGTTAAAGGAGCAGCTGATTCGGGGGCGGTGGCTCACTCACGCCAGGGGGAGGGAGGGGCGAGGCTGCGGTGGCAGAGGCCAGCGTGATGTTGCAACAGCCTGAGGCGCGCCATGTGTTCTTCTGGGGAAGTTGTCCCTGGATCAAGGGACCCTGGCAGTAGTGAGCTGCACAGGCTCCCAGGAGGGGAGGTGTGGATAGTGACCTGTGCTCGCACAGAGGCTTCTTGGTGGTGGCAGCAGCGGCCTTAGTGTCTCATGCCTGTCTCTGGAGTCCGTGCTGTTAGCCGCGACTCACGCCCCTCACTGGAGCTCCTTTAAGCAGCACTCTTAATCCCCTCTCCTCGCGCACCAGGAAACACAGAGGCAAGAAAAAGTCTCTTGTCTCTTTGGCAGGTCCAGACTTTTTCCCGGACTCCCTCCCGGCTAGCCGCAGTGCACTAACCCACTGCAGGCTGTGTTCACGCCGCCAACCCCAGTCCTCTCCCTGGGATCCGACCAAAGCCAGAGCCTCAGCTCCCAGCCCCCGCCGGCCCCGTCGGGTTAGCAGACAAGCCTCTTGGGCTGGTGAGTGCCGGTCGGCACCGATCTTCTATGCGAGGATCTCTCCTCTCTGCCCTCCTCACCCCTGTTGCTGTGCTCTCTTCTGTGGCTCCGAAGCTTCCCCCCTCTGCCACCCACAGTCTCCACCCGCGAAGGGGCTTCCTAGTGTGTGGAAACCTTTCCTCCTTCACAGCTCCCTCCCACTGGTGCAGGTCCCGACCCTATTCTTTTGTCTCTGTTTTTTGGTTTTTCTTTTGCCCTACCCAGGTACGTGGTGACTTTCTTGCCTTTTGGGAGGTCTGAGGTCTTCTGCCAGCATTCAGTAGGTGTTCTGTAGGAGTTGTTCCACATATAGATGTATTTCTGATGTATTTGTGGGGAGGAAGGTGATCTCTGCGTCTTATTCTTCCGCCATCTTGAAGCTCCTCTCCAAAACATGACTTTCAAATAGGGTTTTGAAAGATGATTAAAAGTTAGCTGGTGAAGAGTGGAGCAATGGTGATTTGACCCTCTAGGAAAACAGAGTAGCTCATGCCAAGACATGGAAGCTACAGGAAATACAAGTGTTCATGGAATTCCAGATATTGGAAGTTTTGGGCTACAAAGCACATATTTTTCTTACATTTTGATATTTCTGAAAAATGACATATTTGTTACAATTAATGAGCACATTAAATGCAGTAGTCATTTATTTTTTCTTAATGTCCTGTTATTAAGAGATTAAAACAGACAATTAAAAATATAAATGCAATGTGATTTTATAAATTTGGTTTATAGGATGCTAAGAAAATAGTGAGAAGCGAGTCTGAAGAACAAAGCATGTGTCAAATTCACTACAGGCTGTAACCTTGAAAATCAGTTTGTAAGCTATAATGAAAGTCACAGGAAGTTTTTGAAGCCCTTTAAGAAGGTATCTGCATTATCTGATTTTAGTTTTAGAAAGATCACATTGATTGTATGGGAGAGGAGTGATACTACAGGCAAAGAAGACAGGAGTTTTCCACAATTGGATTGGCAAGTGTTGAAAGCCAGAATGAAGGAAATGATGTCAACTGATTGATAATATATGTAGAAATGGCAAATTTTGCTAAATGATTCCAATTTGGTAAATGATTTTATGTAGTGGGAAGGTAAGAAAGGGGACAGTTTTTAGGATAACTCCCTGATTTTGGCAATTGGGAGAATATTTGAATTTTTTCCTGAGTAAAGATATGAGGAGCAGTCTTTTTTTGGGAGGTGAATGAGGGGGGATCAATGAGCAATGATATGTATACATAATATTTAGTTTTCAATATGTATGGAAATATATAAGTATAAATATCCATCAGCATTTGAATATAAGAATCTGAAGCCCAGGAATGGGTTTTCAGATGGAGACACAAATTCAATAGTTATTCAGTAATAACTGAAATCTTAGGCAAAAATGAGACAGTATGGAAGAAGACCATGGGCCTTTCAGTTTGTTTATTTTGATTGCTCTTAGTTCAGCTTTCTTTCTTGTTTTGGAATACTCTTCAATTTGTGTATTATCATGAGATGTCCTGCTTCTCACAATGGTAGTGAAAATAAGACTAACTTTCATTTTTCTGCCTCTGATGACCAAAGGTTTGGGCATGTGACATGGGTTCAGCCAAATAGCTGCTCCCACAAAAAACTTTGAATATGGAATTTGAGGCATGAGTGGTTAGGGTTCGTTTATAGCAAATGAAGGGGTTTTCAGTGAATGCAGCACCAAGGCCCAATAGGAGTCTTCTATAGTGGTAGGGGCAGAGTCCTAGCCAAGCTGTTTGTATTAAGCATGGTTAGTAATGTTTCCTGACCAGCTTTTGCTTTTTTACCTGTTTTCAAAGCCTGGCCTATTAAGTTTGCCATCAGTTCTTGAGTTCCTAACCATTTTCCAATAAAAACTTTTGCTGCCTAGTCTGGCTAGATTTGACTGTCCTTCTTATGATTGTTTGATACAGAAGATATATAGAATGAGAAAATAAATGGGAGGAGAAATAGGAACATCTGACAGTTACTGTCAGTTTGAGCCTTTTATATTTCACAGTAAGAATTCTTCACTTGTAACTTAAAAGTTTTGTGTTGCCATACTCCCTTTAAACAATACAGTCTCAGAGGTAAAGGAAAAAACACTGATAGTTTTGGAATTTTTCAAGTCCATTTGATGAAAAAGTGTGGCTCACAATGCTGATTTTGTTGTCTGGGAATGAATGAATCTCTTTTTAAGTTTGCTTATAGTAAGAAAATAAGAAAATTTGAGCAAGAAATTCTAATAGTTTAAATGGTAAAATGAATATCATTAGGCTATAGAGGTCTATGAAGTCAAGAATTTTGTTGAGGAAAGGAACAGGCTATGAATTTCTCAATATTTTCCTACTTTAAGTTCAAAATAATTCACCTTTATTTGAATTAAAATATATTAGCACAAAGGAAGCTTAACATGAAGAAAAATTCTTAAGAATTATAAAGTATTATTGAATTGCAAACTTAAGCTAAAAATGAAGTACAGAGAACATAAAAGGTAGGTGACTTGGAAGGTAATAATACTTAGGGGAAATATTCCATCAATTTCTAGGTGCCCTTCAATACTCATTATTATGTTTTTGCTGTGAGCAATAATCGAGAGACTCTATTTTTTGTTTTTTCTGTCAAAACAAGACTGATTCCTATTACCTTACAGTTTCATTACTTGAACTATAACAGATAAGTAATTCTTCTAATTATAGCATAAAATGTTCTAGTTACAATACTTTAGGGAATACATTAATCACTCATTTACATATACATATTTAAATGTATCATGCACTACACAGAATTCTTAAAAGAAAAAAGGTTTTTTTGACATTTGTTAACAGTTATTTTAAATAAGGGATTTTTAATAGCAGTAGCTACCTATATCAAGCATCAAAACATATTGGTTTTAACAAGTAATAAAAGTATATCTAGGACTAAGGTTAATTACTGATCTTACTATCTTAGAAATTTGAGTAGATTTTAAGGAGAAAAAAATTATTTTATAAATAAAGCCATGTATTTTCAGAATCTATTTAAAATGTCAGCTTATAGTATATATTGGCATAGAGAACTGAAATACTCAGTTTTCACAGTATTTCTCTTCCTACTAGATTATGCTTCTGATGAGACTCTTGACTCCATCCAGTAAAATTTAAATGTAATATAAGAACTGTATAAGTAATTTTTATTTAAATAATGAAGCAAATGAAATTAAGTACCGTGTATATGAATGTATATTTATGTGCGTTTTTGTTGCTTTTTATTTTGTTTTGTTGTTCCTCTAAATTTTCAGATTCACAGATATTATCAAGTGCTCCCTTATCTATTTCATTTTTTAAATATCTTTATTGGAGTATAATTGCTTTACAATGTTGTATTAGTTTCTGCTGTAAAACAAAATGAATCAGCTATATGTATACATATATCCCCATATCCCGTCCATCTTGAGTCTGCTTCCCACCCTCCCTATCCCACCCCTCTATTCCATTTTTATGTATAAATAGTTTGACTGCAAATCTATAAGTGTGTTTTATTTGTTTTCTAAATTAAAAAAAAAATCTTGCTGGACCAAAAATATTACCAAGCTTTGTCACAAGGTTTTTACTTTCCGTTTTAATACAGAACCTACAAAAGTCCTGAAGAAAAGAGGCTCATATTTTGTGGGGTAGTTGGAGGAAAGGGAGTTTTATAAATAACCTCAAAACAGCTACGGAGAAAAAAGGTATAAAATAATATAGTCCTAAGAAGTTTGATTTAAATATCTAATCTTAATAATAGCTACTTTTGTGAAAATCAGAATATTGAAATACATAAATATGGATTTCCATTATTGACAGGCATAATGTATTGTTGTTATTATCATTTTTATTTTATCAGCTAACTAATCTTGACTGAGTATTTTGTATATCCCAATCACTATTCTAAACACTCAACCAGTATTACTTCATAATAAATCATAATAAATCCATGAGATGTTTATTATCTCACTTTTCATATGAAGAAATTAAAGCATAGAGAGATAAAGACATTATCTTAAATCACTTTACCTATTGATTATCAGCACTAGGATCTGAACCTAAGCACTGATTCCAGGGGAACTTCTCTGTGAAGTTTAATATGTTGGGGAAAAATAATTATAGTACTTTTACTCACTTGTTTCAATAAGGCATATTAGTAGATGAGGCTGGCTGATTAAACAGAAAAGTTTATTGAAAAGGTATTGTAGGGTATCACAATAGTTAGGAACATGGAGGAAAGAGTGCTGCAGGGTACATGCTGACAAATATCCAAAACCACTGCAGAAGTGGCAGTGAGGACAGCAACACAAATTTATTTGCTGCCACTAGTGACTAGATGCTCATGTTTACAGCCCACAGATTGACTTAGTCACCCTGCCATTAATGCCAGCAGCAATGCCTTCTGTGCATTTGGGAGCGGAGCTTGTGACCACTGAGGAAATCAAAAGCCAGATATTTCTGCTCCTCTTCTTGCCACCAGATGGATACCTAACACAAAACTGGCTTCTTCATTCACTGCCTTTCAAATCATATGCTTAAACGGTTTATATTAGCTGTGTGATGACCAGGGCTTTCTGATTCTCCTTAATGGAGGCAGAATTTATGAATCTTGCTATTCCCCCAAAGGTTAGAAGGATATTCATAAGGTATTAGACAGTCATAAAGGTTGAACAATTCAACAGTCAAATTCAAGAACTCACTATTGTTTTGTTTTGGGATAATTCTGCAACTGTTTAAATCCTGCTTCTACTCTTGGATGTCCAAGTTTACAATTACTGCAGTTTCTCCACTGACTGCTTTGATCTATTTTCTATAGACATATTTAGTACTGTGCTTAATAGATAATAAAATAAAAGGTTATGTAATAGAATCTCAATACTAGTGATTGTGAATTGTGATGGTGTTAATACAGCACACTGATATCTAGGAACTAAATTATTATAAGACAAGTAATTAGAAAGAGTAAATGATAACATTATTTGAGTACATCCAAATAACCATGGACAAAGAGGTCATGAAAAAGGCTCTTTTTCATAAAATTCTAGATATATTGTGTAATTTTTCTGGCCAGAGTACACCCAGAAATAGATCCATTTATTAGAAAAATTAATAAAAGAAGCCAAAATAATTTAATTGTTCATTTCTTTATTTATTGTTATATTTAGGCAAGTTCCAATTCATGATTTGACCTGCATCAGAAATTTGATATTCAGCATGGTGATGGAGTAGGTTTTTATGGAGATGAAGTACGCAGAGCACATATATTTTCCATCCTCTATTTTAAATAAGTTTTATATTATTCATAGATTTTTTAATATAAATTTTATTTATTTATTTATTTAGGGCTGTGTTGGGTCTTCGTTTCTGTGCGAGGGCTTTCTCTGGTTGTGGCAAGCGGGGGCCACTCTTCATCGCAATGCACGGGCCTCTCACTGTTGCAGCCTCTCTTGTTGCGGAGCACAGGCTCCAGACGCTCAGGCTCAGTACTTGTGGCTCACGGGCCTAGTTGCTCTGCGGCATGTGGGATCTTCCCAGACCAGGGCTCGAACCCATGTCCCCTGCATTGGCAGGAAGATTCTCAACCACTGCACCACCAGGGAAGCACTATTCATAGATATTTGATCAATGGGGATTCCTGTAAGCTGTCATAGGAAGTAGATTTTCTTCGGAATAGAGTAGTCCTAAAGCTAACTGTATTTTATAAAATGAGTTGCATTTAAGTGTGCGAACTTTTTAGGTCATAGCCTAGGTTAGGCAAGCAATAGACACTCAGGATTTGCTCTTAACAGTTTCAAAAAGTTTACTTTAAACTTTATTAAGAACTAATTAGAATGACAAAGTATTGATTGCAAGAGGAATTCCATGTCCATTTAGGGCCTTTTAAACATGTTACAGTTAAGGAAACTGAAAACAGAAGTTAAATGCCTTGGCTGAGTTATTCAAGACCTACAATGGAGAAGAAAGCCAAGCCAAGTCTCTTGGCTCACAGAATAGCCCCTTAATACACCATGGTGCCTGTGTTAGTGCCCAGTAGGGGTGAGAGGCAAAACAATGTTCACACCTGTGATTCATTTCTCTGTGTGTATTGTGTCTCAGTCTTAAAATATGGTATCCTAAGTGTCTGTCTATACAGATAAAGAACACTGAAGCACTGAAGGAACTCACTTACTCTGGGTTATCTAAGTCTTTAAGAAAATACAAGAATATCATAGTAACTTAGCCCATTGCTTCCAATTTTAGCTTCATGTTATCTCTTGAAACATGGCTGATTGCTGTTAACTCAGTTATCCCCTATAGACAATTCTCATCTTAGAATGAACTATTAGACTGAAGAATTACATAAAATGGAGGGGTTTTCCTATGTTTTGTGTAAAGAGCAAAGTAGAGACGACTATAAATAGATCTTCATTGATGATTCATATGTGAAATAAATACTCCTAATTATGATTGGTGTCTCTTGTCAACCATTCCATATATCATGAACAAAATGTTTGTCCTAGGGAGGCTGTTTTTCCACCACATCTTTTGTAATAAACATGGAGCTAGTTCTGTTAAAGTACCCTTAGGGAAGACAGTTCAGTGCTTGCAGAGTGATGCTCTGTAAGAAAACCCAGCAACCATTTGCTTCTCTCTTTATTCCAGAGCAAACAGTGGCCAAGGCTGCTGGATTGCAGAGTTCTGAACAGACTTTTTGCCTTCTATGGCCTGCTGATCTTCACAGAAGGTTCCAATGTTTTGGATCAAGCCAAGATAGGCCTGTCAGAAAAATATTGGTTGGAATAGTCTTTAATAAGAAGACGGAATAAATGTGGTTATTTGGACTCATTTTAATAGCACTTAAGTCATTTTACTACTGCTGCCTTGAGGGCTGATGTCTGAATGTCAGGATACCAAACAACCCCAGAAAATAAGTTTTACATTTCCAATGTTGCATAATAAGCCTGGAGACACTCCAAGCCTCATTAATAAAAACCTAATGGTAAAACAGTAACACGGAGGAAATGCCAATGAAGCACAAATTTGTTAAGACTAAATTATTTCTCACCCCAGAAGGCCTGTTGCATTTGACATTTTATGAAATCAGCCAAAGTGGAACTAAAAACAGCTCCTGGAAGGGAGTTTGACGTCAGACTGCTGGGAGTCTCCAGGGACAGCTGACACTACTGAAAAGGCCTGAAACTGTGAATTAGGGTAGCCGTTCTTATGATCAGTCGTTGTGATGAACTTACTGTTCTCCATAAGTGTGTTTCATGCTCATGAGGCACAGGCTTACCCCTATAGCAGGAAAAAGTGGCAGCAAGCAGGCAGAGGAAAAAAGATCATCAGGCATTCTAGAATACCATCTTTTCATATATCTCTTAGTGCCGTATGTTTGCTTTTGCTTTGGCTAAGCACAACAATCTGCTTGGAAAAAAAATTCTGGAAAAAACAACAGTACCTTTGCCAATATTATGTTTTACTTTGACAAGCTCTGAGATTTCTGAGGGATATCCTTTATAAATGGGATCAGGTCATTCATTTTTGTTGTGTAGAAATATACTCTAAAGATACAACCTCCACAGCAAATATGCTTTCCTAAGGGTAGGCATTTGGAGGACTAAGGGTGAAGCATTCTTTAAGATTAACTAATCAAGTAAGATGTTCTTAGCATTCTGAAATGCCATTGTTGCAAATATTGGGTATGTTGATTAAATTTACACTTTATGGATACACACTGGAAAGTACAACCTTTAATTTATGGATGGACAAACTCCACAGAGCAAAATCCAGACCTCTGGCGAAGTTTTTATATTTTCCGTGTGATTGCACTAAAGGAGTCCTGCTTGCTTTTTGGCATAAGCAATTGTAGAATATTTCCAAGTCTTGTTTAGAATGAGAGCCAAGCTACAAATTCTTAGCTATACTTTAGACAACTCAAAAATTCAGGTGGATGTTGTCTAATTGGATTTTATATACTCTGTACATATCTTTCCCAGAATTTCAAACTTAAAGTATGCAAATTTAATTAATTAGTATATGCTGATCAATTTAGATGCAGGGTCCCTAGCCCCTGGGCTGAGGACTGGTACCAGTCTGTGGCCTGTTAGGAACCGGGCCACACAGTAGGCGGTGAGTGGCAGGCAAGTGAGCGAAGCTTCATCTGCCGCTCCCCATCGCTCCCCATTGTGCACATTACCTCATAAACCATGGCCCACATTACCGCCTGAACCTTCCCCCCTCCCCACGCTGCCCCCCGTCTGTGGGAAAATTATCTTCCATGAAACCGGTCCCTGGTGCCAAAAATTTTGGGGACTGCTGATTTAGATCAAATCCCTCAAAAACACTAGTTTCCTAAATTTTGGATGGTTAATGTCATATATTCAACAAATTTATCCACACATATAATTTTATATTATTTCTCAATATAGTAACTCATCTTAAGAGAATCACTTTGTGATTTTTTCAATAGACTGAGCTATAATTCAGTTATTCCGTAACAAAATGGAGTTAACACTCCAGCATTAATTGTGTAATGTGGTCATTTTTATGTATCTAAGGAGAGTTAACTTGAAGAATTAATGTTGGCTCCTTGCATGTGTTCTGTACTTAGTCCATGATTATAATTATTATTTTATATCTAAAAAGTATTAATATTTTTCTATTTAATTTCTATGATGTACAATTAATTATGGTAGCTGTAGCAAGACTGAAGATTTTTAAGAAGCAGATACAAGAGTTGGCTCACTTATATAGAGATGAAATGTCCATTTCATAAGGCAAGGTGCTGAGTAAGATAGTGTTTTTCACTGATTGAGTACTGGGTTAGTAGAGGACAAGGTTTCTAGTCTCTAGTCTACCCTTAAAAGCCGTGTGGCTCTGTATAAGTCAGTTACCCTATTTTATTCTCCTGTTTTTTCATCTTTAAAATGAGGTTGTAATATTAGCTTTTTTTTTTTTTTTTTTTCCTGTGGCACGTGGGCCTCTCACTGCTGTGGCATCTCCTGCTGCAGAGCACAGGCTCCTGATGTGCAGGCTCAGTGGCCATGGATCACGGGCCCAGCCACTCCACGGCACGTGGTATCCTCTCGGACCGGGGCACGAACCCCTGTCCCCCGCATCGGCAGGCGGACTCCCAACCACTGCGCCAGCAGGGAAGCCCCCTAGCTTTTCTTTTTTAAAAAGGCTAAAGTAATCAAAAGCATAGGTATGAAAAAATTTAAAAACTGTACAGTACTATTTATGTGTAACAGGTTATTATTGTGATCACTGGGTAGAATAGAAAAAAAAAAGAATAGATCCTTATCATATACCTTTTTTTTTCAGGGTACATAAAATCCCACAAGAATGACTCTCTTCCTTTTTTTATGGCATTAGGAGAATTGAATGACTGATATGTTTGCTGACTGTCTAGACCACAAAAGAATGTATCTGAAATGGTTTGCACAGGTTGATAAATTATATCTTAGTTTTTGCTTTATGGATTACATGTTAGATTTAGTATCTGTAAATCAGAAAGGAGGAATATATCAACAGAGAACAGGGGAAAGGCAGTAAAGTTAAACCTTTTCCAATACATGTGCACATGTAGACTTATTAGATACCCTGCTACCCTTCATATATAGCATAGGTAGAGAAGAATACTCCAAGGAAGATCATAGTTTGAATCAGAAGAGTAAACCTAGAGCATAGTCTTTATTCTATAATAAGATTAAAGAGCCTGGTTTATATTAAATCATAGCAGATTCAAGAAGATTTAAAAATCCCACTTAAATCTTGCTGTCCTCTTGTATGCAGTTTTTCAAATACTAATACAATGATTTATGAGGTTAGGGTCATTGCCCTTCATAGCTTTGTTAAATTACATGAGCATTGTTGGGATATAAGTAGACAATAATGAGAAATACATGCAGTCTTCAGCAACTTCACTTTTCTTTCTGTCATTTATTTGTTTTCCCACAACTCCTTAAACACTGCCCCTAAATGTTCTCTGAACCCAATAATGTTAGCAGAGTGTAGGTGTCTCCTTTCTCTGCTAGGAAACTGATGGATTAATTTGTACACAGGCAACTGATCCATCCACCCATTAGTAGACCTACTAAAAACACCACAGAACAGACAGGTTTATTCAATTTCTTGTAGTGATTTAACCTGTTCTTTTACAGTTGAGTATATATAAATAATTTGGAGTAATTCTAGTGAATAATTTCTTAAAATTGATAGAAAAGTATTGTAAACTTTAGCTTATATCCCTTATACTATATGCCTCACTGTCTCACATTTATTTATGGGTCCATGACTTGTCACACATTTATTCTGTTTAAGGCTTTAGTTTGAAATTTTTAGATGAAAAAGATTATTTGTGGTGGAATGCCAAGTCCAATTCCAATTAGAATACATTCAGTTTTATTAGGCAAAGTATGCTGGTGTATACCTGCCTATATAGAACAATGCTAGTGATCCAAATTAAATTTGTCCTTTAAATATTTATACATAGGGAACTTGAAACGAGGGCCTCTAGACTATGATAAAGGTTCAGTGTGTCACTTAGGATGAGTGAGTGGCCAGAACTTATATTAGAGATAAGAAGACATTTGTCAAAATTGATATCACCTGAAAGAAAATATACATACCTATATGAAATATACATACGTGTACAAATGGACACATATGCATGTATGTAAATATACACACACCCTTAAAATTTGCTTTAATCTTATTTAAAGCCTAGAGAGAATAACCTGGAAAACAACAGGGGTGTCCAGCCAGTTCCCCCCACAAAGAGTTGCCTTGTTAGGAAAGGCTACTCAGCCTTATTCTTCAGAAATGTTAGGTGCTGACCCTAGGCAAGACTCTACTTAGGAATTCAGTTAGTATTGATAAATCTTTGGTACCATTGGGCATAGGGTACAGTTATTAACTTATGGATTTTAATTTAAATGGTCTCAGCTGTAGGGCAGCCCATCCTTCCTGGGTGCTTCCTCCATATGCCCTTCTTGGCATGTCAGATTAAGCATTACTAAAAATCCTGCTCTTCAAGTCTGTTCAGTGGGATTCACTGGTAAAACAGGAAATTTTAGCCTGCTTCACTTTCCTCAAGATCGAATTCATGTGGTCCATATAATGAAAAAGGATTGGCTGTTTTTCATGTGTTCTTCTCTGGAAGAGAAGATTGGTTGGTTTTAAAATATAAATTATTTCAGAGAAGATGAGCTGGATCCTTTCTGAAACTCCATTCCTGGAATGACTAAGAGACACCAAACACACAAACTTCACTCATTTGAAATAGGTCCTATGCCTTAGATTCCCTTTTTAAAAATTAGCAGATTAATCCTATGGAAATATAGATTCGAACATTTTTTTCTGAGACTGGAAATAACTCACTTCATTAAAGCAGTGTAAGCTTGAAAAGAGAATAAAATGTAGGACAAAATTTCTGAGAATAAGAGTAATAAAAATAGATTTGCATTAGCACTTAATAAGTCAGGGACCGTGCAAATCATGTTACATGCTGTTAATCCACAAACTGGAAAACTGGTACTATTATCTTTACTGCATATATGAAGAAACAAAGGCAGTTCCTTCCCGCATATATTAACATAATACAACTAATAAATAGTAGAGGGATTCCCTGGTGGCACAGTGGCTGAGAGTCCTCCTGCTGATGCAGGGGACATGGGTTCGTGCCCGGGCCTGGGAAGATCCCACATGCCGCGGAGCGGCTGGGCCCGTGAGCCATGGCCACTGAGCCTGCGCGTCCGGAGCCTGTGCTCCGCAACGGGAGAGGCCACAACAGTGAGAGGCCCATGTACCGCAAAAAATAAAAATAAATAAATAAATAAATAAATAGTAGAGCCAAAAGTTGGCCCGCGTATTACATTGCCTAATTCCCACAAAGATCTCTGCTATCAAAGGCTAAATACTTAGATCTATGACATAGGAATGAAATTGTGAGACACTAGAATTGTGTGACAGGGAGTTGAGGGAACAAATATTTATTTACTCTTACAGTGAACCCAGTATTTTATAGGTACTTATCTTCAACTATGAAGTAAGTATTGTTATTTATATCTGCCATTTGACGATACTGATGTTCAAACAAGTTTTAAAGTGTCCAAATCACATACTTTCCCATTGACAACAGAGGGATTCATACTCATGTATCTGACTTCAAGACCCTGCTACTGTTAATGACACCACTCTGTGACTGCATGATCCTGTGATGTATGAAAGACACCATGTGTATAGTGTTGTTTTGATTTCATACTAAACATATATTTGTTTAGAACTCACCATTAATTTATTATAAATATATTTGTCATACTAAACTTCTTTTAGAATCACAGTGACCGTCTGCTTCCAAATTGGGCTTTTGATATAGGATTATTATCCTGCTTGGTAGAGAGGTTTTCCCAGAATTCTGAGTAGATATAAGAGGAAGTAGCACATTTCTAAAACTGCACCCTCCTTTTTATGTCACAAGCACCTCTCTTCCATGGCTTACAAGGCTGGATCAAAATATGTGTAGTTTAGAATTAAGTAAATTGTCATAGAGATCAAAGCATCAACTAAAAGCTTATATTATATCAACTATAGTGTAGAATAACTGGGGCATCTCCTAGGCATCCCTGTTATTTATTTGTCTCCCTCCTCCTGCTTGTCTACCTTGAAAGTCATATGGTGTAGTAACTAGAATTGTCCTGCCAAAGAGCTTGTCAATATAAAGATGGCTTTTTTTTTGGTAAATACTCTATCTTATGGCTTTATTTATAATCAAAAGAAACATCATAACCTGTCAAATAAAACTTAAAAGGCTATCTCTAACAATATATTATCTATTAATAATCTGAGGTAAAATGATGGCAATAAATAATCACTCGAAGAATGAAACAGAGCAGAACTGTAATGAAAATGGTGAGAATTCACTCTATTTGAAGAATATGGCTAAAAAAGAATAATAATAAACAACCATTCAATCCAAAATATCAGTGGGTGACTTACTGTCACATGCATAATCACTAGAGATGGGGTTTAAGCAGAAGGCTTGAGTGAATGTCTAGACAGCTAATTGATTCATTTTTATGGAAATTTTACTTATTTTAAATGTCATCCTCAACCATCCTGATTTTTGAATTGAATATCTATTTTTTCAAATAACACTGCAGATTAGATTTGGGTATTGGTATAAGCAATGTACTGCTTATATTATGTGGTTTTTATTCTTTCACTCAGTCTTCTTAACCTCCATCTTTGAGCAAAATTGTTTTAAAATTCATTCATTCATCTCTACCCTAATTTAATGATTCTTACAATATTCATTCTGTTTCTCTCTCTTATTTTTTAATTAAATAACATTTCTTTTTTTCCCTAAAAGTTGATAGCATTATTAGATTTCATTACTAAACAATATTACTGTACCTTGTTCATTTTGACAAAATAATTATTTATTAGTTTGTAGAAATGGTAAGAGTGAAACATAAAATCATTGATTTTTGTTCCTTAGCAAAATTCTTCCTATTAATAACTATAGTTATATAGTTAAAATTTTTTAAAATGGTCACTTTCCCCCTTTCTTCTAGTTAGGACTTGATTTCAGTATCCATATCTAAACCTGGTTCATCTTTACCTTAGCATACTGTTATTACATATAACCTATAATGAGTCTCAGCATTTTTCAGATGAGTTAAGTATCATATATTGAAACATTCTGTAAGAAACTAATCTAGAGAATTAGGGTAGGTGATGAACTTAATGATGTGATCTAGGAATACAGAAATTGTAACTTAGAGGAAGAAACTAAATCAGTGCAAAAGCAGGAATCTATTAAAAAAGGAAAGATATCATGAAATTGAAAACTGTAGGGTTGGCCAAAAAGTTCATTCAGGTTTTTTCCTTAACTTCCTACCAAAAACCTAAACGAACTTTTTGGCCAACCCGATATAAATGCTAGATTTATAATTTGATTAAATTTTATTTTAGTAGATGTATTTAATGTGCGTGTGAGCTAACCTCAAATCAATAAATGATAAAGCCTGTGATTTTATAAACAGCATAATTCAAATAAAAATATCCTGAAATTCCATGTATACACTAACCAGAATTTTAAAAAGATGTTGCAATATTTAAACAAATGAGAGTATAACTCAAGAATAACTCTACAACAAACTTGCATCGACAGCTTTATGTCTTCTTCTCTTGATAACTACACTTTCTCACAGATTAGTTCTCATTTACTGTCTTCATTTTTATTGTTTCCCTTATTCTATTAAAAAAACACATTCATGTTTTTCATTATTACAATAACAAGAATTGTTCTATGTGGACAATTTTGAAAATTACATAGCAAAGTATAAAGAAAAATTATCAATCTAATGATCACTTATCATACTGTCTGGTGATAAACACTCTAGGATATATGACAGGTTTTGTCACATACAGAAATCTAACTTACTTCTGGATATCTTCCATTTGATACTTGGCAGATTCTTCAAATGACAATATTCAGTGCTAAACTTATTATTACATCTGTCAAAATTAGAAAGGTTTGTAATACATTGGTGAGGAGATAGTGATTCAAACCAGAGTGGTAGAAAGGAGGTGAAGAGGGAAGATGAAATTCTGGATATACTGTAAATGTAGAACCTATAGAAATTGATGGTGAATTGGATATGGATTGGTAGAAAAAGTATAACTCTAGTATTTTTAGCCTTAGCAACTGAAGGACATTGTTTCTATTTATTTCCATTTTGGAAGGATCAGCTTTGAATAAAGTCGTATCATTTTTTAATTTTGGACGCATTTAGTTTGAGAATGCTTATCAGACCCCCCAGACACCAAAGTAAGGATATTAAGAATACAGTTAAAAATACAGGGGAGAGGGCTTCCCTGGTGGCTCAGTGGTTGAGAGTCCGCCTGCCGATGCAGGGGACACAAGTTCATGCCCCGGTCCAGGAAGATCCCACATGCCACAGAGCAGCTAGGCCCGTGAGCCATGGCCACTGAGCCTGCGTGTCCAGAGCCTGTGCTCTGTGACGGGAGAGGTCACAACAGTGAGAGGCCCGTGTACCGCAAAAAAAAAAAAAAAAAATACAGGGGAGACACCTGGATGAAAGGCATGACTTTGAGAGATTTCAATACATAGTTGAATAAATAAAGCCATGAGAAAGTAAAAGAAATGTTATGAATAAAATAGAGTAGACCGAAATGTATAGGGTCTAGGGCAGGCATTGGCAAACCATAGGCCATTGGCAAAATCCAACATGTATTTTTACAAATAGTTTTATTGGAATACGGCCGTGCCAATTTGTTTCCATATTGCTTGTAGCTGATTTCACACTACAATTCCCGAATGGAATAGTTGCAAAAAAAGATTTTATTACCTACCGTGCCTAAACCATTTATTATCTAGCCCTTTACAGAATAAGTTTACTGACCCCTGGTATAGAGGATAGTAGTTAGCAGAGACTAAAAGTTGTATTGCTTTTCACTGCACTTTTCTGAGGAGAGCCCTGGTGTATACCCATTGTCATAGCATCCAGAAAATTAAGTGACAGACTTTTTCGATTGACAGGTCTTTGGGCAATATATTATATAATCACCCAAACTGAGATTAAAATAGAAAAATTGCATCTAGAACACAATAGCTAATACCATGTCATTACATTTCATTTTGGCTAAATGGCCCCAAAGTGTGAAACCATGTACAATAATTATTTTAATAGCCTCCAAATTAACTTATTCTCTTATTAAATTTAGTCAAATGCTGACAGTGTCTATGTGAGGTATATTATAATGGAAAAGAGGGAAATGGCACCACAAAATAAGTTACACAATAAGGAAAAGCAATAAACCTAACATTTTTCTACCCGGGAAAGTTCCTATCATTTTAATACTGAGAGTTAGCAATAGAGAATAAAATCAAGGAGATTGTGAACCCATTAGTTGGGCTGCAGTTATTCTATTTCAACTTAGCATAACTTAAACAATATGAACTAGCATCCATTTTAATAGAATTCAAGATCGAGGCTTTCTATTTCAAATTGTCCTGGTTGTCTTACATATGACAAGTACAGAACGTAGTGTGTTATTTGGATTTTCTTTATAAATTTTGCTCCAGATTACTACCCTAGACAATGATTTTCACTTTCAATGTGAGTATATGTGTATTGATTACTATTATATTTTAAGACAGAAATGTGACATAAGCTAAGTAAAAAGGGGAAGTTTTAAAATATTTGTTTCATGCCTTTTGATTTTTTACAAAACTTTTATTTTTTAAATTTTTGATGTTGTTTGAAATGAAAAATATATTGATGGTCATGTGACTGTAATAGTCTAACTCTTCTTAGTTCAGGTTGCTATAAAAGAATTCCATGGACTGTGTGGCTTAAACAACAAACATTTATTTCTCACAGTTCTAGAGGCTGGGAAGTCCAAAATCAAGACAGCAGCAGATCTGGTGTCTGGTGAGTATTCCCTTACTGCTTCACAGACTGCAGTCTATTCGCTGTATCCTCACGTGGGAGGATCATCTTTCTCCTATTCCTTCTTATAATGGCACTAATCCCATTCATAAGGGCTCCACCCTCATGACCTAATCACCTCCTAAAGGTCCCATCTCCAGATACCATCACATTGGGGATTTAGGCTTCAACACATACGTTTTTTTGGGGACACAAACATTCAGTCCATAGCAAGATCTAAAGATAAAATGATTAATATGTTTTTTAGAAAATCATGAGTATTTGCAAAGTGTCATGAACTAAATAATATAAAACCTCAGTCTATCAAAGGCAATCAAATGTATAGCAAACAAATTGACTGTCAGCTATGATTTTCCAAAAGATATTTATAAACCAATTCATAATATGAACTAGTTTATTTATTTATTTATTTATTTATTTATTTATTTATTTATATTGAAGTACATTTGATTTACAATATTAAATGTTTCAGGTGTAAAGCAGAGTAATTCAGTATTTTTGCAGGTTATACTTGCAAGTTATTACAAGGTAATGGCTATAATTCCCTGTGCTATACAATATATCCTTGTTGCTTATCTATTTTATACATAGTAGTTTGTATCTGTTAATCCCATACCCCTTATTTGTCTCTCCCCCTTCCCTCTCCACTTTTATAACCACAAATTTGTTTTCTGTATCTATGAGTCTTTTTCTGTTTTTCATTTACATTCATTTGTATTATTTTTTAGATTCCACATATAAGTGATATCATACAGTATTTGTCTTTTTCTGAGTTATTTCATTAATGAACTAGTTTAGACATTAATAAAATGTTAGATTTTAATTATTGCATTAAACACTGTATTATTCAAGATGAATAGTGAGAGTTGGGTAAGTCAAACAAGTCAGATCAATGCTGTGGCATCATTTTATACAGTATTGCCTGATGAAGCCTGTGGTGTAGGAGCTCTACAGGAGAGCTAGAGGATAAGCTATTTAATTTTATGAAATCCCGAGTTTATATTAAATTCTTAAATTACTTGGCAAGATGCGGAAAGAAAAAAATGACAGCGTTGGTCTGAAAGTACAACTAAATGTGGGGATCATAGAAAGCAATGAGAATGGAAACAAGGAGAGTGAGCTTTCATGGATCACTTTGTTGATAAGATACAGTAATTTTAAAGTAATTAAATATTATAAAATAAAAATTCACACAGAACAATTACTTTTTCCTATGTTGTAAAATTTTCCATATAATTCAGATTTCAATTTCAAGAAAATAGAACAAAGTTTTGAAAATATTAAGGTTAAATTAAAATTTATATGCAACAGCAGTATGACTGCATTATAGCTTTGTACATTTCTATTAAATTTGTTGTCATTCATAATAAATCGAAGCATATGTATGATTGCAACTTTTTTCTAGAGCTGTATTCACTCTCCAATTTTCATGTTCTGTTTTCTATCTTGTTGAATAAATTTAGTCTCCATTTTGGCAATGGGTATTCCTTCAATACAACAAGGTAAATTGAAAATGGATATCAGAGTTAGTAAAGAATCCAGTAATAAGTTAAATATATAAAAATTTGCTCTCATATGTAACATAAATAATCATATAAAACACACAATAGAAAAAATATATTTAATGTAAACTGTCACTGTTTGCAGATAACATGATACTATACATAGAGAATCCTAAAGACTCTACCAGAAAACTACTAGAGCTAATCAATGAAATTGGTAAAGTAGCAGGATACAAAACCAATGCACAGAAATCTCTTGCATGCCTATACACTAATGATGAAAAAGCTGAAAGAGAAATTAAGGAAACACTCCCATTTACCACTGCAAAAAAAAGAATAAAATACCTAGGAATAAATCTACCTAGGGAGACAAAAGCCCTGTATGCAGAAAACTATAATACAGTGATGAAATAAATTAAAAATGATACAAACAGATGGAGAGATATACCATGTTCTTTGATTGGAATAAGCAACATTGTGAAAATGACTATACTATGCAAAGCAATCTACAGATTCAATGCAGTCCCTATCAAACTACCACTGGCATTTTTCACAGAACTAGAACAAAAAATTTCACATTTTGTATGGAAACACAAAAGACCCCGAATAACCAAAGCAATCTTCAGAAAGAAACACAGAGCTGGAGAAATCAGACTCCCAGACTTCAGACTATACTACAAAGCTACCTTAATGAAGACAGTATGGTACTGGCACAAAAACAGAAATATAGATCAATGGAACAGGATAAAAAGCCCAGAGATAAACCCACACACATATGGTCACCTCATTGTTGATAAATGAGGCAAGAATATACAGTGGAGAAAAGAGAGACCCTTTAATAAGTGGTGCTGGGAGAACTGGACAGCTACATATAAAAGAATGAAATTAGAACACTCCCTAACACCATACACAAAAATAAAGTGGATTAAAGACCTAAATGTAAGGCCAGACACTATCAAACACTTAGAGGAAAACATAGGCAGAACACTCTATCACATACATTACAGCAAGATCCTTTTTGACCCACCTCCTCGAGAAATGGGAATAAAGACAAAAATAACAAATGGGACCTAATGAAACTTAAAAGCTTTTGCCCAGCAAAGGAAACCAAAAACAAGACCAAAAGATAACCCTCAGAGTGGGAGAAAATATTTGCAAATGAAGCAACTGACAAAGGATTAATCTCCAAAATTTACAAGCAGCTCATGCAGCTCGATATCAAGAAAACAAAAAACCCAATCCAAAAATGGGCAGAAGACCTAAATAGACATTTCTCCAAAGAAGATATACAGCTGACCAACAAACACATGAAAGGATGCTCAATATCACTAATCATTAGAGAAATGCAAATCAAAACTACAATGAGGTATCACCTCACACCAGTCAGAATGGCCATCATCAAAAAATCTAGAAACAATAAATGCTGGAGAGGGTGTGGAGAAAAGGGAATCCTCTTGCACTGTTGGTGGGAATGTAAATTGTTACAGCCACTATGGAGAACAGTATGGAGGTTCCTTAAAAAACTAAAAATAGAACTACCATATGACCCGCTATGGGTCATATACCCTGAGAAAACCATAATTCAAAAAGGGTCATGGATCTCTCTTTTGGTGGAACCAGGCTTCGGAGCTCCCTTCCAAGTTGGCCGAAGACAATTCTCCATACAAGGCCGTGGCAACAAAGTGTAGACGCAGCCGCACCAAATTCACAGAAGAGCAATTGAAAATCCTCATCAGTGCATTCAACAAAAAACCTTACTCGGGTTATGCCTTCAAACAAAGACTTGCTTTGGAAGTCAACACTGAAGAGTCTAGGATCCAGATATGGTTTCAGAATCGAAGAGCTAGGCACACGTTCCTGAAAACACCTGAGAAGAACTTAGACTTAAGACAAGACCGAGCTTACCCTGAAGAGAACATTCAAGGTGTGAGAGACAGACGATGTCGTACCAGCTACACTTCTTCCCAATTACAAACTCTCATGAATGCATTCATGGAAAACCCTTATCCTGGGATTGATTCCAGACAGCAACTTGCTGAAGATATTGGGGTTCCAGAGTCAAGAGTCCAGATTTGGTTTCAAAACCGAAGATCTAGACTCCGTATCCGGAAAAAAAGAGAACCCGAAGAAGCTCCAGCCCAAAGACAAAACCAGGGACAAGATCTCTGAGATGGGCGCATTCAAGGTTTACAGAATGGCACTCCCTAGTGACTGTTTTATTTCCCTGGAGCCAGAACAAGGTGAACAGAGAGACAAATTCAGTGTATTTGATGTCATCAGCCTGGACTCCAGATCAGTTCTCTTCCTGGCAACATAACCTTCCAAACATACCTTCACCTTCTTCTTCATCTTCTGGAGACAGTAAACAGGACTTCAGGACTCAGAGGCAGATGATACAAAGTACCACACAGCCCTAGTGACTGAATCTAGATTCAGAGTTCAACAGATCTCGAGGACAATGAAAATAAACTTATTAATACCATTTTTATGGTCATACAAATAAATGACCGATTCAAGTAAAAATCATCAAAACATATGTGGTGTTGTGACTTTGATCAACTGTGCTGATGTACTGAAGCCTCCATAAAAACCCAGAAGGATGGGGTTCAGAGCTTCTGGGTTAGTGAACGCATGGCGGAGAGGAAAGCGATGTACTTGAAGAGGGCAGGGAAGCTCAGAGCCCCTTCTCGCATACCTCGCCCTATGTAACCATCTGGCTGTTGACTCATATCCTTTAATATCTTTTGTAATAAATCTGTAATCTAGTGAGTTTCCTGAAAAAAAAAAAAGGGTCATGTACCATAATGTTCATTGCAGCTCTGTTTACAATAGGCAGGACATGGAAGCAACATAAGTGTCCATCGACAGATGACAGATGAATGGATAAAGAAGATGTGGCACATATATACAATGGAATATTACTCAGCCATAAAAAGAAATGAAATTGAGTTATTTGTAGTGAGGTGGATGGACCTAGAGTCTGTCATACAGAGTGAAGTAAGTCAGAAAGAGTAAAACAAATACCATATGCTAACACATATGTATGGAATTAAAAAAATATATGGTTCTGAATAACCTAAGGGCAAGACAGGAATAAAGACGCAGACATAGAGAATGGACTTGAGGACATGGGGAGTGGGAGGGGTAAGCTGGGATGAAGTGAGAGAGTGGCATGGACTTATATATACTACCAAAGGTAAAATAGATAGCTAGTGGGAAGCAGCCGCATAGCACAGGGAGATCAGCTCAGTGCTTTATGACCACCTAGAGGGGTGGGATAGGGAGGGTGGGAGGGAGATGCAAATGGGAGGAGATATGGGGATATATGTATATATATAGCTGATTCACTTTGTTATAAAGCAGAAACTAACACATCATTGTAAAACAATTATACTCCAATAAAGATGTTTAAAAAAATTTTAAAAAAATAAAAAGTAAGTTTCTTAGAAGAAAGCTTTATAAAAAAATAAATAGAAGTGCTTTTTGATTGGAAAAAATATGAAGAATAATTCAAAAATAAATGTGCAGAAATTATAATGATTATTTGAAAAATTATTCAGATATATAGAATATTTCTTGCATTAAATAAAGTAATATACATAATCTTGTTTAATTCCCTCAAAGGCTTTCTGAGAGGTTAATTTTCAAGATGGTGGTAAATTATTTTTTTAAAAAAAACTGATAAGGGGCTTCCCTAGTGGCACAGTGGTTGAAAGTCCACCTGCTGATACAGGGGACACGGGTTCGTGCCCTGATCTGGGAAGATCCCACGTGCCACGGAGTGGCTGGGCCCTTGAGCCACGGCTGCTAGGCCTGCGCGTCTGGAGCCTGTGGTCTGCAATGGGGGAGACCGCAGTGGTGAGAGGCCCGTGTATCGCAAAAAAATAAAAAATAAACTGATAAGGTTTTTGGCAAAAAGTAATGACAAGTTTCCACATTACTTCTTAAAACTATTCATAAAAGTTACAATAATTAAACACATATAGTGTTGAGGAAAAGTAGGAAAAAAGATTAATGAAAGATAGTTGATGAACTACGCCATTGCTCTCCTGAATCTCCAGCTTACCTACTCCACATCTTGGAATTAATCAGCCTCCAAAATCGTGTGAGCCAATTCCTTATAAGTAATCTTAAATCTCTTTCTTTATACATAAATATCCTCTTTATTCTGTTTCTCTGAGGAACCCCGACTTATACAGAGGGCATGGCTCAAAAAGGGACAAAAATGCATCATAGCCAATACAGAAATTATTCTTTAAAAAAGAAATGAAAAGAAAGATATTTGATAGTTCAGAAAGAATACTTAGAAGCTGCTTAATACCTTATAAGCTCTTCAGACATTAAAGCAGCAATTTTGACAAATTAGTTGAAGTAAAGTGTAGGTTAGTGTGAGAGTGAGAAGCTTTCCTGGGGACGACACTGATGGGGGTTCCTCATACTTTTCCTCCAGGAATCTCAGTAGGTTCTCACAGGAGAATGGAAAGAATCCAGAAAGTTCTTCTATGGTACTGGCTGGGGAGAGGAAGAACAACCACCATGAAATCCACCCAGACCCCTCCTCTTGTTAAAAAAAGAGCCTTATTTTGTAGGGGAAGGACATCATCAAAAGGCAGTGATGAAATATTACAGCTAGGGGAAAGGAGCTCCACCCAGCTGCAGCCTCCCTATCTCACTAAGGGGGAGAGGAGAGCCTTAGTCTGCTTTTTTCCTGGAAATAGACCAGGAAAAGTGGAGGATAACTGCTGTAGCTGGGGAAAGTAATAGGAGGAAAAAGGAAAAAAAGCTCTATCTCTGGAGGAGGGAGAGAAACACTCCCCCTGTGTTTCTTCCCAGACAACACAGGTTTCTTCCAAGACAAGGCCATCTATCCCAAGACACAGGTCCAATGTGCACTGCAAAGACTAGAACTTAATCAGAAGTTTAGAGAATACCCTCCCCAACACTCTAATACTCTAACAAGCCTCCAGTAATAATAATGTGTGGTCCTCAGCACAGTCTTTAAACAGAATAGGCATTAAGAATATCTTATGAAAGAGAGGGAAAAAAAGAGGAAAAACAAAACAAAACACTCTAATGTTATGATTGCAGGGGATTTTTAAGATGTTGAATTTATTCCAGGTAACAATGTACATATGTCAAACACAAGTGTAAGAAGTGGGGTTCCTCTGGAATCATAAGTGGATAGGGAAAGAACATATGTGCCCTGAGTAAAATAATATTATAGAAAATTAAGAGTTTGGAGTTTGTATACTGTTGGAAATATCCACTGGGGGCACTTCGTGAGATAGTTTGAGTGTAATGGCTTACCCACAGGGTATAGAAGAATTGTATAAGAGAAAGCTGGCTGTCCATTTTATATAGTATAATTTTGTTGTTGGGAAGTGGTTGCCCAAACAGGAACTACAGATGGGTGTAAGTTATGAGATTTCAACAACCCAATATGAGTGAAACTGAGTCGGTAGGCAGAATAATGGCCCTACAGAGATATCAACATCCTAATTTCTAGGACTTGTGGATATGTTAGATTGCATGGCAAAGAGCAAATTAAGGTTACAGGTGGAATTAAGATCACTAATCAGCTGATCTTAAGGAGCGTATCCTGGAATAACCAAGTGGGGACCAATGTAATCACAAGCATTCTTTTTTTTTTTTTTTTTTTTTTTGTGGTATGCAGGCCTCTCACTCTTGTGGCCTCTCCCATTGAGGAACACAGGCTCTGGACGCGCAGGCTCAGCGGCCATGGCTCACGGGCCCAGCCACTCCACAGCATGTGGGATCTTCTCGGACTGGGGCACAAACCAGTGTCCCCTGCATCGACAGGCGGACTCTTAACCACTGCACCACCAGGGAAGCCCCCCACAAGCATTCTTAAATGGGGAGGAAGGAGGCTGAAAAGTCAGAACCAGAAAGAAGGTATCTTGATAAAGGTTTGGCTAAAAGTTGCTGGCTTTGAAAATGGAGTGGAACCATGATACAAGGAATACAGGCAGCCTCTAGAAGAAGGAAAGGGTTAGAAAACTGATTTTATTCTGTAGCCCCCAGAAAGGAATGCAGCCCCACTTGGGTTGTGGGGACTTCTGACTTGCAGTACTGTAAGATAATAAATTTGTGTTGTTTTAAGTCAAAAGTTTGTAATAATTTGATACAGGAGGAATATGAAATGAATATGCTGAGTTATGCCACTTTGAAACCAAAGTAATTTTAAAAGGGGGGCTTCCCTGGTGGCGCAGTGGTTGAGAGTCCGCCTGCCGATGCAGGGGACACGGGTTCATGCCCCGGTCCGGGAAGATCCCACATGCCGCGGAGCGGCTAGGCCCGTGAGCCATGGCCACTGAGCCTGCGCATCCGGAGCCTGTGCTCCGCAACGGGAGAGGCCACAACAGTGAGAGGCCCACGTACCGCAAAAAAAAAAAAAAAAATGGATGTGCTTCCTCCATTGTCTCTTTCCTCTTTTTGATGACCTTGGATGTCAAGTATTGGAAATGTTAGACCCATGGGCTGGTGCCTGAAGGCATCCTTTTGAGTATTCACTTGCACTTAAGTCACAAGTGGGAAACACACATCTATTTTAAGCCACTAAGATTAATTAATAAATTAAATGAAACCTCCAGTATTGTGATGGCTCAGCTAATTTCAGTCAGGAAAATAATATTGGAAAGGAATAAATTTAAATATAAACATCCCAGTAAAAATGTTTTTAATTAGTAAAAGAATACCATCTGGATATGAAATAGTTTTCAAGTTAAACTTTTTGGGGCTCACAGGCTTAAGTAAACATAAAGTCTTCAGTACAAGTCACATGAGTGAGAAAGATAAAGATCACAGTGAAGTTAAACCTAATAAGAAATAAAAGCAATTGGTTATATAATACAATCAGTTATAAATAAAGCAATTAATGATGTATACTCCTGAAGTACCAATAGTTAACACATTTTAAGATTAGGCATTTTATAACGATTGTGTGGCTTATTTATTTTTTTCTAAAACTTAACTTTATCTGGATTACTAAAGTTTAGTAATAAGGTTATTTTAATGATACTTACATTTTCTAGAATCAAACTTTATTAGTATTACATGTTAGTGTTGTAAAGGACAGACTGGTCCTCAGGCAGTATTAGATAACCCAACTTTAACTGTATTCTTGTAAACAATACAGGACCCTATCTTATATTCAAAATAACTTTAAGCTTAACAGGCACTATCAGGTGTGTCTGTGGACAGATTTTATTTGCAATAATTTTGGTATGTATGAATATTTCGTATCTCATTCCTTTTTGCTGACTGGTATATAAAATAAATGTTCACATTTCCTACTGTGCTCTCATTTCCACAAAAAGAGGATCATTGCAGACAGCAGATGGCCAATCAATGAAAAGACTTTAACTTACCCTTTGCTATAGAATAATACTAACCCAACATTAAAACTTTGGCTATCACTACATCATTGACAGCTCTCTCAAATAAATAAGACCAAGATTCACAACCAGTTTTCTTTTTTTTTTTTTAACCAAACACAGTGAACCCAAAAGAGTCCCTGCCTTTTTCCAGTTTTGACAGGCAGCATAATATATTGAAGAGATGTGTTAAAGCATCCTTTGATGCCTGAGGGAGGAGGAAATAAAATGTAATGTGACAAAAGGAAAAAAAAGTGAGTTTGCAGTGGGAACACACAGCCAAGTGTCGTGCTCTGGTGTCGCCATTACAGGACCAGAAAATTCACATCAGCATGGAAACATGTCATTTGTAAAAGATAGACAATGTCTGCAAAACACTATTGTCAGGGGGTACCTTAAGTTTTAACTTATATATACAGAGTTTAAAGCTAGCTGATGTAAAATACCTTAGACAAAAAGCTTATGGAGTTAAACTAAAAGGTCCAAATTTGTAAAGAAAAATGTTAAAATTCATTGTGAAGATTTTCTAGTGTCATAAAAACGGACAAAATATGCCACAGTTCCTTCATCTCTAATCGTTTAATTGTAGAGTAAATTATGTTGTTCTGTTTTCAGCATTTAATTTTTAAATTAGCTCTTGGCTGCAGTGTCCTTGATTACAGAACTTAATTAGCGGTGCCTGCTGGAGAGAATTATGCTCTATACAGGATACATGATCACATGGAAAAGCTTAATACAAGCAATCAGAATCATAGTGAAGCCTGGTTGACTGTTTCTGAAAGGTAAAAGAAGAGTTGCAAAACAGGCTGTATTTAAGGACAGAAGATTCAAAGGAAAAGAGCTACAATAAAATAAAATTAGATGGGCCTGTGTTCTATCTAGGTAAATACATTAATTGAACGATTATAAGTACTGAGTTATAGAAAAATGAATTATTCACTTTTTTTTGTATTAGTTCACCAATAGAGTGATCGAGAGCATGATTCCTTAAACCCAGATTAAAAAGAAACATTCTGATTTTTGATTTTCTGGTCTACTGGCTTTTTTTTAAAAAGCACCGTATTACCCACAACTGTGTAAATATGTTCTTTGTGTTTCCACTAGTCAGTTATGATAGCTTCTGATTTTCTTATACCATGCAAATTATATAAATACATACAGATTTATAGTAGTGAATGACAGCTAAGCCAAAAATGACTTTTCAACCATATCCTATAAAGTGAATGAGTTCACAGACCTAATTACACCTATGGAAAAAATTTGTTCTCCAACAAGTTTATGATAACTTTGTATTTAATCTTAGCCAGACACAAATATTCAACATAAAATTCCAAAAGAACTTCAGAAATCTAAAGCAATCAAAAGATTTCATAATGTTAAAATATTTCTTTTGGGTACCTCAAGTGAAATAAAACGGCATTTACAACATATAATAAATATTTTTAATAACTAATAAGGACCTACTGTATAGCATAGGGAACTCTACTCAATACTCTGTAATGGCCTATATGGAAAAAGAATCTATAAAAGAGTAGATATATGTATATGTATAACTGAATCACTTTACTGTACACCTGAAACTAACACAACATTGTAAATCAACTATACTCCAATACAATTAAATTTTTTTTTTTTAAAAAAAGAAATATCAATATTTAAAAATTTTTTGAGCTCAATTAGAGTATAGAGTTGGTACCTCAGTAGTTATATCTCCAGATTACTTTTCAGGTTGTTATTTATGTTATGTGAAATAGTCAACTTTTTTTTTTTTTTTTTTTTTGCGGTACGCCGGCCTCTCACTGTTGTGGCCTCTCCCGCTGTGGAGCACAGGCTCCGGACGCACAGGCTCAGCGGCCACGGCTCATGGGCACAGCCACTCTGCAGCATGTGGGATCTTCCCGGACCAGGGCACGAACCCGTGTCCCCTGCATCGGCAGGCGGACTCTCAACAACTGCGCCACCAGGGAAGCCCTGAAATAGTCAACTTTTGATGCAGACGTAAGTAACTCTTGGACTTCCCTGGTGGCACAGTGGTTTAGAATCTGCCTGCTGATGCAGGGGACACGGGTTTGAGCCCTGGTCCGGGAAGATCCCACATTCCGTGGAGCAACTAAGCCCATGCACGACAACTACTGAAGCCCGTGCGCCTAGAACCCATGCTATGCAACAAGGGAAGCCACCACAATGAGAAGCCTGTGCACCGCAACGAAGAGTAGCCCTTCCTCGCCACAACTAGAGAAAGCCCATGTGCAACAATGAAGACCCAGTGCAGCCAAATAAATAAATTTATAAAAAGAAAAAGTAGATAACTCTTTCCTGTACTTGGCATGCAACAACAACATTTGTTGCTCACATGCTCACATTCCATGAGGTATTGTGGGTCACCTGCATGGCAGGTCAACAGAGCTTAGTTATGCTTAACTGGATTCTGTTTAGCTGGACTTAACTCCATGATAATTTATTTCAACATTGAAGGGGGTAATAACCATTATCTAGGAAACATGTTTTCATATTGGGAACAGGAAAAGTGAAGCCTAACCATGCAGTTTTATTTAATGCTTCTACTGGGATGAAACAAACTGTATTTACTTACATACTGTTAGCCAAAACATGTTACACTGACCAAGCCCAGAGTTTAAGGTGGTAGGAAGAATTAACTTTTCCACAGAAAGCTTAGGCAATTGACATCACAGTAGTCATGGATGTATTATCCTATTATAGAGGGAGAATAGAGTTGGAACCAGTAACCCAATATGCCATAGGGATAGATGCTATAGCATTTCAGAAGCAAGAAGATAATCTGCTTCTAATAATCTTCATTCTGTAAGGAGAGAAGAATGTTAAGGCTATGAAAAAGTCACATCTTGACTGTGTTGCCATACTTATTGGATCTATTTCACTCACTAGAATGTGAGCACAATGAAGGCAAGTCTTTTTATCTGTCTGTTCCTAGAAAAATGCCTGGCATGTCAGAGGCACTAAAACATTTATGACTGACTTAATAAAGCATAGAGCATATTTGGAGGGAGATGCGATTACATTAATAAGGATGATTTTTCTGGAGAAACAATGATGGAAGAATCTAAATCAAGAAAAAACAGTGAAAACTTCCAAATCTGAAAGTAGGGTTAAACACTAGCCGAGCTTATTGAGGTATAAAAAGTATTTTTATGGTCTAAATTTGTAGAAGGTGGTTTACAAATGATACTTTCTTAAATCAATAACACATTATAGGAGAATTATTATAGTAAGATGAAACTTTATCTTTCTAGTAAACTGAGTCTCACTAGATTCTCTTCAAGTGCACAAATGTAAGAGCACATTTCAGTAATTTTTCTAAAGGGAATCTATGGAAACAGCCATCACATGAAGTAAGAGAATGTTATCAGAATCACAGAAACCACTTCATGATCCATTCATATCACACTAATTTTTCCTATAAGCACTATCCTGACTTCTAAATAACTAGGTTAGTTTTGATTTTTTAAAATTAATTAATTTATTTATTTGGCTGTACTGGGTCTTGTTGTGGCACGTGGGATCTAGTTCCCCGACTAGGTATCAAGCCTGGGCCCCCTGCATAGGGAGCATGGAGTCTTAACCACCGGACCACCAGGGAAGTCCCTGATTATCTTTTGAAACTTATGTAAGTACAGAATAACTTCTGTTGTCTGCTTTTTTCAAAATCATGTATATGGGAGAAATATATTGTGTTTTGATAGCTGTAGATCATTTATTTTCTTGTACAGTATTATAATATGTGACTCCATAATTTATGATGAACATTTGGGTTGCCTTTATGAACATTTTGGTGCATAGTATTTGGTGCACATGTGTACATTTTTGGAGGTATACATCTAAGTGGCATTGTCAGGTCATACAGGAATGCATATATATGTATTCAAATTTAGTAGTGCCATAATATATATGAATATATGCATTATCTAGTAAAATACATCCAAAACTTTTCCAAAGTTCTACCAATTTATATTCTAGTATCAGTGAATAAGAGGTACTGTTGTTTTATATCCTAAATTTTCACCTTTAAAAAAAAACAGTCTGATGAATGTTTAATATTATTAGTTAGCTTTTACTGCATAGCAAATCAAATTGATCTTAAACAACAACTATTTATTTGTCTTGAAACTTTGAGTGACATAACTTTGGGCATAGTGATACTTCTGGTCTCAGTTAGGCTAACTAATGCTTCTGCAGATAGCTGCCAGTTTGAGCTGGTTGACACTGTAGCTGGGACAGTGCATCTTGATTTCCTGTGGTCTGGCATTATCTAATAGGTTAGACTGGGTTTTTCACATGGTAACTGTATAGGCTCTTGAGAGATAACAATAAAATACAAAACTCACCTGCAAGTGATTTTGTGTATGCTGTGAGGTAATGGTCTAGCTTCTTTTAAATTTTTTATAGTGATATTACAATTAACTCAGAATATTTTATTATAAAGATTTCTTTCTGGACACTGCTATGAAGGTCCATCTTTGTCATAAATCAAGTGTTGAGATTGCATGAGTCTTTCTTTGGATTCTCTACAGTATTCCCTTGGTGTATATGTCTAGTCTTGTAGCAAGACTAAACTGTCTCCACTACTGTAATGTTACAGTACATCTCCTTACTCAGTGTAGCAAGTCCTTTCTTCTCCTTCTCTGTTTCTTCTTTAATATTTTCTTTGCTATTCTGGGTCCTTTGCCTTCTTATATAAACTTTAGAATCGATTTAATTGCCAAAAAATAATTTCCTGGAATTTTAATTCAGAATGCATTCAAACTGAACAATTTGGAGAAAATGGCATCTTTACTTTTGTCAGACTTTTCATCTAAGAATTTGCTTCATCTATCTACTTAGTAGTTTTTTAAAGTTTTAATAATGTTACATAGTTTTCTGTGGACAACTCTATGTATGTGTATTCCATTGTATTTGGTACTTTTAGTTGCTACTTAAATGATATGTGTTCTTTTAATAAATATATGTTGTAGGATATATAAATACACTTGATTTTTGTATATTGAATTTATCTACCCAACTTAAGTTTACTTTTACATTCTAATTATCTATATGGATGTTATTTTTTATACACTCAATTGCTACCTGAAGACATTGAGAGTTGTTTCTTTTTTTCAGTTCACTAAATATTTTAAGCTGCCTTTAAACCAATCTATTGAGTCATTATAGATTTCAGTTCTAAAATTACTATATGTATAACATATTTTTGTTTTCTGAAAATATTGTCAATCATATTTTTGTTCTATTTTTATGTCATAAAAAAACATTGCTATTTTAAAGTAAAATTTGATAACCCTTTTACATGGGTCTCCTGTGTTTCTGTTTCTGTTAACCTTCTATTTCTCTTGGTTGTTTCCTTGTATTGTCTTATTTCTTTTCACGACTGATTATTTTTAAAAAAATTTCAATATACATTATATATGAAAAAGTTTTATAATTTAAGGTGATGCCTGATAGTCTCTTTTTCCAGTTTTATTGAGATGTGATTGACATTAACATTGTATTAGTTTTGAGTATATAAAGTAAGGATTATATATATATTTATATATATATATATATATATTTATGTATATATAAAACATAAGTGTTTAGGTCAACATCCATCACCTCACATTATGACACCTTTTTTCTCTTGTGATGAAAACTTTTAAGATCTACTCTTGCTAACTTTCTAGTACACCATAGAGTACTGTTAACTATAGTAACCATGCTGTATGCTACATCCCCAGAACTTATTTATCTTATAACTGGAAACTTGTACTTTTTGACCACCCTCACCCACTTCACTACCCACCCGCATTTCTGGTAACCACCAATCTGTTCTGTTCTCTGAATCAATGAATTTTCTTGTGTTGTGTGTGTGTGTGTGTTTGTGTGCATGTGTGTTTAAGTGAGGTAATACAGTATTTGTCTTTCTCCAGCTAACTTATTTCACTTAGCATAATATTCTTGAGGTTCATCCATGTTGTTGCAAAAGGCAGGATTTCCTTTTTTATGGCTGAATAATTTCATTTTATGTATTTATATATGTGTGCATGTATACATACACAAAATATATCAATTTTGTGTATGTACACATATATATCAATCACATTTTCTTATTTCATCTGGTGATAAACAGATTGTTTCCGTGTATTAACTCTCATTAATAATGCTGCAATGAACATGGAAATGTATGTTCAGTTCCTCCACTCATTTTTATGTCCGATTTTTTTTTTTGATATTGGGTTGTATGAATTCTTTATATATTTAAAATATTAACCCCTTATCATATATATGTTTTGTAAAATTTGTCTCCCTTTTCATTTTTGATGGTTTCTGTTGCTGCACAGAAGCTTTTCATTTTGATATAGTCCTACTTGCTTATTTTTGCTTTTGTTGCCTTTGCTTTTGGTGTCACATCCAAAAAATCATTGTTGCGACCAGTGTCAAGGAGATTACCTCTTTGTTTTCTTCTAGGGGATTTATGGTTTCAGGTCTTAAATTTAAGTCTTTAATCCATTTTGAGTCGATTTTGTTTATGGTGTAAGATAGGGGTCCAGTTTTACTATTTTTCCATGTGGCTGTCCAGTTTTTCCAACACCACTTATTGAACAGACTATTATTTCTCCATTATATGTCCTTGGCTCCTTTGTCATAAATTAATTGACATATATGCATGTGTTTATTTCTGGGCTCTCATTCTATTCCACTGTTATATGGAATTGTTTCTATGCTAATACCATACTGTTTTGATTACAGTAGCATTGTAACATAGTTTGAAGTCAGGAATTTTGATGCCTCCAGCTTTGCTCTTCTTTCTCAAGATTGCTTTGGCTATTCGTGATTTTTTCTTTCTTTCTTTTTTTTTTTTTTTGTTCCATATGAATTATGGGGGTTCTCTTGTATGTAACCTTTTCTATTTATGCTTTTAAGATTCTCTCCTTGTGTTTTACTTTTGACAATTTAATTATACTGCTGAACCTTGATCAACATGGGAGTTAAGGGTGCTGACCCCCTGCAGAGTTGAAAATCTGTGTATAATTTTACAGTTAGCCCTCTGTATGAGGTTTTACATTGCAGATTCAACTGACTGCAGATTGTGTAGTACTTTAGTATGTATTTATTGGGAAAAAAAAAACAAAGTCCTGCATATAAGTAGACTCTCACAGTTCAAATCCATGTTGTTCTAGGGTCAACTGTAGTATGTCACAGTGTGGTTCTGTTTGGATTCATCTTATTTGGAACATGGAGGCTTTCTGGATTTTGATGTCTGTGTTTTTTCCCAGGTTAGGGAAACTTTCAGCCATTATTTCTTCAAAAAAGCTTTCTATCCCTTCCCTTTTCTCTTTCTGGGACCTCTGTAATGTGAATATCAGTATTCTTGGTGGTGTCCCATAAATCCCTCAAGCTAGCTTTTCTTTTTCATTCTTCTTTCTCTTTTTGCTCCTCTGATTTAATGAATTCTACTGCCCTGTCTTTGAGTTCACTGATCCTTTCTTTTGTTTCATTTAGTCTGCTGTCAAACCCCTCTATTGAAATTTTCAGTTCTATTATTTTATCCTCAGCTCTGTGATTTGTTTGGTACTTTGGTATTTTTCATCTCTTTGTTGAAATTCTCGTTTTGTTCTTGTGTGATTCCCCTGACCTCAGTGCATCTCTATGACCATAATTTTAAACTCTTTATCAGGTAAGTCCTTTATCTCCATTTCATTAAGTACTTTTTCAGGGGTTTTATCTTGTTCTTTTGCTTGAAGCATATTCCTCTGTTTCTTTTCCCTTGATTCTCTGTGTTGGTTCTGTGCATTAGCTAAAGCATCTACCTCTTCCAAGGCGAAAGAAGTGGTCTTGTGTAGGAGTGAAGGAGTGATCTTATGTAAGAGATAAACCTTATCATTCAGTAGGCCTGAGCTCCTAGTTGCCTCTGAAACCTTTGTGATTATCCAAGCAGCCTTCTTTGTTATTAGTGATTCCCTTTTATTGAGGGTGTGCCAAGACCTATTAGTGCCCCAAAGGGGAGGATCTCAGTCACCACCTAGATGCAGGCTGGTTGGTAGCTGGTCACTCAAGAATCACCTTCTAAAGTATGATAATAGACCTCTTTCAGGAAAAGACTGGGAGATGAGCTTCTTTGTCTGTTCTCTCTGATCTGATTCCTGGGGGGATAGCCAGTTAAAAACTATTTCTTTGTTTGCTACAGTCCCATTGACCTAGTGAACACAAGTCCTGATGGCCACCAAAGCCAGGCTATCAAGGAGTGTTTCCTCTGGGTGGCAGCCACAAAAGCTAAGGCACCAGATGTGTGAACAAGTTTTTTTTTTCAGGGAATTAGCAACCTGGAATGGGTCAGAGGGAGAGCTCAAAGATGGTGTCAGCCAGCCTCCCCATCTCTGGAGACTATTGCAGTTTGCTGCTAAATTTATATTAAATAAGAATACAAATTTATCAGCCCTCAGGCTATAGCTTTTAAGATATGCAAATAGTCCTCTTTCAGGGAAAGACTGTTTTGGCCTGCTGCCTCTGTGCCAAGCCTGCTGGGGTGGGGGGCATGGTGATTGCTCAGGATCCTATTAAGTACTCCATCTTTGTTTATTATAATATTGTGGGCCTTGTGGACTCAAGTCCCATTGGCTTTCAGAACTAGGTGTTTTGAGGAGCTGTCTCAGGTGGAAGTTTTAAAAGTTGAGGCACTAAATATAGCTTATGGTGAGTTGGTGTCTCAGTCTCTCCTACCTATTTTGATCTGGGTTTTTTTCTAATTTGCCAAATGTGTTGAAGTCACTCAGCTAGTTTCTAGATTTATTTCAAAAGGAATTATTCTAAATGTAGCTGTAGTTTTGGTGTGTCCATGTGAAGAGGTGAGTTTAAGAGCTTCTTTTCTCACCAATTTGAATTGGAACCCAACTGATAGTTTCTTCATGAGAGAAAATTTACTCTCACTCCTGAAAAGTGGCCAGGCTAGAAGTATCAGAAATCCAAGATCACCTTAATCTGAACAGATTGAGATGATTCTAAATTGTGCTTTAGCCCCTTATGGGCTGATATTATTTCCAATTTATTGTCGCTACTACAATGTAACCCTTTAGGGTGCCAATTCAAAGTCTGGTAGACTATTAAGGCCCCAAACCATCTCTGAACCCTGAGCTCCAAACATTTATCTCTCTAATCCTGTGAGTTTATCAAAGCTTCTACTTGATTTTCTAGATTCTCACCTGTGGTTTTGAAAGGGCAAGTTTCTTCAGGTAAAAGCAACCCCCAAAGCCCTGTTCATCTCTCTGGGATTCTCTCATCTTGTAGATCAGATCATGGTCTCACAATTCATCACTAACTAATATTGAAACCGTGCACCTCAGACTGGGACTTGAACCAATGTACCAGGACCCAAACCCAGATTGGGACTTGAACCCACAGTCTTTTAATTAGAATCACTCACCTGGTGTCTGGACTTACTGAGGCTCAGGTTCTTTGTGTCTCAGCACAGAAAGAATTCAGTGAGAGGCAAAGTGATAGGCAAGAAGTAGATTTATTAATATAGGATGTTGTGAGAGATGCAAGCGGACAGGTGAGGAGACTCTGCCCCGAGGATTAAGTGGTCTACAGTTTTATAATCAAAGGAAAGTGGGGGAGGGAAAAAGACCACCTTCTTCGAGTAGATGTTAGGCTTCATCACTAGCTCCTCTCCTATTGGGTAGGAGAGTGTCTGACCCTATGAAATCAAACTAGGACTGTCATAGCACTTACTCAAATCAGTAGAAGGGTGGTAACATTTTTCTTTCTCCTAATGACCTGGGACATATCTCGTGCTTTTATTTATGGCTTTGTAGTTAAGCAAGCCTGCTTGTTCCACAAAGTTCCGATAGCTTTCTTGAGCGATCATTAACTTACAGTGGTCTCCCAAAGTTTCTTAAAAGAATGTAGTACCTAGTTCAGTGGCACCTTTTATTTGAAGGTAAGGTGATGACTCTCCACAAATATATTAAAACATGTGGATTATTTCTAATTAGGCCACTAATGCTAGACAGGATGAATGATGTAGTTCCATATCACTTCACACACAGAATAAGTAGAACACAGTAAACATTACACTAGGTATATTTGCCTCTGTAAACAAACTTAAGTTTGTGAGCTCATTGAGGTCAAGGGTCATCATTTATTTCTTACCATTGTCTAGCAAATTATAGTTCAGCAATAGTTCATGTTTATTAATATGAAAGAGCATGTTCACATTGAATTTTACTCAAAATAATCTACTGGTGTACATATCACTTTCTACATTCCACAGCCTAGAAAGGAAATTTCGTATGCAGTCACACTGACTGGGTTTGGGTCTAACTTTCAGATACAAAATCTGTTTCTTTTCTACTATTAATGACTTTTTAAAAAATTAAATTTTGTTTTGACTGCCAAGAGAGATTATGGGAAATCTTGTTATTAAGTACATTTTCTTTTCAAAAAATTAATAGAATCACCATATATCTATGATATTGTAGCAGAGGCTATCCCAGAAATATAAAAACCAGATATTGGTTTACTCTAAGGACAAACCATACACTGGTTACATTCTTATTTAGAAATCCATAGATACATATATTTTTGAGGCCTAATATTTTCTATTTTGTCACAATCCTGATGTTTTTTCTTCATCTGTTGGTGACTGAGTTGGCCAAAATATGCAGACTTCTCAATACTTGGTGTTTATAGTGAAGATAGCAGTTGATTCAGCATTTGGGTCTTATGGCTGTTGTTTTATTTCTTAGTATTTTATTAAAAGAAGGTAATGATTTTATTTTTGTGGTATATCTCTGGACTGAAAGTTGCTACATCAGTAATATTGCAAATATTATTAAACAACTTAAGAGTTTACCTAAATCCAAATCTGTACAACACAGTGTAAAGTCATCACCAAAAGACCATATGAGAGAATTCTCCTGTAGCTAATATGCTATTTCCATCAGGGATGTTCTTTTCTGGCTCTCTTTCTCAACATTCTTCAAACACTATAAGCCTGAGAACTATAAAATATGTCTACATCATGTACCAGTTTTGATCAGAGGTCTGTAGAATCAGTCCACAATAATAATGTGCCTAAACATAGAGCAATTAGATATTGGCAAGCTTGAGTGAACGTACCAAGCATTTAGAAGCCAAGTTGTAATCATAACCCACACACTTTTCATCAATGCATGTAAAGCACACCTGTGGTTTATTAATTTTCTTAGTCATGAAAATTGAGCACAAAACAATGCATTTTTCCATAAATGCACAGCCCGTATGTCTTTCTGTGTTTATTATTCTGAATAGTAATTTTTAAGACAACTCAGATGGATTTAAAGTAAACACCATTTTCTTATTTTAAATATATCTAGAAGTAAAATAAAATAAAGTATTGATATAACCACTATAAGAAATGCTTTCGAGTTTGTTTGCAATTTTAAATATTTTATAGAGTCTAGAAAAATTGATGAAAATTTCTTTACCTACGAAAGAATATGGTCAGTTGAGTGCCATTTGAAAGCTAAGATTAACAAATGTCAATATTTAGACCCTTTTAAAAGTACTGATAATTTAATATACATATTTACTGTGGAAAATTACAGTTTGCCAGTATTTGATTACTAAACACTTAAGTGCCAATAAACCAGTCAAAAATTAATATCTTTTTTAGAAGGGTTATAAACATTCAGTCGTATTTTTAAAAAAGTTATGTAAGCACATTATGCTAATATTTAAAATTCTTATTTTGTCTTCTAGGATGTTTTTAAAATGATAAAACTTAGTATTCATTTCATTAGGTTATGGGGCAAACACTTCTATACTTATTAAGGTCACAGAGTATCTAGAATTGTGTTCTTTGCAAGACAATGTAAAGTGTTAATAGTTAAATACTAAATTATATAGTTATTTTTAATTAAGGTTAATCTTTTGCTAGAGCCTAGATCAGAGATCTCAAAGATATAGGTTGAGGCAGGAAAGAATAAAATATAAAACTTCATGATTTTCAAAAAGCTTCCAGGAAGACATAAGAGTAATAAAGATCAAACTTAACATTATATCATAAACAACCATAAAACTAGATTAAAATATACAAAATACTTTCAAACATTGGAAATCAGCCAGTGCAGGACTATGGTCTCTTGGAGAAGGGAAACAAATAGGGTGAGTTTTCTAATCATTTCAACTCTTTAAGAAATTTTGGGATCACTTTGCAGAGAAAGAAATCATTCACAGAACCTGGAACTCTTATTTGGGAGATGGAGATTAGACTTTGGCAAGGCTGAAATGAAAATTAAGGGACAGGGTCTAAGAAAGAAGGGGGCTATGTGAAAAAAGAACTGCAGAATCCGCATCAGGAATCCTGAATATTTGCTGAGGAAAGGGGTTTATATGTGGAATAAAACTCCAAAAGTCAAGGGAAAGAAGAAATGGAAGATGGCTGCTGAAAAGTGCTGAGAGCATTTGCAAATAGTGTAGTCATTTGAGCTCTGACCAGCCAAAGAGTAGAGGCCTCAGCGATTATTCTCCTGGGACGTTTAGTAGAAATTGGAAGGGAGGGACACAGCTTGCTGAATTAGAGTAAAGCCGACTCTAGGCCCACGGTAGCAAAGCTTAAATCAGGCCTCGAATTGGTCAGAATGACCTGAATTTAACTGTACGTCAGAACAAATCTAAAGGAAAACACATTTCAGACATTCAGCAGGTAACATCGTAATGTCCAATACCTAACAAAAAATTATTAGGCATGCCAAGAAGCATACAAATAGTCCCATAACCAGCAAAGAAAGTGGTCAATAGACACAAAGCAAGAAGTGGCAGTGATGATGTAACTAGAAGACAAATGTTAAACAAACTGTTATAGCATTCAGATCTCAGACATGTAGAAAGATAGGACTAGCATCACAATTGCCTGTTTTATTTTCTTTAAAGGCTCAAGAAAAGTCATTAATATGAAATCTGGCTACCTATCAGGGAATTGAAGTTTCAGGACAAGCAACTAACCTGAAATCTAGAGAGAAAAAAGGAGTATGCAAACAGAAACAAGACTCAAGCATTTGCTGACTTAAACATCAACAAATGCCATATAAACCAATAAGGAGATTAAACTAGATATTTTTAATGTTTTGCTGAAGACTTTCTCCCCTGTAGAACAAAGATTTAACTTTCAAGGACAAGGCCTCAAAAGTATAAGTTGAGAGTACTGTTGGGAACCATGGTAGAGAAACAGGGAGGGAAAAGCTCTACCAGTGTCACCTAAGAATGAGGCTTAAACACTGCACCACAGAACAGCCCCATCTATGCAAACAGACCTAAGATTTAACAGTGGAATACAGCTGGGAGACATGCAACAGAGTATATCTAGGGAGTAGGACAAAGGGAAGACCATAATCCAAATGGGGAGAAATAAAGGTTCGATCAAAGAATGTGACATTTCTAGTTGCACTGAAGGTAACCATAAAAACAGTAAATTTTAATCCAAGCCCAATTCCTGACAAGATTAGCAAAACCATCACACTAAAGACTTTGAAGAAGGAAAGATGTGCTTATCACCAAGTATAAAACATTTACCTTAGTGTCTACTGCCCTAAAATAACAACTTTCACCAAAGAATTGAGACATAGAGGAAAAATACAGTTTGAAGAGACAAAGTGATTATCAGAACCAAACTCAGATATGACACAAAGTATCTCATCAGATTTATCAGACTTGACACATTCAAGAAAAGAATCTGTGAACTTGATTTTATGTGTCAGCATGATTGGGTTAAAGGATGCCCAGATACCTGGTAAAACATTATTTCTGGGTAGGTCTGTGACATTGTTTCCAGAAGAGATTAGCATTGAATCAGAAGGCTGAGTAAAGAAGATGTGTCCTCATCATAGTGGGCACGCATCATCCAGTCCATTGAGGGCCCCAATAGAACAAAAAGGCAGAGGAAGGGCACATTCCCTTTCTTCTAGTCACATACTCTGCCTCCATTTTCCTCACCTCCCATATATAATTAGAAGCAACTGAGATTTTTTTCAAAAGGGAATCAAACAAACTGTACAACCATACAATAGGATTAAATCCAGTGATTAAAAAAGAACAAGTTGATTTACGCATTAACATGGAAGAATCTTATATATATATATATATATATGTATATATATATATATATATATATATATATATATATATACATATATATATATATATATATATATATACACATGTATATAGTAAGAATCCAGACCAAAAAGCTTTATACTATGTTTCTATTGACATGACATTCTGGCTTAGGCAAGACTAAAGTGAAGGAAATCCAATTAGCGATTGCCAAAGGTTTTTGGTGATGGGTGGTGCTTTACTACAAAGGAAACAGGAGAACTTTTAGTGTATTGGAACTGTCTCTGTAGCACTGGGGTGTAAATACATGTCTATGATGGTTTTTTTGTTGTTGTTGTTGTTTTTGCGGTACGCGGGCCTCTCACTGTTGTGGCCTCTCCCTTAGCAGAGCACAGGCTCCGGACGCGCAGGCTCAGTGGCCATGGCTCACGGGCTCAGCCATTCCGCGGCACGTGGCATCTTCCTGGACCGGGGCACAAACCCATGTCCCCTGCATCGGCAGGCGGACTCTCAACCACTGCGCCACCAGGGAAGCCCTATGATGTTTTTTTGAGTGAATTAGTTTTTATACTTTTTCCTTATCCTGGATAGTTTTCTAATATTCAAATTATATTTTATAGAATTGTATTGTTCTCTGTTCCATTTCTGTAGCATCATGCTCAGGAAATGTTAAGTTATGTCTGCATTATTCATTACTCTGGTTCTGGGGTTCCACTAATTACATCAAATAATCTGAACTACAGCCCACCTCATGCAGCCAGCAGCACATTTAATTGTGGAGTTTTTCTGTTATCTCAAAATGATCATAGATATCACAAAATGTCTGATGCTGATAGACTGTTCTGTATATGCTGAGGTTCCATGGTGATGTTAATAATTGCAAAGGGCTGATAGTACATACTATGAGCCAGAATCTAAGTGCTTTATATATGTCATTTAATTCACACAAAAACATCATGAGATAAATACTATTAATTCCCATTTACAAATAGACATACCGAGGCCAAGAGAGATGGAATGATTCCCCAGGGTCACTAAGTTAACAAGTGGTAGAGCTAGTATTATGAACCCCAAACTCATGCTCTTAATCATTACCATACTTCCTTTCAAAGGCTCACCTTGATTTTTCCTCATGTTATTTAATCATCATTTTGTGTATGTATTTCTCCAAAGTAGGACATGAGGGAAGGAAGAAGTATATCACTGACCTTTTTTCACTATTTAGTCTAATCTTATTTTTCAGAAATTTGAAGATTAAGTTAAAATGTATACACCAAGTTGTTTTTATTCCTTCTTTCACTCCAACTTAAACTCACATTTAGTATTATTTAATGCAAACAGAAATGTAAGAAACAGTATGTGCCTAACAAAACATACTAAAATCATTATTTGTTATTCAACTACACAATACATGAAATAGAATATCATGAAACCGTTGATGTATTTTGTGCCCCCTGTGGATTCTGTTCCCTGCCAATCACAAAAATAATCAATATGTGCAATTTGAGCAAATCAAAATATCTTACATATTTTAGATACATATGTGTATAGAAAACTTTACATAGAATTTGTGATCATTTTGGTTACTTAAATGATATAATAAGTATTGTTTTGATATTTGATTTTTTTAATGTCCCAAATTATGAGATTTAAACCATAATCATATTGTTTTATGAATCATAAAGCATATATCTCAATGCTCTAAAATAGTTTATATTTTAAATTTATCAGTTTCTTCCTCCCCTTGTTAAAGAACAGTGCTTGCTCTTTGTTGGCAAAAATTTGTCTGCGGTATGAGAAGGTATTGCCAAATTGTTTTCTAGATTGGTTATACCAGTGCTTCTACCAGCAATGATAAGAATGAGCTTGCTTCACTTTCTTTGCAACACTTTATATCTTCAGAATTCTTAGTTAGTACCAATTGCCTGGTGTTCAATTTGTATTTTCTTGCAATTAAGCAGATTTTCATATGTATTTCCTTTTTTTTCCTGTAAAGTTCAAGACTGTTGCCCACTTTCCTTTTAGATTGTCTTGATTTGTAGGACTTTGTTAGATATTTTGGATACAATTGCCTTTAAGGTTATTCTGACTACGAATATTTCGTCCCACTCTTTCCCTTGAAGATATATCACTTGAGGGTATACTCCGGCCCAACAAAACAGGAATTTAAGAAATGGAGTCAAAGAACAAACTAATAGTTACCAGAGGTTGAGAGAAGGGCAGAATAGGTGAAGAGGATTAAGAGGTACAAACTATTAGTTATAAAATAAGTTACGAGGATGTAAGGTACAGCACAGGGAATATAGTCAATATTTTATAATAGCTTTGTATGGTGTGTAATCTATAAAATATTGAATCACTGCACTGTACAACTGAAACTGATATATTGTAAGGCAGCTATAGTTTAAGAAAGAGAATAAAAGTTACCATTAAGCCCTAGTAATTTTGCTGATATTGCTTTCCAATTTATGGCAATAATTAGGAGACATTGGAATAAAATGAAATATAATTAAACATAATTAGTAATCAAACAATTTTGAATTATATAAGTATAATAGGATAAAGATACTGACTAACTCTGGAAATTGGTTGAAATTTATCTTTTCATACATTTATTTAAAAATCAAGGGCAACCAATAATGAAGATACATGGAATATAGTTTCTAAATCTGTCAGAAAACTTTTAAAAGGTAGATTAAAAATATATTAATTCTAATCAAGCTTTTGGGAGGGGGGAGAGCATGTGGAGGGGAAGAAATACACAATTTAAAAAGTTAGGAAATTATAAGCTCTAGCTTAAATCTGATAATGAAAAACTAAATATGAAAGAAACAATATTCAAAGAAAGGACAAATTATTTTTTAAAATTTGTCAAAGACATGAATTCTTAAGGTGAGAAAGCACAAAGAAAAGAAAAGAAAAGAAAAGCAATGTAAATTCACACATATATTATAGTGAATATGTAGAGCACAGATTTCTCTGGACCAATAACATAATGCAATACATAATTAGAATGCTGAGAGTAGTCACTATTAACCTAGATTCTGTGCACTGTTAAACTCAGTCAAGAATAAGGGTAAATTAACATTATTTTGAGACAACGATTAAAGAACTTTACCACTGAAAAACTTTTATGAAAATAACTAGAGAATGGAAAGAGATACAGTAGTTAAATAAAGAGAACAGTGGGGTAAATATATAGATCTTAAAAGCCATTGGCTATACTAAAAATATTAATTTTGAAGTTAAACTAAAACATTGGGCAAAAGTGACATGGAAGACAAGAGGAGCCTGGTTGGACTGAAACAATTATCATTTTTAATAATTGTTTGTGTAGGTTTCTCAATCTAAATTAAGTGTTATTAAAATTTTGTCATCACCAATAGAATAGAAGTAAAATAAATAATGATCAGGAGAAGGAAAACATGGCTATACCCATACAATAAAATGCCTTGCATCTGGCAAAAACAATAATCTATATTTTTTACAAATAAATAATCTAAGATATACTGATAAATGAATAAAACAAGGCATGAAATAAAAAAAATATTGTATAATTATAATTTATATGAAAAGATGCCCAAGCTATACATGTTTAAGATATAGATATAAATATGGATATATACTGTGACTTTAAAATATGGACAAATATTTCAAATAGGTTTGGGGTGTCATTTTTTTTTACTTTGTTTTATGTGTTTACTTTCTAGCAATCATCTATAAACATGAGATTCATGTAAGTAATAATTAAAAGGAACACAAAATAGCATTAGCAAAACAGATGAACTAAACTATAAAATAGCTTTGGAGATTATATTCTTCAGTCTTTGTCCAGGTATAGAAACCTAATCTTAAGAAGAATTAATAATTTTTCTGTAGTTACATAGGTGATTAGTAGCAGAATAAACGAGAACTAGATGTAGGGCTCCTTAAATCCAGATTAGCAGTATTTTTCCTTGAGAAAATAAATTTTTCTACAAAGAGTCATACATACACACATACAATACCCTCCCCTCCCCCACCAAAAATAGATTAGACTAAAAGATTTAGGTTATATTGGTAAAAATATAAGTATTTACTACAGATATACATGTATATCTATAAACAGGATATACTGAGTATATTGTGTATATATCAAGATAGAGAATTTTAAAAGAACATATGAAAAAAGCATTTTTTTTTTTTTTTTTTTTGCGGTACGCGGGCCTCTTACTGTTGTGGCCTCTCCCGTTGCGGAGCACAGGCTCCGGATGCACAGGCTCAGCAGCCATGGCTCACGGGCCCAGCCGCTCCACGGCACGTGGGATCCTCCCGGACCGGGGCACGAACCCGTGTCCCCTGCATCGGCAGGCGGACTCTCAACCACTGTGCCACCAGGGAAGCCCAAAAAAAGCATTTTTTGTTATTAATTGCTAGTTAACTAGGCCTCTACAATTAAAAGTCTTGTAAGAAAGAATCACTCAGTGACTGGGAGAGTTTGATGCTTGTATGTGGAATCTAAAAAAAAAAAATGATACAAATGAACTTATTTACAAAACAGAAAAGCAAACTCACATCATTATAAATCTCACCATGCCTGCCCTTCATTTTGTTGAATTGATTTAAGTTTCTATTTAGCACCATCTTTTGGCTATTGAGCTCCCTTTATTATTGACTGTACTCCAGGTCTACTGCCAATGATTTATCTCAGCTTTGTCTGAAAATATCTTTATTTTATTTTTATTTTTAAAAATATGTTTGCTAGATACAGGCTCCTGGGTTAGAGTTTTTGTTTTTCCTATCAGTACTTTAATGATGTCAATCCATTGTTTTCTGGCTTGCATGTTTCTGATAAGAAGTCTGTTAATATTTGTATATTTTTTTGTATCCAGTGTTTCTTTTTTCTTTGATTGAATTTTTATTTTAGTTTTAGTGGGATTTTTTTGTGTGTGTGTCTATTTTAAAGTACTTATCTAGATAGTTCAATATCTGGAGAACTTCTGGTGTGGCCCTACTGATAGATTTATCCCTGACATTGAAGATTTTTTTCTTTTTTGTGGGCTCTCTCTCTGTGTCTTTGAATGCAGAACAAAGTGTGTAGAAGAATTTAGAGATCAGGATAAATAGTATTTACATAAAGGGCATACCTTTTTTGTTGTTGTTTAGGCTATTGTGATACATTGTTGAGTCAATCTAAGCAATAGTTGAGACGCCTTTGGGGTTTTGTTGTATCTATAGTTATATTCAATTCACCACAGATTTTAACTCATAGTAGTGGTTAAAATCTGTTGTAATCTTGATCTTATCCATGGTCTTGAATTTTTTCAGTTTTTCTCAGGGTTACTTCTCCAATAAATAAAATGCAGGTCTTGCATGCCTGTACTACAGAGGGATTTTTTTTGTTGTTGCTTGTTTGTTTGTTTGCCACTCTCTTGGTGATGGACTGCTGTTGTTTATATTTTGTGTTAGGCTTAAAATGGGGTTAGAGATGGGTTCTCTGCTCTACTAGTTTAACTTCCATCTTAGGCAGACGCTCTGTGCCTAAACCTCAGCACTGGGGCTTTCTTAGTGTCCTGACTGCTCTTTTACATAGTAAGGAAACTGCTTTTTTATCAGTGGTTGATCTTGGGTGGGATAGTTTCCTTTCTCTCCCTTTATTAGCAGCTCTGTAGTTTCCTTTCTCTCCCTGTATTAGCAGACCTGTAGTTTGTACCAGTACAAGTTCCTGGCACAAGCAGTTTTCCTTCCCCTCTCCCATGGACAGACAACTTTTGTTGAACCCTTCCCTCAATGGCAGTTATTTTTGCCTGGGACCAGGGACAGGAGAGGGGGAGCAAATGAGTGTCCTGCCTCTCCATGGGTGACTTAAAGTTCTTGTTTTACATTTGAGAAGGACCTGGGTAGTGGTTTGTTCTTTCCAAAGCAGATCTCTCTCAAGTCTCCTGCCTCATTCTCAGTCTATTGAGCACTCAGTTGAGGCCTGTGGAAAACCAATTGTGAGTGAGTATGGACTCCCCTTGTGTTTTAAGGATCCCAGGGATTTTAAGCTGTAATGCTAACTAACACTTAGCCTTTATGAAACTTTAAAGATTATAGCTAATTTCTTTTTACACAGTTTTTAGTCACTGCCTCTTCCTCCTATGTTCTTCCCATTTTCTATCAAAAGAGAAGGTGTACATATCCATCTTTATCACAGAGCCATCACAAATTGGAATTCGGTTCACCTAGTTGTTGGGCAATGTCAACCCTATGTTGGGCTCAAGAAAAGGGTGTGCTTTCACAGATTGTCCAGCTTGTGTTTGTTGTTACAGCAGGAGTGATGTTCTCCTGTAGCTTTCTACAATCTAGGTGGTAGTGAAACCTCTCTTCATACATTTCTATAAGTTCACCTTTATCACATACTAAGTTTCCATATATGGATTTGTGTTTGGGATCTCTATTCTGATATAGTGTTCTACTTCTTTATTCTTACCACTAATACCCCAGGCTCATATTTTAGCTCAATTGCTGATAAGGAAATTTTCCATATATGCTTGACTTATTATTTTCTGACATTTATTTGTTCTTCCATATGAATTTTAGATTTGTCCAATTCAGAAACAAGCAAACAAAAAAACTCTTAGCTGGGATACTTATTGGATTTACATTACATTTATTCATTAATTTGTGAATGATAAAAAACTTTTCCATCTACAAAATTTGTATCACTTTCTCCCTTTATTCATGCCTCTTAAAAAATGTGTTTTCTACATAAAATTTCCTCATTTGAAAAAAAGTCTTACACAGTTTATCACTGGCTACCCCATAGGTTTTGCTTATCCAAGCTCTCAACACATTTGTTTCTATCCTTGGAACTTCAGAAATTCAGCTGCCTCCTACCACTCTTTCTAGATCGTACCAAACTTACTTTCTTACTTTTGACTACAACCATGGATTTTTAGTCTTTAAAAAAAAAGTGAAACTGAAGTTTCATATTGTTTACATAAAAGTCACATCTCATGGTCACCCTTCCCAATAAGATGCTATATAAGACTGAGAAATGAGGGAGGAAGACCAGATCTTTCATTGCTTTATGTATTCTTAAAACTCTATCAAAGCGTTTTTTCATGTGTATTTCACAGACATAACAAGGTAGGCAAGTAATTAATATACAAAACAACATATTTTTCTGCCCTGGTATATTGTCCTGGACTAGGTTAATCTTGATTCATTACACATTTGAAGTAAAAACATACCTGAGATATTTGTTTGACTTTTATGTTTATTTTCCTCTAGTACAGATGTTCGTGTCTGGCTTACTTTCTTTATTCCATTCTTCATAATTTGACAATCACAAAAATAAACTTAGGAAATATCCTGTAAAGGCAATATTGCTATCTTCTAACCGATGTGCACAAGGATAAAGTAAACTTTAACATCAAACAAAGAAGGAATTCCCTAAATGCTTTAATAAGTACTTTATCATTATTTTAATTGATCTCTTATCAGTTTCACTCTGAGGGGGGGCTGCCACTTTTCAAAAAAGTAGTTGTTAGATGAACTAATATGCTTGAAAGAAACTTATAATCCCCAAACTATAGATAATTGCTATTTTTAGAAGCTGTTATAAGCTTAATATGAAAACAGTAAAACCATGCTTTATTTATTTTTGCCCCACATGTATATGTTGATAGTTCTATATTCATATTCAATCACTTATAATAAGGTGTCTTTAAGAGAAATAGGAAAAACTGTATTTATAGAATCGTACTTAAATGGCCAGCTACGTAAAAGATATGCCAAAAATTTTCAGAAAATAGGATAGAAACAGAACTGAACAAGTATTCACGCATGTGTTTTTGTTAAAAAATTATTCATAACTTGAATTGTTAAGGTCTTCTACTCTATAGTTTATTTTAATATAAATTACTGATAGGTGGTGGTGAATATTAAGGTACAGGAAACAGAAGCCAGTGGAAAATTTTTTTTCAGTTCTCTAATTGGAGGTTTAATCAAAAACAAAGAATTTTTTGAAAGGCAGTCCTCTATTAGCAACAGATCTACTAATAAGTTGTGTTAATAGAATAAGCAAATGGAATAAAAGTGATGTTTTAACTGAAAAAACCAGGAAAATGTCAAGAGTGCTTGAGTATTCTGTCTCTTGCATGCCTTAGGCAAGGGCACTAACTTCACCAACATCTATGAATAAGTCAATTCCCTGTAATTTTTTTCTTTAAAATGATCAGTAATGATGTATTCCTTTTTTTACCATATAGTTATATTCTGCATTGACTTTTAAGACACCAGAAGAAATCCCATAGTAATATTTGTATAGATATTGTATTACATTTAAGGGATGAAAAACAGCAGGAATCTTTGCCAAACTGGAATAATTCTTAAAATGTGGTGTCATGCTCACATGCATATATAAAAAATTTGTTAGTTACAACATTCTATAAAATACCATTTTTTAAAAACAATCTGTTCCCTGTAGGTATTCACTTCTAATAAGCTGTCATTTCTTGGCAGCAGTTGTGTCACTTGAAGTACTAGAGATTCCAGTATTTTATCTTCAAATAAGAATCATTGGATATGTTTCTGTGAAGATAATAGATAGCCAATATTCATTTTCTAATAGCTCTCATGACTCACAATATTTTCTGGCAATCTAGCCCACAACACAACATTTTTTACTAAACTTATTCAGTCGAAGCGTCACCACCCCATCTTCACATCATTCTAATCAAACATCTCCTATCCTTTCTTGGCCAAATTATGTGTAACATTTGGTCTGATCAGCAAACATCTCTATCTTTCTCCATGGTTCCCAAGAAGTTCTCATTTCCACATTTTCTGTAAATGTAAGCATTCAACATGTTTCTAGCTTCAGAACCGTTTAATTTCAAACTCCTACCCTGGACTACATTATGCACTCTCATTTTAAGTGACAATGACTTAAATCTATATTCACATTCCAAAATCTAATGTCTTTCTAGCTAAAAGCCTATATTTATATCTAATTGCCATAATTTCTCATTGATAAACTATAGAAACCCAAATGTATTATATTCCTCAGTATACCTGACCATCCTTCTCATAGTCCCTACATGGTATCACAAGGATTACAGTTACTAAATATAGAACCATTGGAGGCAACATCAATGTCTTTCCCATACTAGATTTATGTTTGCTTCTAACTTAATAATGCCTCATTTTGAAACCCTAAACTTTTTAGGAATAAATACCAAGCAAGTTATAAACAAAGTTAATATAAATAATAAGTAGTAAATAATAAGTTTAAAAATAACTCACATCTAACGTTTAGCCCACATGTGCTAAATCAAAGAAGAAACTAAGATTGCTAGAACATCCAGTGATACTTCCAAATAGACATGTCTCTGGTAGCTGAGAGGCCTGTAGTCCTCCTCCACTGACCCTTTGAGATTAGTAGACCTGTGGTGGAGAAAGGAATTGCACATAGATTACAGTGAATAATTTCAATCTGACACTCTCATATCTTCAAAAACCCACCATACCACTAAGATTTCCTCACTACCTTTTAGTTAGGCATTACACTTACAAAAATACAGTGATTTACTACATAAACTTTATTATTCTGTTATTCAAATACGTTATTCTTCCTGGTAACAGTAGTTGATTTTAAATATTTGTTTTCCTCACAGATTTAAAGCCTCTTGAGAGGATGATTATTTATTTATTCACTAGTTCAGCTTCAATTAATATTCACTCCATTCAGTTAACATTTATACTTAGCAGTAAATGTTGCCAAAGTAGGTCCTTAGCAGATATCTAATGAATTCAAGGATATACTTTGAGCTAATTGTCTTCAATAATGTAGTTTTCATAGGCATAATTTCAAGGACTAAATAAGAAGTGACAAACAACCTTCATTTCCTTTTGAATCATTAAGATCATTTGTTTCTGCATTCTATTAATTGCTAGAACAGCTCCTGGAATTTGTTCTAATGCTTTTACATCTTTAAATCTGAGAGCAAACTGTTGAGTCAATGCATATCTTGCAATTTTTCTTTCAGGTTTTTTTGTATGTGGCATAAGGATATAATCATAAAACAAAAATTGCTTTTTTTTTCTTCGGCATATCTTTCTTACCAAGTACTAGGAAGTTTATGAAACAAATTAATACAGAAAATCTTTTTCACTTTTATCATATTCTAAGCATACAACTTACAGTGTCATTTCTGCATCTAAGTATACATATATCTGTCCAAAAATAGACAAGCTGGACAAGCAGAACATGACTATATATGAGGGTGGTTTGTGTGACATTCACAAAATGGACCTTTCCATTTGCCTTAGGAAGCGCATAGATAAAATGACGTTTTTTTGTTGTTCAGTTAAATGACTAAATAATGTTAGTTATCTTAAGAGGTAAAGTGATACAATTGATAATAAATTTTAAAATAACCCCTGAAGTAATCACATTTGTAAGTTCAGAATATATTTATGCAAAATTTTCAACTTTCTCAGGTTCCTGACCTGGGACTGGGTAAAATGCTCATACATAGAGAAGTAAATACTCAAATGACTAAGCAAAGAAGTGGTACTTTTCATAAATCAATCGAGCTAGATGTTTGCTTTCTCAGTTTTTACTATATTCTTATTTTGCTCTGGTGGCTCATGTGATTGAATAGGGAGAAATGGTCCCCTGTAATATTAGGTTTAGGGCTAAGCTAATGAAACAAAAAATTCCAAGAAATACTGGTTACATAAGACATATGTGTATTTCTTAACATTTCTATTTCATAAATTCAATCAGTGACCTAGGTTCTTGCATCATCTCGTAGAACATTTTGCCTATCTTCAAGACTAGTTGTAGTGGAGCCATATTTCCATTTGTATTCAGTCTCCAACAAGAGGAAATAGAGAGCTAGCTAAAGGAATCTTTTAAATTTAAATTGGAGGTGACCAAAAGTTGAGCACATGAAGCCTCTGCTCACATAGCCATATGCGTGGCTACAACTGGTTTCCTATGAAAAAAGACAAAATTGCTTTCTTGTTTTTAGTTGACAACCAATAGTTTTTGCCCTGTTGGTTACTGAGGGTTGTGTGTTATAAAAGGAAAAGAAACTTTTATTGCTATGTTATTAAAGGAGTAAAGGGAATACAGTAACTTCAGTTAAAAGTGATAAAGCAGGGCTTCCCTGGTGGTGCAGTGGTTGAGAGTCCGCCTGCCGATATAGGGGACACGGGTTTGTGCCCCGGCCTGGGAGGATCCCGCATGCCGTGGAGTGGCTGGGCCCGTGAGCCATGGCCGCTGAGCCTGCGCGTCTGGAGCCTGTGCTCTGCAACGGGAGAGGCCACAACAGTGAGAGGCCTGCATACCGCAAAAGGAAAAACAAAACAAAAACAAAAAAAAAGTGATGAAGCAAACATAGAATTGCTCCCCTTTCTTTAATAAAATCAATCAAAAAATGAGATCAGTGAAAAATTTGAGGCATTTATTTGTTAAATCTTGGAAATATCCCATTGGAAAACTCAACTTTAAAAGAAGGTCTGTGGATTTCAGCAAAGTTTTGTAAATTGTAAATTGAGTGAGGACACTGAGAGAGAATAAAGGTCCAGAGATCACAGCTTTTTGCCAAGAGTATTGAAAGGAGGAGGTTTACTGGATCTTATCTGAAACTGTGCTAGCAGGGGAGACAGATAAGTGTAAACATGAATATTTAACTTCTTTTTCAAGATTCAGACATTTGTTGTTGCAGGGTAGATGATAAATTGAAGGCAGTAAGCCATGGTGGATTCAGGGACTATTTTGCATGGGTCTCTTAGGTTTCTGAATATTTTATGAGCAGTGACGCTGACTGACTTTGTTTCAGAAAGTTTGAAAGGTAGGGATAATGTCACTGTCTAGAGCAAAGGGCAGATTTTTTTTTACTGTCCAATATTGTCTGATATTAGCAAAGATCAGGCAGGGTATTTGCTCATAATAAAATATTGTGGTTCCCTACTCTTGGAGTTCCTCTCCTGGAAAGCAACCTATTGTTGTATGTGCAGGTGTTGTCTAGCCTTCTTATTACTGCCTTGTGGGATATGGGTTTTGAGGAGTCAGCACCAGTCCTGATAATTTGCATACCTCTGTTGCAATGAGTAATCCCCTTTGTCTCTAACCTAGGAGTTCCAGGTCTTCTGCCAACCTTTATGAAACTGTGACAGATAAAGATGTTAGCCAAAAGTATGGAACACTCTCTGTACCTTCATAGTTCTTGACACTCTGAAACTGGTGATTCTAGTCAGAAGGAATGCTGAATTAGAAAAGTACCCTTTGTCAACCAGCATAGCAAAAATTAATTTAGCCAATGAATACAATCGATGCTCAAAATAGTGGTGAAAGTTGAAGCAGAAAAAGGGTATTTACATTTTCTCAAATGACCATGACACAAAATATTTATTATTACAAAGTGATCAAAATTAACATCACAATAACTGAACAAGTCAAAATAAGGTACAATATAATTGTATGCAATGAGAAGAACAAAGCATCATTTGTGTGATATTTCTGCAAAAAATCAATAAACTATGTATAATTATGAGGAAACATCAGGAAAACCCAATTGAGTGATGTTCTGCACAAGAGCAGTTCAAAAGTGTGAAGGTCTGAAAGTCAAGAGAAGACTAAAAAAACTGTTCCACATTGAATGAGTCTGAAGGGACACAGCAACCAAATGCAATGTAGGGCACTAAACTGAATTAGTTTCCTACTAAAACAAAATAAAATACAATACTATACCTGTTCAATAAGACATACATGTATTCCTCTCTTACTTTGACTTTTGGAAATGCAAGGATGGAGGCTGTGATATAGATGGCATTAATGTATCAATCTTAACATCTGGAGTTTGGTGGTTTTAATGTGATTAGGTAGCACAATGTTCTTGGTTTTAAAAATTACACACCAAAGTTTTTCATAATAGTAACCTACTCAAATAATTCAAGGGAAAAGGTTTTTTGTCACATTCTAAAACAATCCACATAGCAACTTAGAGAGCAAGAAAATATCAAAGAAATATAAGATCTGAAAAACATTAGTAACCACCTTGACCTGATACTTATAGAACATTATATCAAACAACCTCATGAAAAATAACACACTTCTAAATGATCCTTGAGTCAAAGTAAAATTCACAAGGGAAATTAAGAAATATTTCTAACTGAATGGTAATGAAAGATGTCAGAATCAGTAGGATCCAGTGTAAGAAGTACAAAGAAGGAAATACATTTATGCTTATATTAGGAAAATACCTTTATGCTTATATTAGGAAAAAAGTGGGGTCAGTCTAAAATCAATAATTTAAGAGGTCAACTTAATAAGCTAAAAGAGCAAAGTAAACCCAAAGAAAGTAAAAGGATAAAATAATAAAAGTGTATTAATTAGTGAATTGGAAAAAAGACAAGTTAGAGTAAATTGTCAATGCCTAAAAGCCTTAAAATCCAACTAAACTGATAAAAAAGGGAGAGAATACAAATTACCAATATCACAGATGAAACAGAGATTATCACTACAGATCTCACACAAATAAAGAATAATAAGATAATATTATGAATTTTTTTGTCAAGCAATTTGACAGTGTAAATGAAATACATTTCACACTTAGATGAACATACAAGCTCACAATGTGAAAGAGCAAAAATGTTCTAAATTTATTTAATTTTATTACAAAAATAAATTCCTTACAAATAAACTTCAGGCACATGTTATTTCACTGGAAATTTCCATCAGACATTTTAGGAATAAAAAACAATTCTATACAAGCTTTTCAGGAAAATATTGGAGGAGTGAATACTTCTAGCGAGTTTTAGAAGGTCAATATAATCCCAATACTAAAATCTGAGAAATCTACCAAAAAAAAGGAAAGAAGAGAGGAAAGAATATTACAGATCAGTTTCCATATGGACATAAATGCAAGCATCCTTAACAAATAACAAGTGGAAACCAGCAATAGATAAAAGGATAATTTATCATGACCAAGTGGGATTTGTTGCAAAAATACAAGTTTGCTTTAATGCTAAAAGCATTCTAAAAGAAAAGCAGCCAATATAATTCACCAGATTCACAGAGTAAAGGCAAGAAACCATATGATTTTTCAAAAGTTGCAGAGAAAGCATTTGACAAAATTCAACACCCATTCATGAAAAACTCATCAAACTTTGAATAGAACTTTCTTAATTTCATAAAAGATCTGCAAAAACCTACATCTATCTTCAAACTTAATAGTAAAATATGAGCCAATTTCTCACTAACATTAAGGTAAAGGCAGGATGTATACTTTTACCATTTCTATTGAGTATAGTATTGTGTGTTTTAGCCATTAAAACAAGGCAAGAAAAAGAAAAAGCATACTAAGAGGAAAGGAGGAATTAAACTTTTTGCAGACATTGTAATTGTTTATATAGATAATCTTAAGACATCTAACAAATGAAATTTCAACTAACAAGTGAGTTTAGCAAGGTTTCAGGATACAACAGTAATAAAACAATCAATTTTCCTTTTTATGTTGACAGCAAACAATTGAAATATTAAATTGATAAAAACCATTTATAATACCATTAAAACATAAAATAAAATGGGATAAATTAACCAAAATTTATGCAAGCCTTCAAAACTGAATATGACGTGTGAGTTACTGTCTAACCAACCAAGTTATAGTTAATGCAGATACTACAATGTGACATGAATGAATTCTTTGCTGGTTCTATTCCAGTGACATCCAGAGCCAGATTTTTCTTGTATCATATGTTATAATTAGAAGTAGAATTTATTTTTTGAAAGACATACCTTATTTTAAGCTCATTTAAATTTAGTAAAACATCCAAAACCACATATAAAATTCTAGAATTAGTCTAACATTGTAGTAGTCTTTGAGCCATGATGGTTTGATATGTCATTACTGAAAACCTTTGAAAGTACTGATGTGGAAGAATTGGAGAAATCTCAAAGGTGGCATTTGCAGCTGTTAGTTACCAACACAGTGCAACATGGAGGACTAATTTGTCTCCTTGAAATATTGTTGATGGAATTTTCAAAATAAAATTATTAATTTATCAAGAAATATAAAATTCAACTAAAAATACATACATGGTAATCATTCTGTTATTCTTTCTTCGAAAACAAGCGACTGTAATTAGAGTGTCAGTAATGGAAAAAGAAATAGAAGCAGCAACTGGAAATAAATACTAGTTTGAAGTGTACGTGGAAGAAAGACCGTATTTTTATGACATATTTATCGCAGCATGAAATAACAATAAAACTATACTGCAGATGTTTGAATTGGAGACTCTGCAATAGAGGCAGGCATAATTTGATAATAATTTAATGTAGTAATTAGATGAAACTAAGTATATTAAATGCAAAAATAATTGTATAACAAATAAATAAAAGTGTGGATATTTAAACCAAATTATTGCACATATGCAATATTGGTATTCTTTGTATTCAGGAGCTTCATTAGGAACATGTATTAATATCATAATATCAAATTTAATATGACATTCTGGAGAACAGAGGCTGTGCGATTTTTATCTGTATAGCCACTTCAGCACCGAGCAGTGTTCTATTTTATTATTGACAATGAGTACATGTTCACAGATTCAAATATAAAATACAGTTTATCATGGCGAAGGTTTCACAGGATATATAGGAGAAACTGAAGGTTTTAAAAATAAATGCGTCATGTTCTATCTTGAAATCATTTTTTTTGTAGAAAAAGATGAGACATTTGTAGTGATATCCCCATGCCCTGTTCATTCACTCCCCTCCCCTATTAAAATATCTAGCCTTAATTAAATGTGTCATATGTTAGCTGAGAATGGAAAGAATTATCTCTGGAAGCAGGTTGGAGATGGGGCAGGGTCTCAGAAAACTTCACTTAATAGGAAGACTACTAAAAGAACCTAACCAGGTTTACAGTTTCTGTTAGGGATGTAATAACCTGAAAAGAACATCACTCCCACACTCTCAACAATAACAAAGAAAAGAAGACAGGTGACCCAGTCTAATCTCTTTGTCAACTGAACTAATGGGTAATTTATGGGTAAATTAACAATGATCTTTTTTAGGAGGAAGACATCTTGTCTATTGAATGCACTCAAAAGAACTATACCCAACTAAGAATCACTAGTAACAACAACAAAAAAAAAACCCAACAACAACAACAAAACTCAGAATCTGAGTCATGATTTTTTGGAGAATGTCATACAAGCTATTGCAAAGAACTTAGTCAAACAACAAAATTTGAGGGTACAGTCTCTGTACAAGATTTCCCTCACTTCTGACATCAGCTGTAAGTTTTAGGGGTTCTTAAAACCACCCTCAGCTTCAATAATTTGTTAGATGGACTCACAGAATTCAGTGAAAGCTGTTATACTCATAGTTGCAGTTTATCATAGAAGAAGATACACATTAAAATTAACCAAAGGAAGAAACACATGGGGCAGAGTCTGGGAGCGGTCCAAACGTCCAGTTGTCTTCTCCATGAATCATGGACAGCATTCACTCCTGTTAGCTACAGAGTGTGACAATATGTCCAGAGTGTTGCCAGCAGGGAAGCTCATTTAAGCCTTTGGTGTCCAGAGTTTCATTGGGACTCAATCACATGCCCCCATGTGACTGACATTTAGTCTCCAGCCCCACCCAGAAGTCAGGCTAATACTGTTAGTCTTCCAATTCCTCCAGAGATCAGGAATGACACCACGTGGTCCAAAGCCCCCATCATAAATCACATATTTAGACTACTCAGTAGCTAAATTCTCAGGCAAACATGAGATCTCATGACTAACACTTTGAAACTTTAAGATAAAGGTGTTTTCTTGTATATTGCCCTATGCGTCGAAATATTTGTCTGGCCAAAAGTTCGTTCAGGTTTTTCTATAAGATATTTTGGCCAACCAGTAAAACTTAACTGCATGGTTTATGGGCTGGGCTGCTACTACCATGGGAGACAGACATTGCTTCTGAGTGTGGGGAGGATCTGAGCAGCAGATATGATTAAGTTAAGGAAAAGACAACTAACTTGTCAAATCCTTTTGTTTAGATGGTGGTAATGTGGTGCATTCCCAATAGTTTTGAGCAACCATGCTCTTTTCATCATGTTCCAATTTGTGATTCCAGAAGTACTTATGATTTAGTGTGGTATTTGCAAGAGTTATATATGGCAACTAATGAATATTCTGTGACATTAGAAAGATATTTCCAAGATAAGAGACTAACATATATTTTATTGAACAGTTTGTTATCTTGGAAATATTTAAGACATATTAATTTGGCCTCCATTTTTAGTCTTGGTCCAGGCCCCTCAAATGTTAAGAGACCAGGATTGTTCCTAATTATGTACACCGAAGAAACGTTTGCACATATAAATGGAGACCTGTAGTAGAGGCAAATCAAAAACCCAGGAAATAATCCAAACTTTCATTTAGAGTTTAATGGGTTAAAAAAAATCTGGTATGTTCTTACAATTACATACTGTATCAGTGAAAATGACTTCTTGAGTTTATTGAATTTATTAGTTTCACTAAATGAGCTCAAAAACATAATAGAAGCAAAAATATCAAGTCCCAAGTGGGAAATCTATAGTTTGCTGAGATGTGTGACCTGTGCGGACTCACAAGTCTCCATTCTTGGTTTAAGGTTCTGCTGTCACCGTCTTAGAATTCTTAGTAAATTATGAATAAAGACCCACACCATTTTCATTTTCACTGGGTCTTAAAAATTATGTAGCGTGTCCTAGTTCCACTTATGTTATATTTTAAAGACAAGCATTGTATTATTTAGAAAACTTTCATATGTAGAAAAGCTATACAGAAAATGAGGTTATGATTAAGACAGTTGTCATATGATTTATGTCTTATATCTTATGATTTTCTTAGATAGGTCAATGGTTCTGAATAGTGTTTACACCTGTGAGGGATGGACAAGAATGCGAATAGGGAAGGGTACACAATGAGTTTCAAAACTATTGATAATATTCTATTTCTCTAGCTGAGTACAAAGATTTGTCTTTGATTATAAAATGTATGAGATATATGTATATGTACATATACATATTTCACACAAAATGAAATTAAAACTACAAACATCATACGTATGATTATAGAAACAGTAAAATGGCAGGCAAAATAGAAAAAACAAATTGAGAAAAGATAATTACAAGATACATGCAAAAGAGGGATTACTTATATCACCATATGAACAAATCTTATATAGGAAAAAAAAAGCCTTTTAAATGAAATAAAGGGGCAGGATATAGGCAGATCGTTTCAAGAGGAGAACTATAATTGAACAAGACACAGACATTCATCATACTGAAAAATCAGTGATATAAATTTAAATAACGGGATTTTATTTTTTGCCTATATAATGAAAAATTTCCCATTAAATAAATACTCGATATTTGTAAAGGTGCAAGAGAGGCACACTCTTATATGATACAGTGTAAATTGGAACAGTGTTTTTAAAGCCTTGCAGTATGTGTCAAAACTCTTAAAATGTGATCAACGTTTGATCATGTCCAGAAATATGTTTTCAAAAAATAAATGTAGATGTGTATAAAGATTTTTTTAATGAAACTTCTCATTTCATTAAATTAAGTAAAAAATGAATATAACTTGATTGCCTAATAATGGGATACAGGCTAAAACATTGATTAAATAATACTTGTATGGGATAGTAAGATGCTAGTAATATTTCACTGTAGAGACAAAAGATAAATTGAGAATCAATGCACAAAATTGCCAGTGGCTGATTTCTCTGGAAAAAAAAGCTATATGGAGATATTATTTCATTTTCAGTGCATTCATATAATTTTCAAATTTTCAACAATGGACAGGTATTGTGCTTATAGAAAATATGTTTTCCAAATAATATATTGTGGTATTGTAAATTTTTCTTGCCTTTTTTTCCCTGCTAGTCTTTATTTTTTAAGCTTAAAGTAAATATTTCAGAGACCTTTTCAATGACTTTCAAGTGTTTTCAGTTTTCTAATTTCATAGTTTCTAGAGGCTCATGTACATTGAAGGGTTTCTTCTTCTGACTTGTCAAATGAAGCATCCTGTTTGCTATTCTGCAAAGCACTGATAGGAAACATTCAGAGCAGCTGTCCGTCCTACATAACCCAGGAAACATAAAATCCAAATGATTAGAGAATACACAGAACCATTAGCTTACTTGATCGTTACATTCTTTAAAATTATGCTCTTTTCAAAATTATATTTAATTTGACATCATTCTCCCTGGTAGATGACACTGTTAACCATGTGTGAAGAGAAGAAAGACAATTTTTTTTATTTGTGGGTTAAGGAGAAAAAATCAATACTACTAAGCCAGTATAAACATGGCCCTGTTCTCTAAAATTATATAGAGAGTGAAGGATACTAGATTTGTAGATTCCAGATATATGTGTCTTAGTTTATGACAATGTATATAGGAAGTTGTAGATTTGGAATTCTGAAGAGTTATTTAGAGGTGTTAGCACCAAAACAAAATTGAATTCTCATATAGTTCTATCTCTTTCTATCTTTCTCTTTCCTCTCTCCCTCAAATCGATTTAGGATTTCTGGAGTCTTTTATTTACATCCCAAGGTAGATAGAGATATGTAGCTAGATAGATAGATGGATATTGATATATAGAATATTGTGCTAGAATATGTCATATATATAATTTATATGTATATATTTAACTTAAATCTCTTATTTAAAGATATTTACCCTATATTATATCTTTATATTGTTTTCTTGGTCCATGTCCACACCCTGAAATTTCAGTAGACTATCTGCAAATAGGTATTACCAAAGTATTAAAAAAAACATATTTAAAGCGTTGATCCTTAACAATTGAAATGGAGAAAATATTATAATAGATATTTGACTATATTGAGAACCGTAGAATTCCATGCTAGTGATTCATATATTTTTTTGACATGTATTGAACCCTAGTCTTAGTAGAGAATGTGCAGTTAATCTTTCACGAGCGCTGACCCCCAGTAGTCCTTTTCTAGAGACTGCCAACACTCAGAAGTTGACAGAAAGTTTGATTCACTATTAATTGTATTTTAGTCAGTGGGAGCTTGTTAGTAAAAAAAGCTCCACCATTCAAAAGCAATCTGTTTTCATCCTGAATAACCTTTAAAGAGGTTTGTGCACCTGAATCATTTTAGAGTTTCTCCATATTCCATTTGTGCTCTCTTTGTTTGACTGACTTATTTTTTCAGGTGTCAGCTATGTTCATCTGATGAATCTATCTATTTTTATTCTTAACCAGTCGACCTTGTATTGAATCTGTATTTGGCAATGACGTATTAGATTTTCCATGTGTGCAGTAATTAGGCAGAAGTGTGTTCAAGAACTCAGAGAAGGGTTTTAAAAATTGGGGAGTTCAAATATGGCAGTTAATGTACATATTTATTTTATATTTCACTTAAGTTTTATTCCTTAAAAGTATTGATATGCATATCTAAACAAAGTTAAGTAATGTGATAAATTCCTAACAGGTGGACCAGTTTTTCTTCAGGCTAGAATATTCCTAAAGATAGTATCAGTGTGTTAGTAAACGTCATTCCCAGGCCAGAATTTATTGTTATTGATTTTGGCCAGTCTGCTGGCATTAAGGTGCGTATAACTTTCATTCTTTTAAATACCACATGTCCTTGTTTAATCTACTGTGACGTTTAGGTTAGGATTATTTTGTTTAATGAACTCTCAAAATGCCTAACACATACACCTCATTTTAGATTGGTAATAAATGTTGTTGGTGATGTACACAAAATATAAAAATATTTTCAATTAAACAATTCATCCATAATATTGATTTGATGTTTTGTTCACCTTCTGGAATATTAACCAGTCTTGGCGATAAAAATACTTTGCACCTTTACCTGAGCAATCTATACAGAGCCTTTCTAAATAAAGGCTTTTCAATGAAGCAGCATATTCATGAGAGTGTCTTGTACATTGGAATACACATTTCACACTATTTAGCTGTAGTTCAGTAGTACCTAAAGGAAATCTGTGAAAGATAAACCACTTAAACAGAGATAAATCAACTTGGAAGTAGCCAATTATAAGACATGAGTTTATTTAAGGTACTTTTTTCCCCTAATGTACAAGAATACTAGATTTCTAAATATGCTCTGTAGGTAGGTTGACCATGTGTCAAGGTTTGCTTGGGGCAATCCTGTGTTGAGCTTTTTTTCGCTGTTTAATTATTCATTGTACTTCCTTTTAGTCTCAAATGTTTTCCTGTTTGAATGATAAATTGTGTGGTCACCCTAGCTACATGCAATGGGGAATGGCAGAAATGAAGTGAATGAAGTATCAGCCAAAATACAGCAGAGGGACTAGAAAGTGGAAAGATAAGGGACATGTCTGGGAACAGAGCAGATAGTGTGCTTTCACAAATCTACCTGGAACAAAATTCCTTTGTGAAAGAAAATTGGCTAATATGTCATGCCAAATTAACCTTTGGAAAAAAGAATCACAATGTAGTGTATCATAGTAAATTCTCAGAGAATACCTTTAAAAAATAAAAAGTAAATGAATTAAATTATTCAAATTTCATTAAGCTAGCATTCCTTGAATACTTTATGACCATCAACTATTTTCTTATGTAAATCTGTTAACATCTAAAATAAATGATTCTGTAAATATGGTTATCATATACTTTATTATCTAAACCTGGAACTCCTGAAAGTGAGAGGGGACTGTATCACTGTTAACAATTAAACTGGGAGAAGTGTGTAAATGGTCATTGTCCTGGGTAAGCCAGAACAGTTTGGGGTGATCCTGGAATGAAGATCACCCTACACATTGTTCATGTAAATTACAGACCTTCGAATCTTTTAAAAATTACTATCAATATTGAATATAATTTCCAAACCAATAAATAAACTCTACTATGATAGTTAAACAGTATGTACCAGGTTCCCCCCACTTGCATACAATATTGTGTAGATAAGAGATTGGGATCACCATTCCTGTTGCAGAGTGTTGGAAAAATGGGAGAGACAAAATCCTAAGGCATTTTTTTTCAGCAAGCAGCTGGTCTAGACAGTGTCACTTGGGGAAGACATGTGATAATAGTCTAATAAAATAGAACACTTAGTAGTCAGGAATATTTTAATGCCATATGAAATATCAGTGGTTGTTGAAGTACAAAAGGAAGTTTCAGATAATGAAAAATTCAGTAATTTGAAAGATAAGATGTTATCCTCAGATGTAACTAAATTTCACATTCTGAATATGAACATGTAGCACGTATATGTTTATACTTGTAATCAAAATCATTTCTTAAATAGGTAAACAACAATATTAATATATAAAGCATCACAAAATACATAAATTTCATAAAAACCTAACATGCCTAAAATATTCATGAAGGGGTTTGAAGGTGAAAGTCTAAGAAAACTACTGAAATTCAGAGGATTTTCAGATTATGCACCTTCTTTAACTCATAGCTCTAACTTAATCTAAGCTTCATCATCAAATTTAACTGTTAAGATAGTCTGAAAACTACTTTTTCACTTCATAGCTGATTACTTCAATCCAGCCAGAAAACAAATAAATAAAAAATAAATCAGAAAACAGAAAATTAGCCATAGAGACATTTGGAGTCACAACACAGCATGAGAAGCCATGAGAGAATAGAGAAAAAAATATAAAAGAAAAGTGAATTAGAAAAGGGAAAAGAAAACACTATTCTTACACTTAAGGGGATTACAGAATGATGGAATTCAAAGTAATTTTCCTTGGTTCATTTAATTGAACATGTGATGAATTTTAAAGGAGACTGACTAATCGTTGTAGGTTATCTTTCATTGGTCCCTTTGGTTTTACCCTTACCTGGTTCTTTACTGTAGGTAACAGATGTTAATGGACAATTGCCCCCTAGCTTCCCATTGGGTTCTTCCAAGGGAAGCTCCTATGTGAGATGAGAGGAAGGAATGAGTAAGGTTAGGGTCTTTATTTCCATAGTAACATCCATGTCATGTCACCTAAACTGGATGTTAGGGCTGCATCACCTAAGCATATCATATGCCTTTCAAAGTAGTCTTATTTTCTCCTTTATTTCAACAACTATACTCTCCCTGTCCCTCTGGGCCTAGGGGTGAGAAAGCCTTAACATTCAGAAGTCTAAGTGACTGCATTATCACTATATCCACCTATACTTTTTAAAGTAGTCCATTTATTAAACATTTCTTGAATTTTCTTAATTTGAGTGCGCCATCTGTTCCCTATTTGGGCCTTGTTCAATTTTAGAAAAATAATAAAACAAGTATGCAGTAGGGCTATATTTCTGTGGCTGGCCTGTATATTTTTCTTGGGAAAACCTGTTTAATTCATATCATTCTTTTCTCCATTCTTCAGGTTAAGTTTTTGAAAGGTGAGATAAGTAGATGTGATCAAATCTTAGCTGTTATATGGTATATCAAATCTTTAGTCTTGATGACCTGGCTCAGAAAGGAGCAGTAACATAAATAGCATTTTGTCAGTTTTCTGTCTCAGCCAAAACTCACCTGCATTTTAGTGCAATGATCCAATCAGTTTATAGAAAAATGTCATGCTTTCCAACAGAAACCTTTTGGCATATTTGTTTGAAAAGTCATGTATGTATATGAAAACATCTAAATTGCTGTTTTTTTGAGTTTTGTAGTCTATGCTTAACTGTCCAGCTTTCCTGTTGTGCTTAATAATATAAAACACAGATTTTATGTGTAATTTGGTTTTGTCAAACACATAAAATGTTCTTCCCTTACCGCTAGTCTATTACAGAAAAAAAAAAGACTAGTGATCTAATGGCATTTTGGTTATTTAGACTCTTTTTGTAGGTATGCAGATGATGTTTCTTTAACAAGACATTTAGCATCATTACAATACACAAGAGCTATCTGCCTTCCCATTTAAGATAAATATAATAAGATTATATGGTTTTATTTTAAATTCTCAACTACACACCTTTAGAAAGTATAAATGAGACTAATTCTGAAAAATATCTTTGAGAAATTTTTAAAAAGCATAACACTATCAAGTAATTCCAGGAGATACTTTATAACATATCTCAGACATCAGATTAACAATACATATTAAAAGCTCTGAGCAGTACTGCATTAAAGAAACCCAGGGACTTCCGTGGTGGCACAGTGGTTAAGAATCCACCTGCCAATGAAGGGGACACGGGTTCGTGCCCTGATCCGGGAACATCCCACATGCCTTGGAGCAACTAAGCGTGTACACCACAACTACTGAAGCCCACGTGCTTAGAGCCCATGCTCTGCAACAAGAAAAGCCACCGCAATGAGAAGCCCGTGCACCACAATGAAGAGTAGCCCCTGCTCACCACAACTAAAGAAAGCCTGTGCACAGCAATGCGGACCCAACACAGTCAAAAATAAATAAATAAACAAATAAATTTCTTTATTTTTTAAAAAAGAAAAGAGACCCAAATGTCTATTTCAATACAGAATTATATTTTATGTGAAACAATATTTAAATTATTTTTTCAAATAATACATTTTATATAAATTGACTTCTAGAAGTCATAATGATGCTAATTGGCAAGATTTTAAAATCCCTTTTAAAATATTTTATTCATTTCTCACAATGAGATTTCTTATTTCCTGAAGGACAACACATTTATCATCCTTGTTTAATACATTCCAAAAATATTTTAAAATATAATAGAAAATGTCAATGAAACTTAGAGCTGGTTCTTTGAAAAGATAAAAATATTGATAAAACTTTATACTAACTCAAAAGAAAGAAGGGAGAAGACACAAATAAATATGAAAGAGAAGTTACAACTGACACCACAGAAATAAAAATGATCATAAGAGATTACTGCAAACAATTGTATGCCAGTGAAATAGACAACTTATAGAAATGAATAAATTCCTAAAAGTGTATAATTTCCCATGACTCATTCAGAAAATATGGACAGACCAGTTACCAGTAATGAAATTGAATCAGCAATAATAATAATAAACCCCCAACAAACAATATAGTCCAGGACCAGACAGCTTCACAGGTGGATTCCAGCAAACATTTAAAGAAAAGTTAACACCTGTCCTTCTCAAACTATTCCAAAAAATTTAAGAGGATGGGACACTTTTGAACTCATTCTATGAGGTCATCGTCACCCTGCTACCAAAACAAAAGACACCACATAAAAGAAAATTATAGTCCATATCACTGATGAACATAGATGTAAAAATCCTGAAACAAAATATCAGTAAACCAAATTCAATAATACACTAAAAGGATCATACACCATGATCAAGTGGGATTTATCCCAGGGATGCAAATATGTTTGTAGATACATAAATCCATTAATGTGGTACACCACATTAACAAAATGAAGAATAAAATTCACATGATCATCTCAATAGATGCAGAAGAACGTTTTGACAAATTCAATATCCATTTATAATAATAAAAAAAAGCCCTCTCAACAAAATGGGTATAGAAGAAATATACCTCAACATAAATAAGGCCGTACATGACAAAGCTACAGCCAACATCATAGTCAATGATAAAAAGCTGAAAGCATTTCCTCTAAGATCAGGAACAAGCTGAGGATGCCCACTTTCACCATTTCTATTTAACATAGTATTGGAAGTCCTAGCCACAGCAACCAAACAAGAGAAGTGAAAGGAATCCAAATTGGAAAGGAAGAAGTAAAACTGTCACTGTGGATTACATAATACTTTATATAGAAAATCCTAAAGATACCACCAAAACCTATTAAACAATAAAGTTTCAGGATATGAAATTAATATACAGAAATGTATTGCGTTTCTGTACATGAACAACAAACTATCAGAAAGGAAAATTAAGAAAATCCTGTTTACAATTGCATATAAGAGGATAAAATACTTAGGAGTAAATCTAACCAAAGAGGTAAAATATCTGTACTTGGAAAACTATGACACTGATGAAAGAAATTTAGGATGACACAAACAAATGTAAAGATATAGTGCTCTTGAATTGGAAGAATTAGTCTATTATTAGTCTATATTACCCAAGGCAACCTACAGATTCAATGTGATCCCTATCAAAATACCAATGACATTTTTCACAGAACTGGAAGAAATACTTTTAAAATTTGTAGGGAATCACAAAAGACCCCAAGTAACCAAAACAATCTTGAGAAAGAACAGAGCTGGAGGTATCACACGTCCTGGTTTCAAACTATACTACAATGCCACAGTAATCAAAATGATATGGTCCTGGGACAAAAACAGACTCATAGATCAGTGGAACAGAATAAAGAGCCCAGAATTACACCCACACTTATATGATCAATTAACCTAGGACAAGGGAGGCAAGATTATACAGTGTAGAAAAAGCCTTTTCAGTAAATGATGCTGGGAAAACTAGACAGCTACATGAAACGAATTAAACTGGCCTACTTTCTCATTCCATATATAATATAAAATAGGCTTATTAATTATAATAGTTTCATGTATATTATTTTAGATATTCTTTACATAAAATAATGCCATGTCCAATGTGTTATTCTTGCCTTTCCTATAACTTTTTATTTCCTTTTATTTTATAATTTTTGTTGATATATATTTGACATATAATATATAAATTTAAGGTGTACAACATGTCCAGTTGATACGTTTATATATTGTAATATGATTGCCATTGTAGTGATAATTAACACCTCTGTCACTTTACATAATTATCATTTCTTTTTTAGTGGTTGGATGACTAAGTTCTAGTCTCTTTGCAGGTTTGAGCATTATAATAAAATAGTGATGTCTGTATTCACTATTCTTTGTACTCACTATTTGTATTCTTTGTATTCACTATTCACTATTCTTTGTATTCACTATTCTCTAGTACTAATTCACCATGCACTGCAATTTGTTCCTTAAACAATGTCTGTCCTATCGCCTGTGTATCATCCCCTGCTAGCCATTATTTTGCTCTGATTTTATGAGTTTGGCTTTTTTAGATTCCACATATGTGATATCATACACTACTTGTATTTGTCTGACTTATTTCGGTTAGCATAATGTGCTCAGGATCCATCCATGTTGTTGCAAATGGCAGGATACTCTCATGGTTGACTAATATTCCATTTCATATATATACCAAAACTTCTTTACCCATTTATTCATTGATGGGCACTTAAGTTGTTTCTGTATCTTGGTTGTTGTGAATAATGCTGTAATAAACATGGTAATGCATATATTGCTTTGATATTCTGTTTTCATTTTCTTTGGGTACATATTCAGAAGATGAATCACTGGATGGCGTGGTAGATCTATTTTTAATTTTTTGAGGAACCTCCATATTGTTTTGCATAGTGACTGAATGAATTTATATACCCACCAATGGTGTACAGGTATTCCCTATTTTCCAAATCCGCACTAACACTTGTATCTTTTGTCTTCTTCATGATAGCCATTCTAACTTGTGTGAGGTGATATCTTATTGTGGTTTTGATTAGCATTTCCCTAATGATTAGTGGTTTTGAGCATCTTTCACCAATCCTGTTGGCCCTTAGGATGTCTTCTTTGGAAAATTCTTAGTTCCTCTAATATTTGGATTTGGATTGCTTTTTGTTTGTTTTGCACTGTATGAGTTTTTTAAAAATATATTTTGCATATTAATTCCTTACCCTATTAATCCCTTATCCAATATATTGTTTCCAAAAATTTTCTCCCATTCCATAGGGTGCCTTTTCTTTTTATTAATTGTTTCTTTTGCTGTGCAGAAGCTTTTAAGTTTGGTATGGCACCATTTGTTGATTATGCTTTTGTTGTTTGTACTTTTGGTGTCATATCCAAGAAAGCATTGCCAAGCCCAATATCAAGGAGCTTCTTTCCTATGTTTTCTTCTAGGATTTTTATAATAACAAGTCTTATGTTTCAGTTTTTGATGAATTTTTAGTTAATTTTTATGAGTGCTTTAAGATAGGGGTCCAATTTCATTGTTTTGCCTGTGTTTAATTTTCCCAGACCGTTTGCTGGAAAGGCAATTTTTCTTTGTTGGGTATTCTTGGCTCCCTTGTTAAATAATTGACTGTATTCCTGGAGGTTTAATAGTGGGCACTCTATTCTATTCCTTTGGTTGTATGTGTTTGATATGTTTTTTATGCCTATTTTTATTACTATAGTTTGTAGTATAATTTGAAATCAGGAAGTATGAAACCTTTGGCTTTGGTCTTCTTTCTCAGGGTTGCTTTGGCTATTCAGGGTATTTTATGGCTCCATACAATTTTGGAATTGTTTCTTTCCACTTCTGAAAGAAATGCCGTGGACTTTTTCTAGGGGTTGTCATGAATCTATAGATGGTCTTGGGTAGTGTGGACATTTTAACAATATTCATTCTTTTTTTTAAATATTTTAATTTAATATTATTTATTTTTTTATACAGCAGGTTCTTATTAGTCATCAATTTTATACACATCAGTGTATACATGTCAATACCAATCACCCAATTCAGCACACCACCATCCCCAGCCCCCGTGGCTTTCCCCACTTGGTGTCCATACATTTGTTCTCTACATCTGTGTCTCAACTTCTGCCCTGCAAACTGGTTCATCTGTACCATTTTTCTAGGTTCCACATACATGCATTAATATACGATATTTGTTTTTCTCTTTCCGACTTAACTTCACTCTGTATGACAGTCTCTAGATCCATCCACATCTCAACAAATGACTCAGTATCGTTCCTTTTTATGGCTGAGTAATACTCCATTGTATATATGTACCACATCTTCTTGATCCATTCTCTGTCAGTGGGCATTTAGGTTGCTTCCATGACCTGGCTATTGTAAATAGTGCTGCAATGAACATTGGGGTGCACGTGTCTTTTTGAATTATGGTTTTCTCTGGGTATATGCACAGTAGTTGGACTGCTGGATCATATGATAATTCTATTTTTAGTTTTTTAAGGAACCTCCATACTGTTCTCTATAGTTGCTGTATCAATTTACATTCCCACCAACAGTGCAAGAGGGTTTCCTTTTCTCCACACCCTCTCCAGCATTTGTTGTTTGTAGATTTTCTGATGATGCCCATTCTAGCTGGTGTGAGATGATACCTCATTGTAGTTTTGATTTGCATTTCTCTAATAATTAGTGATGTTGAGCAGCTTTTCATGTACTTCTTGGCCATCTGTATGTCTTCTTTGGAGAAATGTCTATTTAGGTCTTCTGCCCATTTTTGGATTGGGTTGTTTGTTTTTTTAATATTGAGCTGCATGAGCTATTTATATATTTTGGAAGTTATCCTTTGTCTGTTGATTCGTTTGCAAATATTTTCGCCCATTCTGAGGGTTGCCTTTTTGTCTTGCTTGTAGTTTCCTATGCTGTGCAAAAGCTTTGAAGTTTCATTAGGCCCCATTTGTTTATTTTTGTTTTTATTTCCATTACTCTAGGAGGTGGATCAAAAAAGATCTTGCTGTGATTTATGTCAAAGAGTGTTCCTCCTATGTTTTCCTCTAAGAGTTTTATAGTGTCCAGTCTTACATTTAGGTCTCTAATCAATTTGAGTTTATTTTTGTGTATGGTGTTAGGGAGTGTTCTAATTTCATTCTTTTACATGTAGCTGTCCAGTTTTCCCAGAATCACTTATTGAAGAGACTGTCTTTTCTCCATTGTATATCCTTGCTTCCTTTGTCATAGATTAGTTGACCATTGTTTTGTGGGTTTATCTCTGGACTTCCTATCTTTTTTCCATCAATCTGTATGTCTACTTTTGTGCCAGTACCATATTATCTTGATTACTGTAGCTTTGTAGTGTAGTCTGAAGTCACGGAGTCTGATTCCTTCAGCTCCGCTTCTTTCCCCTCAACATTGCTTTAGCTATTCGGGGTCTTTTGTGTCTCCATAGAAAGTTTAAGATTTTTTGTTTTAGTTCCATAAAAAATGCCATTGTTAATTTGATAGGGTTTGCATTGAATCTGTAGATTACTTTGGGTAATATAGTCATTTTCAGAGTATTGATTCTTCCAATCCAAGAACATGGTATATCTCTCCATCTGTTGGTGTCATCTTTAATTTCTTTCATCAGTGTCTTATAGTTTTATGCATACAGGTCTTTTGTCTCCCTAGGTAGGTTTATTCCTAGGTAGTTTATTCTTTTTGTTGCAATGGTAAATGGGAGTTTTTCCTTAATTTCTCTTTCAGATTGTTCGTCATTAGTGTAAAGGAATGCAAAAGATTTGTATGCATTAATTTTGTATCCTGCAAGTTTACCAAATTCATTGATTAGCTCTAATAGTTTTCTGGTGGCATCTTTAGGATTTTCAATGTATATTTTCATGTCATCTTCAAACAGTGAGAGTTCTACTTCTTCTTTTCCAATTTGTATTCCTTTTATTTCTTTTTCTTCTCTGATTGCTATGGCTAGGACTTCCAAAATTATGTTGAATAATAGTGGTGAGAGTGGACCTCCTTTTTGTGTTCCAGATCTTAGAGGAAATGCTTTCAGGTTCACCATTGAGAATGATGTTTGCTGTGGGTTTGTCGTATATGGCCTTTAATGTTCAGGTAGGTTCCCTCTATGCCCACTTTCTGGAGATTTTTTTATCATAAATGGGTGTTGAATTATGTCAAAAGCTTTTTCGGCATCTATTGAGATGATCATATAGTTTTTATTCTTTAATTTTTTAATACGGTGTATCACATTGATTGATTTGCATATTTTGAAGAATCGTTGCATCCCTGGGATAAATCCCATTTGATCATGGTGTATGATTCTGTTAATGTGTTGTTGGATTCTGTTTGCTAATATTTTGTTGAGGATTTTTACATCTATATTGATCAGTGATATTGCTCTGTAATTTTCTTTTTTTTGTAGTATCTTTGTCTGGTTTTGGTATCAGGGTGATGGTGGCCTCATAGAATGTGTTTGGGAGTGTTGCTTCCCCTGCAATTTTTTGGATGAGTTTGAGAAGGATGGGTGTTAGCTTTTCTCTAAATGTTTGATATAATTCACCTGTGAAGCCATCTGGTCCTGGGCTTTTGTTTGTTAGAAGATTTTTAATCAAAGTTTCAATTTCATTACTTGTGATTGGTCTGTTCATATTTTCTGTTTCTTCCTGGTTCAGTCTTGGAAGGTTATACCTTTCTAAGAATTTGTCCATTTCTTCCAGGTTGTCCATTTTATTGGCCAAAAGTTGGTTGTAGCAGTCTCTTAGGATGCTTTGTATTTCTGCGGTGTCTGTTGTAACTTCTCCTTTTTCATTTCTAATTTTATTTATTTGAGCCCTCTCCCTCTTTTTCTTTATGAGTCTCACTAATGGTTTATCAATTTTTTTTATCTGCTCATAGAACCAGCTTTTAGTTTTATTGATCTTTGCTATTGTTTTCTTTGTTTCTATTTCATTTATTTTTGCTCTAATCTTTATGATTTCTTTCTTCTAGTAATCTTGGGTTTTGTTTATTCTTCTTTCTCTACTTCCTTTAGGTGTAAGGTTAGATTGTTAATTTGAGATTTTTCTTGTTTCTTGAGGTAGGCTTTTATAGCTGTAATCTTCCTTCTTCAAACTGCTTTTGCTGCATTCCATAGGTTTTGGATTGTCATGTTTTCATTGCCATTTGTCTGTAGGTATTTTTTTTATTTCCTCTTTGATTTCTTCAGTAATCTCTTGTTTATTTAGTAACGTATTCTTTAACCTCCATGTGTGTGTGTGTGTGTGTGTGTGTTTTTACGTTTTTTTCCCTGTAATTGATTTCTAATCTCATAGTGTTGTGGTCAGAAAAGATGCTTGATATGATTTCAATTTTCTTAAATTTACTAACACTTGATTTGTGACCCAAGGTGTGATCTGTCCTGGAGAATGTTTCATTCACACTTGAGAAGAAAGTGTAATCTGTTGTTTTTGGATGGAATGTCTTATAAAAATCTATTAAATATATCTGGTCTATTGTGTCTGTCATTTAAAGCTTCTGTTTCTTTATTTATTTTCATTTTGGATGATCTGTCCATTGGTGTAAGTGAGGTGTTAAAGTCTCCCACTATTATTGTGTTACTGTCAATTTCCTCTTTTATAGCTGTTAGCAGTTGCCTTAGGTATTGAGGTGCTCCTATGTTGGGTGCATAAATATTTATAATTGTTATATCTTCTTCTTGGATTGATCCCCTGTTCATTATGTAGTTTCCTTCCTTGTCTCTTGTAACACTCTTTATTTTAAAGTATATTTTGTCTGATATGATAATTGCTACTCCAGCTTTCTTTTGATTTCCATTTGCATGGAACATCTTTTTCCATCCCCTCACTTTCAGTCTCTATGTCCCTAGGTCTGAAGTGGGTCTCTTGTAGACAGCATATATATGGGTCTTATTTTTGTATCCATTCAGCAATCCTGTTTCTTTTGGTTGGAGCATTTATTCCTTTCACCTTTAAGGTAGTTATTGATATGTATGTTCCTTTGACCATTTTTTGAATTGTTTTGTATTTGTTTTTGTAGGTTCTTTTCTACTCTTGTGTTTCCCACTTAGGGAAGTTCCTTTAGTATTTGTTGTAGAGCTGGTTTGGTGGTGTTGAATTCTCTTAGCTTTTGCTTGTTTGTAAAGCTTTTGATTTCTCCATCGAATCTGAATGAGATCCTTGCCGAGTAATCTTGGTTGTAGGTTGTTCCCTTTCCTCACATTAAGTATATCATGCCACTCCATTCTGACTTGTAGAGTTTCTTCTGAGAAATTAGCTCTTAAGGTTATGGGAGTTCCCTTGAATGTTATTTGTCATTTTTCCCTTGCTGTATTCTATACTTTTTCTTCTTCTTTAATTTTTGCCCATTTGATTACTATGTGTCTCGGCATGTTTCTCCTTGGCTTTGTCCTGTACGGGGCTAGCTGTGCTTCCTGGACTTGGATGGCTATTTCCTTTCCCATGTTAGGGAAGTTTTTGACTATAATCTCTTCAAATATTTTCTCGGGTCCTTTCTTTTTCTCTTCTTCTGAGATGCCTATAATTCGAATGTTGGTGCACTGAATGTTGGACAAGAGGTCTCTCAGGCTGTCCTCAATTCTTTTTTTTTTTTTTTAGATTCGGCTTTATAACAAAGTGAATCAGTTATACATATACATATGTTCCCATATCTGTTCCCTCTGGCGTCTCCCTCCCTCCAGCCCTCCCTATCCCACACCTCCAGGCATTCACAAAGCATCGAGCTGATCTCCCTGTGCTATGTGGCTGCTTCCCACTAGCTATCTACCTTACATTTGGTAATGTATATATGTCCATGCCTCTCTCTCTCTTTGTGACAGCTTCCCCTTCCCCCTCGCCATATCTTCAAGTCCATTCTGTAGTAGATCTGTGTCTTTATTCCTGTCTTACACCTAGGTTCTTCATGACATTTTTTTTCTTAAATTCCATATATATGTGTTAGCATATGGTATTTGTCTTTCTCTTTCTGACTTACTTAACTATGTATGACAGACTCTAGGTCTATCCACCTCATTAAAAATAGCTTAATTTCGTTTCTTTTTATGGCTGAGTAATATTCCATTGTATATATGTGCCACATCTTCTTTATCCATTCATCCGATGGTGGACACTTAGGTTATTTCCATCTTTGGGCTATTGTAAATAGAGCTGCAATGAACATTTTGGTACATGACTCTTTTTGAATTATGGTTTTCTCAGGGTATATGCCCAGTACTGGGATTGCTGGGTCATATGGTAGTTCTAATTGTAGTTTTTAAGGAACCTCCATACTGTTCTCCATAGTGGCTGTACCAATTCACATTCCCACCAGCAGTGCAAGAGTGTTCCCTTTTCTCCACACCCTCTACAGCATTTATTGTTTCTAGATTTTTTAATGATGGCCATTCTGACTGGTGCGAGATGATATCTCATTGTAGTTTTGGTTTGCATTTCTCTAATGATTAATGATGTTGAGCATTCTTTCATGTGTTTGTTGGCACTCTGTATATCTTCTTTGGAGAAATGTCTATTTAGGTCCTCTGCCCATTTTTGGATTGGGTTGTTTGTTTTTTTGATATTGAGCTGCATGAGCTGCTTATAAATTTTGGAGATTAATCCTTTGTAAGTTGCTTCATTTGTAAATATTTTCTCCCATTCTGAGGGTTGTCTTTTGGTCTTGTTTATGGTTTCCTTTGCAGTGCAAAAGCTTTTAAGTTTCATTAGGTCCCATTTGTTTATTTTTATTTCCATTTCTCTAAGAGGTGGTTCAAAAAGGATCTTGCTGTGATTTATGTCATAGAGTGTTCTGCTTATGCTTTCCTCTAAGAGTTTGATGGTGTCTGGCCTTACATTTAGGTCTTTAATCAATTTTGAGCTTATTTTTGTGTATGGTGTTAGGGAGTGATCTAATCTCATACTTTTACATATACCTGTCCAGTTTTCCAAGCACCACTTATTGAAGAGGCTGTCCTTTCTCCACTGTACATTCCTGCCTCCTTTATCAAAGATAAGGTGACCATATGTGTGTGGGTTTTTCTCTGGGCTTTCTATCCTGTTCCATTGATCTATATTTCTGTTTTTGTGGCAGTACCATACTGTCTTGATTACTGTAGCTTTGTAGTATAGTCTGAAATCAGGGAGCCTGATTCCTCCAGCTATGTGTTTCGTTCTCAAGATTGCTTTTTCTATTCGGGGTCTTTTGTGTTTCCATACAAATTTTGAAATTTTTTGTTCTAGTTCTGTGAAAAATGCCAGTGGTAGTTTGATAGGGATTGCATTGAGTCTGTAGATTGCTATGGGTAATAGAGTCATTTTCACAATGTTGATTCTTCCAATCCAAGAACATGGCATATATCTCCATCTATTTGTATCATCTTTAATTTCTTTCATCAGTGTCTTATAATTTTCTGCATACAGGACTTTTGTCTCCTTAGGTAGGTTTATTCCTAGTTATTTTATTCTTTTTGTTGCAATGGTAAATAGGAGTGTTTTCTTGATTTCACTTTCAGAATTTTCACCATTAGTGTGTAGGAATGCCAGAGATTTCTGTGCATTAATTTTGTATCTTGCTACTTTACCAAATTCAGTGATTAGCTCTAGTATTTTTCTGGTAGAGTCTTAAGGATTCTCTATGGATAATTTCATGTCATCTGCAAACAGTGACAGCTTTACTTCTTCTTTTCCAATTTGGATTCCTTTTATTTCCTTTTCGTCTCTGATTGCTGTGACTAAAACTTCCAAAACTATGTTGAATAAGATTGGTGAGAGCGGGCAACCTTGTCTTGTTCCTGATCTTAGTGGAAATGCTTTCAGTTTTTCACCATTGAGGACGATGTTGGCTGTGGGTTTGTCATATATGGCTTTTATTATGTTGAGGAAAGTTCCCTCTATGCCTACTTTCTTCAGGGTTTTTATTATAAATGGGTGTTGAATTTTGTCGAAAGCTTTCTCTGCATCTATTGAGATGATCATATGGTTTTTATTCTTCAGTTTGTTAATATGGTTTATCACATTGTTTGATTTGCATATATTGAAGAATCCTTGCATTCCTGGAATAAACCCCATTTGATCATGGTGTATGATCCTTTTAATGTGCTGTTGGATTCTGTTTGCTAGTATTTTGTTGAGGATTTTTGTATCTCTGTTCATCAGTGATATTGGCCTGTAGTTTTCTTACTTTGTGACATCCTTGTCTGGTTTTGGTATCAAGGTGATGGTGGCCTCGTAGAATGAGTTTGGGTGTTTTCCTCCCTCTGCTATATTTTGGAAGAGTTTGAGAAGGATAGGTGTTAGCTCTTCTCTAAATGTTCGATAGAATTCCCCTGTGAAGCCATCTGGTCCTAGGCTTTTTTTTGTTGGACGATTTTTAATCACAGTTTCAATTTCAGTGCTTGTGACTGGTCTGTTCATATTTTCTATTTCTTCCTGATTCAGTCTTGGCAGGTTGTGCATTTCTAAGAATTTGTCCATTTCTTCCACGTTGTCCATTTTATTGGCATAGAGTTGCTTGTAATAATCTCTCATTATCTTTTGTATTTCTGCAGTGTCAGTTGTTACTTCTCCTTTTCATTTGTAATTCTATTGATTTGAGTCTTCTCCCTTTTTTTCTTGATGAGTCTGGCTAATGGTTTATCAATTTTGTTTATCTTCTCAAAGAACGAGCTTTTAGTTCTATTAATCTTTGCTATCGTTTCCTTCATTTCTTTTTCATTTATTTCTGATATGATTTTTTTATGCTTTCTTTCCTTCTGCTAACTTTGGTGTGGTTTTTTTTTTTGTTCTTGTTTCTGTAATTGCTTTAGGTGCAAGGTTACGTTGTGTATTCGAGATATTTCCTGTTTCTTAAGGTAGGATGGTATTGCTGTAAACGTTCTTCTTAGAACTGCTTTTGCTGCATCCCATTGGTTTTGGGTTGTCGTGTCTCCATTATCATTTGTTTCTAGGTATTTTTTTATTTCCTTTTTGATTTCTTCAGTGATCACTTCGTTATTATGTAGTGTATTGTTTAGCCTCCATGTGTTTGTATTTTTTTTATAGATAATTTCCTGTAATTGATAGCTAGTCTCATAGCATTGTGGTTGGAAGAGATACTTGATGCAATTTCAATTTTCTTATATTTACCAAGGCTTGATTTGTCACCCAAGATATGCTCTACCCTGGAGAATGTTCCATTTGCACTTGTGATAAATGTTTATTCTCTTGTTTTTGGGTGGATTGTCCTATAAAGATCAATTAAGTCCATATTGTTTAATGTATCATTTAAAGCTTGTGTTTCCTTATTCATTTGCATTTTTGGATGATCTGTCCATTGGTGAAAGTGGGGTGTTAAAGTCCCCTACTCTGAATGTTTTACTGTTGATTTTCCGTTTTATGGCTGTTAACATTTGCCTTATGTATTGAGGTGCTCCTATGTTGGGTGCATAAATATTTAAAATTGTTATATCTTCTTCCTGGATCGATCCCTTGATCATTATGTAGTGTCCTTCTTTGTCTCTTATAATAGTCTTTTTTTAAAGTCTATTTTGTCTGATATGAGAATTGGTACTCCAGCTTTCATTTGGTTTCCATTTGCATGGAATATCTTTTTCCATCCCTTTACTTTCAGTCTCTATGTGTCTCTAGGTCTGAAGTGGGTCTCTTGTAGACAGCATATATATGGGTCTTGTTTTTGTGTCCATTTAGCCAATCTATGTCTTTTGGTGGGAGCATTTTTTCCATTTACATTTAAGGTAATTATCGATCTGTATATTCCTATTCCCATTTTTAAAAATTGTTTTGGGTTCGTTATTGTAGGTCTTTTCCTTCTGTTGTGTTTCTTGCCTAGAGAAGTTCCTTTAGCATTTGTTGTAAAGCTGGTTTGGTGGTGCTGAACTCTCTCAGCTTTTGCTTGTCTGTAAACGTTTTAATTTCTCCATCAAATCTGAATGAGATCCTTGCTGGGTAGAGTAATCTTGGTTGCAGGTTTTTCTCCTTCATCGCTTTAAATATGTCCTGCCACTCCCTTCTGGCTTGCAGAGTTTCTGCTGAAAGATCAGCTGTTAACCTTATGGGGATTCCCTTGTGTGTTATTTGTTGTTTTTCCCTTGCTGCTTTTAATATGTTTTCTTTGTATATAATTTTTGACAGTTTGTTTAATATGTGTCTTGGCGTATTTCTCCTTGGATTTATCCTGTATGGGACTCTCTGTGCTTCCTGGACTTGACTGACTATTTCCTTTCCCATATTAAGGAAGTTTTCAACTATAATCTCTTCACGTATTTCTCAGTCTCTTTTTTTTCTCTTCTTCTTCTGAAACCCCTATAATTCGAATGTTGGTGCGTCTAATGTTGTCTCAGAAGTCTCTGTGACTGTCCTCAGTTCTTTTCATCTTTATTCTTTATTCTGCTCTTCAATAGTTATTTACACTATTTTTACCTTCCAGGTCACTTATCTGTTCTTCTGCCTCAGTTATTCTGCTATTGATTCCATCTAGAGTAGTTTTAATTTCACTTATTGTGTTGTTCATCATTGTTTGTTTCATCTTTAGTTCTTCTAGGTCCTTGTTAAATGTTTCTTGCATTTTGTCTATTCTGTTTCCAGGATTTGGGATCATCTTTACTGTCATTATTCTGAATTCTTTTTCAGATAGACTGCCTATTTCCTCTTCATTTGTTAGGTCTGGTGGGTTTTTATCCTGCTCCTTCATCTGCTGTGTGTTTTATTGTCTTCTCATTTTGCTTATCTTACTGTGTTTGGAGTCTCCTTTTTGCAGCCTGCAGGTTCGTAGTTCCTGTTGTTTTTGGTGTCTGTCCCCAGTGGCTAAGGTTGGTTCAGTGGTTGTGTAGGCTTCCTGGTGGAGGGTACTAGTGCCTGTGTTCTGGTGGATGAGGCTCGATCTTGTCTTTCTGGTGGCCAGGTCCACGTTTGGTGGTGTGTTTTGTGGTGCCTGTGGACTTATTAAGATTTTAGGCAGCCTCTCTGTTAATGGGTGGGGTTGTGTTTCTGTCTTGCTAGTTGTTTGGAATAGGCTGTCCAGCACCGTAGCTTGCTGTTTGTTGAGTGAAGCTGGGTGCTGGTGTTGAGATGGAGATCTCTGGGTGGTTTACACCATTTGATATTATGTGGAGCTGTGAGGTCTCTTGTGGACCAGTGTCCTGAAGTTGGCTCTCCCACCTCAGCGGCACTTCACTGACTTCTGGCTGCACAAAGGAAGAGTCTTTCATCCACACGGCTCAGAATAAAAGGAAGAAAAATTAGAAAGAAAGAAAGAAAGAGGATAAAATAAAATAAACTAAGATAAAATGAAATAAAGTTTTTAAAATATAATTGTTAAGAAAAAAAATTTTTTAAGTTAAAAAGAAAAAAAAAATGGACAGCTAGAACCCTAGGACAAATGGTGAAAGCAAAGCTATACAGACAAAATCTCACACAGAAGCATACACATACACACTCACAAAATGAGCAAAAGCGGAAAAAATAATAAATATTTCTCTCAAAGTCCACGTCCTCAATTTGGGATGAACCGTTGTCTATTCATGTATTCCACAGATGCAGGGTACATCAAGTTGTTTGTGGAGCTTTAATCCACTGCTTCTGAGGCTGCTGGGAGAGATTTCCCTTTCTCTTTTTTGTTCACACAGCTCCCGGGGTTCAGCTTTGGATTTGACCCCACCTCTGCGTGCAGGTCGCTGGAGGGCATCTGTTCTTCGCTCAGACAGGACGGGGTTAAAGGAGTCGCTGATTCAGGGGACTCTGGCTCACTCAGGCTGGGGGAGGGAGGGGTATGGAGCGTGGGGCGAGCCTGCAGCAGCAGAGGCCAGCATGACATTGCACCAGCCCGTGGCGCACCATGAGTTCTCCCAGGGAAATTTTCCCTGGATCCCGGGACCCTGGCAGTGGCGGCTGCACAGGCTCCCTGGAAGTGGGGTGTGGATAGTGACCTGTGCTCGCACACAGGCTTGTTGGCGGCAGCAGCTGCCTTAGCATCTCTTCACGTCTCTGTGGTCTGCGCTTTTTGCCGCGGCTCGTGCCCCTCTCTGGAGCTCCTTTAAGCAGTGCTCTTAATCCCCTCTCTTTGTGCACCAGGAAACAAAGAGGGAAGAAAAAGTCTGTTGCCTCTTTGGCAGGTCCAGAGTTTTCCCCGGACTCCTTTGGCTGGCCTTGGCACACTAGCCCCCTTCAGGCTGTGTTCACACCGCCAACCCCAGTCCTCTCCCTGGGATCCAACCTCTGAAGCCCGAGCCTCAGCTCCCAGCCCCCGCCTGCCCCAGCGGGTGAGCAGACAAGCCTCTCGGGCTGGTGAGTGCCGGTTGGCACCAATCCTCTGTGCGGGAATCTCTCCGCTTTGCCCTCCACACCCCTGTGGCTGCACTCTCCTCGGGGGCTCCGAAGCTTCTTCCCCCCTCTGCCACCCACAGTCTCCACCCGCGAAGGGGCTTCCTAGTGTGTGGAAACCTTTCCTCCTTCACAGCTCCCTCCCACTGGTGCAGGTCCCGTCCCTATCCTTTTGTGTCTGTTTATTCTTTTTTCTTTTTCCCTACCCAGGTACATGGGGAGTTTCTTGCCTTTTGGGAGGTCTCAGGTCTTCTGCCAGCATTCAGTAGGTGTTCCCTAGGAGTTGTTCCACGTGTAGATGTGTTTCTGGTGTATCTGTGGGGAGGAAGGTGGTCTCCACATCTTACTCTTCTGCCATCTTCCCCTCCCTCTGCCCAATTTTATTTCATATCTAAACTTTTATATTTTCAGGGATATATACAGATTTTTAAGTATTCTTCTTCAACTGGGTAAATGAAGTGTATTTTCATATTAGTATACTTAAGAGGACCATGTCTTTTACTCTGGTTCCTAATGGAAATGATATATTACACTCTAAATTGAAAAAAAAAAAAGAGAATTAAATCAGGATTTCCGCCTTTTCCTTCTCTTAACAAGGGTTCCAAAAGCAGACTTCAAAATTGATTACTTTTTTAATGAATTTTAGTCAACCATCTTTAATTTGGTCTTTTCACTAATATAAGTATTAACTTGTTTCTTCTGAATTAGAAATCAGTTAGAAATCAGATAAGCATTTAAGGATTCTGTCTCCTGAGCCCCAGGAGTCAAAATCCTTTTGATTTTAGTATCTTTTAGCCTATGCCTTATCAAGGAGATTTGCCATGGGTACTAACTAGAACATCCTAATGTCCAATGTATTAACCAAATGCAAGTCTCTTAACCAAATTCCTGCCTTGGCTTAAGGCTACCTCTGAGTTCTCCTGCCAAGGATAAATTTAACACAATTTGTGAGGTGGAAATATTATACTTTAGCTGTTTATATAACTGTGACTTCTTCCTTGGAGACTTACTGAAGAAGTTTTCTGTCCTTTTGTCTTTGATCTAAGGCTGTCAGAACTTCATTTACATTTCAGACTCTGGTTAAATACATGTCCTTTGGGTTTTGAAAAACTGTCAGATGACAGAATTGGACATAAAGCATATAAATGTCATGATCTATTGAAGTATTGGGTACTACATTTCATCCTCTTTGTATAGTGCTTGTCTGATATGTGTTTGTATATATATGTGTGTATGCATACACATATATAAATACGTATGCATGTACACACACATATACACAAACTTTAGATTCCATTTTTTAAAAAACTCCATATGATGCAATTACTAATATTTTATTTTGAAGAATAGTTTTAATTTTGGTTTTGTAGTCACTCTGACTTTGCAAAACAAAATACTGTTGTTGCCTCAGTTTTGGCATTTCTTTTAAGAAGCACTTGTGTTACTAGAATTGTATTTTAAAATCAGCTTTCTTGACATGTTTACATTATTTTACCTGATAATTTTTTTGTTGAGATAATCGTTTTTTTTGAGATTACTGCTAACACGCTACTTCTTCTGAGTTGTTTTACTTAATAGCTACAGAAGTGTTGATATAAATATAGTTGTCTTTCTTTTGATAATAATCTAAACCGTTGGTAATATGTTTCCCATTTTAGGTAGCTATGGCCTCAGACAATTAGTATCCATTATTTTTAAACTCACTGGTTTTGTAAATATAATTAAAATGCTTTCAGTTTGAAAAAAGTAAATAAAATCTAATGAGAGCAGGTATAAATGTAGTATTGCAGTTCAATCTAAAACTTTCCCAAAGCTCAATGTTAAATTAGTTGGATCTACCAGATTGTGAAAAATACAAATTCTGTGTTTTAAACAAGGGCAGCAAGTAGCATTTCTTAAATATAAATGTTACTGGAATATCCTTTGTAATTTCTAATTTAAAAAATAGTTTAATATTAGCTTATTTTAGACAATATAAAGCAGGTGATTTTCTTAATTATTCACTATCTTTACTGTTGTTTATTAAGCATGCATCTCAGCCTACACCTTGAGAAGGTTAAAGAATGAGCAACAAAAATTCAGTCAATTGTTCAATTAGTTTGTGTGAAGTTTTTTCCTCCATGAATTTACTGAAGAAAATTACTAACACAAACTGTTAGACAATAAGAAAAATGATAAAAGTCTATTAAAAAAATGGAAATAGCAACATGGTAATGTAGAGCAATAGGCAGTAGAAGAAATAGGAATTAAGCCAGGGTTAAATAACCAAACCAAGATTTTCATAAAAATTTCAGTGCAGAGGTCAACTTTTAATAGAATATAGGACATTTTAGAGAAAAAAGAAAATGTGAAAAATTGGAACTTGGTATATAAAATTTAATAAAGCATTATCTACTAACATTGACTTCAAATATAACTGTGTTGTGTTACTATTAAGTTCTAAAAAAATTGTGGTTTTAAGCATTTATGAACATTAATAACCTTAACATGTTTAGATGCAATAATAACTTTAAAATAAAATACAAAAATAAATGGTTTTCATTTTTTTTAAAAGTTATCTTTCTTACCCTCATCACAATTTATTGAAATGTAATTTTTAAACTTTCTGTTTAAAACAAATAAACACAAACTAAAAGCAAATATAGTGAAGAGAAAGAAGAGTCTAGTAGACATCATTTTTCATGCTTTTCAACACTTTATCCCTCAGTATGCCAACAAAATACAGTTATCCTTTCTGGGAGAGGAGGAAAAGAAGATACCTGAGGAGACTCTCAAACACATGGTACTTCCTTCTGTTCTTTTGGGCACTGAGAGTACTCAATAAGGAAACGTCTCATTTATTTATCAAGTAGTTGTCACATGACTCAAGGCGGGGCAACCAGAAGCCTTCTCTAAGGCTAGTTACTCTTCTTTGAGTTAGAGATTTTCCCCCTATCTTTGGGATCTTCAGCTGAAGGAACAGTAACTAATTTAAACCTAAGTTATATTCCTATCCCTTTTAATTATAAAAACACCCTGAATAGAAATCTGGAAGAATTGCATTGCAAGTGGCATACCCTAAATGATGGAATTTTCCATGTCAATGTGTAATTGACACAGTGAGTCTTTCCCATTTATTTCCTGAGAGATCATTAATCATTGCAATGTGGTGAAAAAGCTGTTCTGAGGCCATGTATTCTCTAAATGAAAATTCAATAGGAATCTCCTAAAACTTTAAGGGGATTTTTTTGTCTGTTTTGGCTTGGTTTTGGTTTTGGTTTTGGTTGTTTTGCAAAATAATGTCAGGCCTGGCAAAGAAAGCCAAAGAATGTTTCTGTTATCATTAAGGCTATCTCCTGGCCATTAAACCTGCACACTAATAGGAAGCAGCTTGTTCAAGTGGTCAGTCTTTAAAAGAGAAATCCTCTGTATTACTCTTTCAGATACTGCCATTAGGACATAGACAGTGGGGGTCCCAGAATTCCATATCCTCTGTTGGATTTGCTCAGATATTTCCTTCTGATTTTACTATAAACCCTCCAGGAAGATCACTTAGCACCAACTTGCTCTCTTGAAGATCGCACTGGGCAGGTTTCAATAATCACTGGAGAGATGATTTAAGTGTACTTTCTGTCTCTGGCTAAGGCCATACTCTTATCTTCTTGCACCTGTTTGGCTACCTAGACCCTCTGCAGTAGCTGATTTTTGTTCTTCTTCATGACTCCTAGGATATGCCTTTTAAAATCATATGAAAACAGATTCACATCTAGTTAAAAGAAATTGGAGGCTACTGGAAATTTAAATGATAGTGTGCTGAGTTTTAGAAATAGTCGGAAGTTACCAGCAAATTCTCAATTTTATTTTTCTCTTTTTTTCAAGTTTAATGTGACAGTTGATGTTATTTTAAGTAAGTTTTTTTTTTTTTTTTGGCGGTATGCGGGCCTCTCACTGTTGTGGCCTCTCCCATTGTGGAGCACAGGCTCCTGACACGCAGGCTCAGCGACCATGGCTCACGGGCCCAGCTGCTCCGCGGCATGTGGGATCTTCCTGGACCGGGGCATGAACCCGTATCCCCTGCATTGGCAGGCAGACTCTCAACCACTGCACCACCAGGGAAGCCCTTAAGTAATTTTTAAAATAAAATCATCTCATTTATCACATGACAGAGAAATTTTTATATCTTTTGTTATTCATGACTCTATTTACATTTTGACAAAGAGTAACCCACTTTTTTTTTAAAGTCTTTACTGGAGTATAATTGCTTTACATTGTTGTGTTAGTTGCTGTTGTATAACAAAATGAATCAGCGATATGTATGCATATATCCCCATATCCCCTCCCTCTTGCATTGAAAGCATATAAAATAAATTCTAAAAGCAGTTCATATAAAAGAGGATTCATCTTTATGTGTATGTGCACAGATTCTCGTGATTTCTACCCAGAATTTATATGACTAGTTGGATAATCGATTCAGGTGGTAGCACACACAGATGTTAAGTGTATCCTGCCATACCACCTCTCCTCCTAGATTAATATCAAGTTAAAACTGGCATAATTATATAGAAGTTTATCAAGTTTGTATAGATATAAAAGTTATAAGGATGGCATAATTCTTCATAAGCACTCATTTGATATAAATTGTTCCTCACTCTTCACTTACTCTATGCTGAAGAGGAAAATAAAATCTCTGGCTCTTTTATCAAAGTCATTTCTTTCTAATTTAAACTTTTATTCTCCAAAATTTTATATTATACTCCTTCCAGGAGAACACAAGTCAATATCAGAACGTGGAAGAAATTTTTAATCATTATTATTTACATTATTTAAAACATCTGTGATAGGTAGAAAACACACAAAATATACACAAGCTTTCTTTTTTTTAATTTAATTTTTATTTTGTATTGGGGTATAGTTGATTTACAATGTTATGTTAGTTTTTAGTGTACACCAAAATGGTTCAGTTATGCATATGCATATATCCAATTTTTTTCAGATTCTTTTCCCATATAGGTTATTACAGAATGTTGAGTAGAGTTCCCTGTGCTATACAGTAGGTTCGTATTGATTATCTGTTTTATATATAGTAGTGTGTATATGTTAATCCCAAACTCCTAATTTATCCCTCTCCCCACCTTTCCTCTTTGTTAACCACATGTTTGTTTTTGAAGTCTGTGAGCCTGTTTCTGTTTTGTAAATAAGTTCATTTCTATCATCTTTTTAGATTCCACATACCAAGATTTTCTAATTAATATTTTCCCCATTTATTTATATGCCTTATTGAACATCATTTTAAATTTTATGTGGAAATGCTGTCCAAATAAAAATATACTAAAATATATTAAAGTTTACTTATTTTATTGATGTTTCAACCAATATTTTTTATAAGTTTAACAAGGGTGAAAAATATATAACTGCAGCCCAAATCAGTAAAAGGGATATCTATGAAATGTTAAAAAGTATATTCTATATCTCAAATTATGCATTCCTATTCATACTCCTAAATGAGCTTGAAAATTATCTTTGTGGAATTTTTAAGAACTATTTATAGAAGCCCTTACAATAATATCAGTAGAAGAAGTTACCAAAATTTTATCAGTGCAACTCCCTGGTTTTGAAGGAACTCATATATGACCCTGTACGTCCTCCTGATTTTGGATTTATGAGTTCCCTGATGGTTTTCTTTTTATACAGTGTATCCTATTGTGTTTCCATATACATAATGAGCTATAAGAAAAGATTCATTATAATGGGAAAAGTTAGAGTTACATCATGTGAAATAACATTTCAAGTTTGCAAAGAGCAAAACATAAATGACTGAATTTCAATTAGGTACCTGGAAAAAGATTAATCCTATCAGTTTACATGATTAAAATATTTTTTCTATCTATCTATCTATCTATCTATCTATCATCTATCTATAATGGATCTACTAGGTAGAATAATCTAGGTTATTCTGCAGTAATAAATAAGCCAAGATCTTTGTGGCTTATAACAATAAATGTTTGATTCTCAGTTAGGCTACTTGTTGACTGCAGATCACTTAGAGATTCTTCTCTATGACTGTTTCCCATGGACCCAGGCTGACAGAGCAATTGCTATCTGAAGCACATCAGGGCAATAGAATGCAAGAGTGAGTTACATCAACAAATTTCCTGTTGGTTGAACAGATATAGTCATATGACCCATTCAAGAAGACCAGGAACTGCATTCTTACCCTGTGTCTAATAGGAAGAAAAATGGACATATGTGATGTAAACAGTACTGGTTATATTACAGTGAAATTATAGTTTCCTATGACTGCTATAATGACTTCCTCATTTAAGTTTTTGTTTTATTTGTTTTTAATTTTAATCTATGAAGGAACTGTTAATTTTTACTCACCTCTAGGTGCAAAGAAAATATTTAAAATGAGTGACTAAAAAAAATCAACAAATAGAAAATACCCTATTGTTCCTAGGTAACAGTGTTTAAGTTTTTAAATAAATCTTCAATAAATTACTGTCAAAAGTAAGTTTAAATTAATAGACTTCTAAGTGATAAACATTTTTTTCAAAGCAAAAAACAAAGAACAGGAAAATAAAAATCAAAAAAACAATAACAAAACAAATCATATGATATGGTATTGCCCAAAAGACCAGAGCAAAAACTGATTTATAAACGAATGAAAAGAAGTCATCCTAATAGTAAGGAGTAAGCCAATTATACTCCTAGTGCCATACAACTGGCTACTTATGAAATATTAAAATCAAATCACTTCAGGCAAGTGCTTTGTAATGGAATAACTTGTCCACGATGTAATCGAACTTTAGAATAATATTACAAATGCCAAACAGGACTTTCAAACATTAAGACCCTTTGCCAGCTGAATCTATTACTGTAGAGAGAAATCCTTCAGGCAATGTTAGGTCACTGATTATAGCAATTTATTTCTCATTAACTTATAACAACCTGACCTCTTCATCTGTTTCTGCTCTATGAAGTTACACTTCAGAATTTATATATACAAACTCATAAGGAATCATTTTATTGCTTTCATTCAAAAATGAATTCTATTCTCTAGAATTCTAGTCAGGAATGCTGACCAGTTGGCTTTTCTAGTTGGAGTTTCACAAGATATTCATATTCTATATAATAAAGAAAATCAGAATCACACCCTGTAGAGTTGCATAATTGTAACACTCATCAAAGTATATTCAAAATAGTTAATATTGGTAGAATAATTGAAAATTTAACCTCATTCAATAAAATTCTAAAGACATAGAGCAAAATTCAAGGAATAGAAAATCCTTACATCATTATAAAACAAAATTTTCAAAAGTATAGAAAGTTATGTGAAACATTCTAATTCATCATTAAAATTTAGCATAACTTTGTCATTAAAACTAAATAAGTGTTCTATCTACCTGTCTATCTATCTATCTATCTATCTACCTATCTACCTATCTACCTATCTTACAGTTCTGGAGACTAGAACTCTGAAATCAGTTTCACTGAGCTAAAGTCAAGGTGTCAGAAGGACTACCTCCCTCTGGAGGCTCTAGAGGATAATCCATTTTATTGCCATTTTTGATTTTCTCCAAATGCATTCCTTGGATCATGCACCTTCTTCCATCTTCAAAACCATCAGCGTAGCATCTTGTTTGTCATCACATTGCCACATTTTTCACTCTAATTATGACTTTTTTCTCCTTCCTTCTTCCCATTTTTGGGGGATTTTCTCTAAGCATTGAAAGAATGAGAACCCTGTACTGGAGAAATATAAGAAATTTAAAGGATTACTCAAAGAGAAAGCAGTCTCTGAATCTGGTTTAAAATTTCCAGTAAAATATTCTAATAGTCTCTGTATTATGTGCCTACCATTTTGTCCAAATCCTGTGTTCAGGAAAATGTTTAAACATACTTAACCACTATTTAGTCATATGTTCACCACTATATCAAGGAATAGGGTACTATGATTGCCAATCCTAGAAATATATAGACTGGGGGTTTATAAAAGGAAAGTGGAATTCCTATTATAAGAATAAGAAATTCTCAGTACAGAGCCAGTTCACTCTAAGCTTATGTACAAACAAATCTTAAGTCTATTTATCAACAGTTGATTTGCTAGATTTCTGCAACATTATGCTGGTTTCAAGAATACTAAGAGTGAGGGGCTTCCCTGGTGGCACAGTGGTTGAGAGTCCGCCTGCCGATGCAGGGGACACGGGTTCGTGCCCCAGTCAGGGAGGATCCCACATGCTGCAGAGCGGCTGGGCCCGTGAGCCATGGCCACTGAGCCTGTGCGTCCGGAGCCTGTGCTCCGCAACGGGAGAGGCCACGACAGTGAGAGGCCTGAGTACTGCAAAAAAAAAATCTATCTATCTATCTATCTATCTATCTATCTATCTATCTATCTATATATACTAAGAGTGAAATTCCAAAACAGGCATTGCCATTCTTACAATAAGTTCCAGTGTCTTAAAATGTAGACTGTTCTGCATTAGCTCTTAACATTAGGCATCTTGTGTCTAATATTAATAACTAATGATAATGCCTAGAAATTGTGTCTAATAATAGAGCTTTTGACTTATGAATGGATTCATCAGTCAAACAGAGTGGTTCTTTCATTTCTCTTTATCCTGGATACTGCCAATATAATTTAAAATGTCATTTCTCTCACCTGAATAACGACAACATCTTATCTGTACAGTTTCACATCATGGTCTATCTACTGCAATATATTCTCCATATCAAATCAAGCTTTCAGATTAATGTTTCTTTTTTATTTTCATGGAATTACTAAATTATGTTCTTTCAGTTTGAAAATGTCAGAGGCACTCATGTATATTAAGGAATGGGAGGTTGTTGTAAATTAAAAGAGTAAATTAAGAAAGAGTAGTAGTAAACAGGCTTGGTAAACAACCAGAAAATAGGAGGATGCACTTCAGCTTTGGTGACACAATTATCTTGCTTCCTCTTCAGAAACGGTATTTATTTTTGTGATTTTTGACTTTGTTGACTGTCCTATTGATGAGAGTCTTTGGATCAAGTACTCCTTGACCATAATCTTCATAAGGACAGCAACTGTCAATCCTGTACAGCATTATATATCTCTAATATATGATTAGCTATATACCTAGCTTCAACTAGAAAAGAAGGATGAAGGATAGATTTAGAGGAAAATACATAAATAGATTATTTTATTTGGTATAAATGATTCTTCTTACTCAAAAGGACAAACAGAATCAAGAGTAGAAAGAAGAGGAGCAGCAACCATAATTAAAACTATTAATCACAGTCACCTGTTCTGCAATACATGCCAAGTCATCCCACAATACCTGTGTTATAGTGGGATTCATTGGGAGCTATGAATGGTAAAGAAGATACAGCTAAACAAAATTACTAGTCCTGAGAAGAGAATAGGATCAGTTAAAGATAGTGTATATTCACAGATATATTAGGGAAAGAAAAACACATTTTTGAAATGAAGAACTGAAATTGTAGGTGAAAAAGTACATGATGCTCTAGAATAAATAGAGAACAAGGCATATATTGGTGAATTTATTCAACTGGTAAACCATTCAACCATTTATTCATAGTAAAGAAAATTTTCTGCTATAATTAAAACAGAAAGAACACCAGTAAAATGGACTAAGATAAACTTGGAATGAAAAAAATATGAATGCTAGAAATGGAGAAAAGTCTAAATATTCTAAGAAAAATAAAAGGGAATTTTATACCCAAATAAATTGTAATTCAATTAAAAAGTAAACAGGGAAGCATTCTTGAATATGAAGGCTCTTACTCCATTGAGTAGTGATTAATAAATTGAAAATAAATCAGAATACATTTTAAATTAATAGATTTTTAAAAATATAGAGGCAAGATAAACAAATAGAAGTATAAAATGCAGCAGATTAATAATATCAGAGAAAAGATTAAAGCATTATGCAAAAAATTTAGTCCACAAATTAAAAAAAATAATAATACATCACATGTAGTATTTTAGTTTCCTAGGGCTGCAGTAACATTACCACAGATTTGGTAGCTTAAAAACAACAGTAGTTTATTCACCCACAGAAGGACTGAGTACTGAAATCTGAAATAGGTGGTGGCAAGGCTGCACTCCTTTGGAAGACTTTAGAAAAAAATCCTTCATTGTGTTTTTCTAGCTTCTGGTGTGTCCCAGAAATCCTAGGTTGTAGTCTTTTTGTTCCAGTCTGCCTCTATGTTCACATGGCCTTCTTCTCTGTGTACATCTTAGTATTTGTTCCCTTCTTATAAGGACACCCATTACTCTTATAGGAGCCAGCCTAATCCAATATAACCTCAGCTTAACAACATCTGTAAAGATCTTATTTCCATCTAAGGTCGAATTCTGAAGTTCTGGATAGGCATTAATTTGAGGAGAACAATATTGAATCTACTACATGTAGAATATGAAAATTCATCAAATTTACAAGACCTAAAAGAAAATAAGGTGAGACAAGAGGAGACGACATATGGACTGGCAGAATTCAGGAAAGAAAAAGAAGTCCCAGCACAGAGGGCCTTTTTGTAGCAAGCACAAATTAGAATAGACAGTGTTAGAACATAGTCACAGACATCAAATAAGAGATGAGAAAATAGAAAATGAGAACATAAAAAGAATAGTAAAGCACTGAGTGAAAAAAAGTGTGGCTGAAATTTTCCATATTGCCAAACATTTCTGACATGCAAGAACTCATGGAATTTTGTTTCTCTGAGCCCTTCATTATGAAACTACAATTGAACTAACTTCAGTCAACCAAGAAATAAAGGGAGAAACTCGTGGTAAGTTATCAGTGATGAAATTGGACCACTCATTTTCAGGGAAACCAGTCATCAGGTGGTGTGGAAAACTCAAGTAGCCCTGTCTAGAGGCCCAGGAGAATAAACCAACATCTAGCACCAACTTGGCAAAACATGTGAATGAGTTACCTTGGAAGGAGATCATCCAGCTCCAGGGAAGCCTTCAAAGGACCGCATCCTGGCTGACATGAGTGCAACCTCTTAAGAAACTTGGAGTCGAATTATCCAACCAAGATAGTCATGAATTCCTGATCTACAGTAACTGTTAGGGAGTTGTGGTTCTCAGAATAAACAACTGCTGTAGTTCTGATTTGGCAAAACATTATGAATATTATGAATCATTAAAATGTAGACATTATACAAATAGGAATAGTAGTGAGTAGATAAAAACACCACCTATTTGCTTGACCTTTCTCTAATAAGAAAGCTCTGAGTCTTTGGATAAGAGGCTGGAACCCCCTTGCCCTCAATGACCCAAGCAAAAATCCACTTCTTCTGAGGGAGGAGTAGAAATAAAAGGTATCTTTTTGGGGGCAAGAGTAAGAAGCATTCGTAGATACAGTATTGGCACTGATTCAGATCAGAAGTCAGCCCCCACCGGAGGTATGGAAGGATCTGTTTCTCTCCCCAGGGCACTTTAAATATACGAGGCACATTTTTGCTTTCGTGAGGGAGGGGTCACTGAGAAGGTCACATTACTGAGGCCAACACAGGACCAGGAGATGCAAGTCCTGCTCCTCCCCATTAATACAGTAACAAGGAAATCTGATATATCTGAAAAAAATACAAAAATTTTCCGAGAATTTTCCTAGAGCATGAAACTGTAATAGCTACAAAGGAAACCTATACAAATAACACTGATTACAAATAGTATCAATTTGCATTAACCGGTATAACAAAGTAAGAAAGTAATTACAATCTCAAAAACTTGTTCTAACTTGGTTTTAAAATTCTTGATGATTCTTGGCAATAGATGATCAAATTAAAACTAAAAATATTGAATAATAATTAAATAATTCATATCATCTGTAAAATTAAATCAATGGTCAGAAATAATGTTTAGGTTAAAATATATTAATAAACAAAAAGCACAGAAATAAATTACTGTGAAAATATAAAATGTATAAAAATTTATAAAAATAGTATTTCTACTCTAATTTTAATTATTTCTTTTACACTGTTTGCTTTAGGTTTATATTGCTTTTTTCTCTAGTTTCCTAAAGTGGGGGTTTAGATGACTGATTTTAGATCTTTCTTTTTTCTAATATATGCATTCGATCCCTGTAAACACTGCTTTTACTGCATCTCACAAAGTTTGTTTTCTTTTTATTTTCATGTAGCTCAAAATATTTTTTCATTTCTCTTGAGACTTCCTCTTTGACCACATGCCATTTAGAACTGCATTGTTTAATTTCCCAATATTTTGGGATTTTCCAGCTATCTTTCAGTTTTTAATCTCTAGTTTAATACCACTTTGGTCTTAGAGCATGCTTTGTATGATATATACTTCTTAAAAATGTTTAGGTGCTCTTTATGGCCCAGATCATGGCCTGTCTTCATGAATGTTCCACATGAATTCTGCTATTGTTGGATGAAGTATCCTATAAATGCTAATTAGCTCCAATTAATTGAGGTGCTGTGCAGCTCAACTATGTCCTTACTGGGTTTTTTTGCCTGTTGGATATGTCAATTATTGATAGAGAGGTGTTGAAATCTCCCAATTAATATAAATATCAGGTTTTGCCTTTTATATTTCATATTTTGGCTCTCTGTTGTTAGGTGTTTGCAGATTAAAGATATGTCTCTTTGGAGTATTGACCCCCATACGATTACGTAATGCTCCTTTTTATCCCTGATAATCGCTCTTGCTCTGTAGTCTTTCTATGAAATTAATATAGCTACCTGAGGTTATTTTTTGTTCTGTTTTTTGTTAGTGTTATATATTTTTCTCCATCCCCTTACTTTTAATCTATCAGTTTCATTGTGTTTAAAGTAGTCCTTTTGTAGAAAATATGTAGTTGGGTCATTTTTTTTATCAGTTCTGACAGTTTCTTTATTTTAATTGGTATATTTAGACCATTTATATTTTAACTGATCATTGATGTAGTTGGATTAATGTCTACTGTATTTGTAACTATTTCCTACTCCTTGCAATTCTTCCTTGTTTCTATTTTTCCTCTTCTTTTTCTTCCTTCCCAGATTTTAACTGAGAATTTTATATGATTCCATTTTCTCTCATTTCTTACCATATCAATTAAACTTATTTTTTAATCTAGTTGTTGCCCTACAGTTTGCAGTGTACATTTACAACTAAACTAAGTCCATTTTCAAATAATACTATACTGAGTATTTATGAGTATTTCAGGTGGCTTATAACAGGAAATACCCAATTCCTGGAAATTAATAAAGAAAACCAATGAAACCACAAACTTGTTCTGTGGAAATGTCAATAAAATTGGTAAACCTCTAGCTAGGGTAAGCATCAAAAAAAGAGTAGATACAAGTTACTAATACTAGAAATGAAAGAAGGATAATCAGTACTGATCTCATAGACATTAAAAAGGTGATAAAGGAATGTTATGAACCATTTTATGCCTACCGATTTGATAACCTAGAGGAAATGGAGAAATTCCTTAAAAGATATAATCTACAAAACTCACAAATGGAGAAATAAATACTCTGAATAACTCTATAACTATTAAAGAATTTAGACAAGTAATCAATAAACAACCAAAGAAGGATGCACTAGCAAAGACGGTTTTACTACTGAATTCTACATACTATTTAAGAAAGAAATGATTCCAAATCTATTCAATCTCTTCCAGGAAATAAAAGCAGAGGGAATGCTTCCTAACTCATTCTGTCAGTCCAGCGTTATGCTAATAACAAGACCAAATAAAGACATTAAACTAAAAGACAACTACATATAAATATCTCTCACAACATAGAGGCAAACTTTTTAAACAAAATATTAGTGGAATAAATAAATGGAAAATAATTATACACCACAACCAAGTGTGATTTATTACAAATATATGAGTGCTTCAACATTTGAAAATCAATTAATGTATTCTATCACATCAACAGGTTAGAGATAAAACATCACTTGATTATATCAATAGGAAAAGAAAAAAATACTTGACAAAAACAAACATGTGTTCAAGTAAAACTCTTAGCAAACTAGGAATGGATGAGAAATTTCCCAACTTAATAGATCTACAAAAAATCTACAGCTAACATCATACTTAATGGTGCGAAACTATGCTTTCTCTTTAACATTGGGAATAAGACAAGTCCCTCTTACAATCCCTATTCAGTATGAACTGGAAGTTATCCTTGAAGTCATACTTGAAGTAGCTAATTCAATAAGACAAGAAACAAAAAATAAAACATATAGAGACTGGGGAAGAAGAAATAAACTTGTCTATGCTCATAGTGACATGGTTTTCTATGTAGGAAATCACAAAGAATTCACTAGGGGCCTCCCTGGTGGCTCAGTGGTTGAGAGTCCACCTGCTGATGCAGGGGACATGGGTTCATGCCCCGGTTCGGGAAGATCCCACACGCCACGGATCAGCTAGGCCCGTGACCCATGGCCGCTGAGCCTGCACATCCAGAGCCTGTGCTCTGCAACGGGAGAGGCCACAACAGTGAGAGTCCTGCATACCCTCCCCCCAAAAAAAAGAATTCACTACAAACCTCCTAGAACTAATAAGTGATTATAACAAGATTGCAATATATAGGTTTACTAAACAAAGCTTAATTATAAGTTCAGTATATAAGTTTTATTTTAATTGGAAGGGGAGAGATGAATAGGTTGAGCCCAGAGGTCTTTTAGGGTGGTGAAAATACTCCGTGTTATTATAATCATGAATATGTCTTTATATATCTGTCCAAACCCATTGAATGTACAACACCAAGAATGAACTATAATGTAAACTATGGACTTGGGGTGATTATGATGTGTCAATGTAGGTTCATCCTTGGTGAAAAATATACCATTTTGGTGAGTGATGTTGATAATGGGGGAGGCTATGCATATGTGAAGGCAGGGGGTATGTGGGAATTCTCTCTACCTTCCTCTCAATTTTGCTGTGAACTTTAACTGCACTGAAAAAAAATTCTTTAATTAAAAACAACAACAAACAACTAGGTGACCTTGGGTTTGGGTATGAGTTTTTATATATAACACCAAAAGCATTATCAACGAAAGAAAAAAATGGAAATTTGGACTATATTAAAATTAAGAAAATTTTCTCTGTAAAACACTTTTAAGAAGATAAAGAGACAAGCCACCATCTTCAAGAAAATATTTGCAAAACACATATCTAATAAGGAACTTATATCCAAAATATACAAAGAAGTCTTAAAACTCAATAATAGGAAGACAAGCAACATAATTCTTTTAAATGAGCAAGCTATTTAAACAAACACTTCACCAAAAAATATATACAGATGTGAAACAAGCATGTGAAAAGATTCTCAACACTATCATTAGGAAGTCATAAATTAAAACAATAACAAGATATCATGACACAAAAGTTCTAAAATCAGAAAAACTGAAAATACCAAATTCGGGTAATGATATGGAGAAACCTATGAATATTCATCCATTGCTGCTGAGTGTGAAAAATATAATTTCAAAGTGAATTCTACAATAATTTTTAGGAGGAAGTAGGTTCAGTGCTTTATTAATAATGTCGATAGAGAAAAAAGAAGGAATTCCAATACATTCTATGATGCAAAAAGACCTCTCATTTAATCATAGACATACACAAAAAAGACACAAACAGAAGTTATAGGCAAATATGAGTTATGACAGAGCATAAAAATCTAGTATTCATGACTATTATCCAACAGTATATTAAAATATAATGGACCATATTCATGCAGTGCCCCTACTAGGAATCCAATCATAGTTTAGGTAAATATTACACTGAGCACACAAATATATAAAATGTCAAAATATCATATGATAATCTCTCTTTCTCTGTTGTGTATGTGTGTGTGTGTATGTACGTATACTAGGTCTCTGTCTTTCTATGAACTTATTTACTTATGTATCTACCTATCTCTGTCTTTACTCAAAAACCAGTATTGTGCTTAATAACAAAACCCATGGGGTATTTAAATTAGTATTAGTAGTGTTATACTCTTTTTGATGGAACACCCAAGCAATACTCTTCCTAAAGAATCAAATTAAAAATAATATGGTGGAAAACATCTCATTTATTATTGGAATGAATGTATAACAAGTAAGTGCAATGAGAATTGTTCAATATATATAAAGAGATGTTTTAAATGTTACCAAAAGGAGACTTAAATAAATAGGAGATGAAGTATGGCATTTATCTCATTATTTATTCTAAAATTAATTCTTGACTGATCAAAAATTTAAATTTAATACAGTCATTAAAATGGAAGAAGAAAACTTGAGAGACTTCAGTTATAATGTTTTAGTGAGGGAAGGCATTGCAAGCAAAAAAAAAAAAAAAAAATTATCCATACGCTTAAAATAAGTCCATGCCTTAAAAGTCAGTAACACAAAGTCAAATAACAAATGAGAAAGTTGGAGAAATATTTTATGTCATGTATATACACACACATATACATACAGTTGTTAAGTCATTAACATTTAGCAATTCTATATTTTCTACTAGATAATATTGTAAAATTAAACACACCATATTACATTGTTTATACCTTGTTTCTTCTCAAATTTCTTCTACAAGTAAATTTGAAACCCTGATGATAGGTAAATATAAAAAGAAGTTTTTCAGGTATTGTATTTTAAATTGTTTCTGGTAAAAATTTCTAAGACCATACACATTTCCCCATTAATGTAAATATGCTTTCACTATGTCATAAGCTGTGTGTTTTGTTTCTCTGTTCACCTTTAAATGAAATGTGTTTTGAAGATGAAATCTAATGTAATGAATATAAGTCTGAGGTAAAATTACTGAAGTAGCAAAAAAACACAGAATATATAAATACCTCAGAGTTCTAAAATTTGGAATTAATGCTGACTATATACTCTGCAGTGTGCTTATAGTATCTTTATCGTTGTCATCTATATTCTGGAGGTTCTCTTGGGATAGCCTTTTCTTGCTCATGGAATTTTGTTGACACATTAGATGTCAGTTTCTAAAAAATTTATGGAGTGGAACAGAAGGGTGTTTCCTTCTTAAAGTTTTATATACCCAAGCTTTCTTCTTCTGATGTGACAGCTGGGATTATCTTTGGATCACACATTGGGACTTTTGCCAGAATACCTTTGAACAGGATAATGAAGAAAGGAGAAGAATACCAAAGTTTGACAGGGACAGCAAATCTTCATGTGAGAAATCTAAGTAATACAGATATTGATTTGATTATTTTAACATAAGTATATCTTTATATTTTACATATTTAATTTGCAGAACACTTTTAGTTTTTCATAGTTTACCTATTTAATTATCTTACTTATTTTGATTTTTTTGTACTTCTGCAATAAGGTATTCCTATGACAGTGTTTTACATATAGTGCTTTAAAGCTAATTCATTGTATTTGATCCTAGAAACTGGGGAAGGCATTTCTTCTGTTCATCAGATATCACTGGCTTAACCTACCCAGATTATAGAAACCAGGCCAAATTACCTCCCCACTTGGGCCCTTCTCTTCTGCACCCTTTCTTTTTTTTTTTTTTTTTTGTGGTATGTGGGCTTCTCACTGTTGTGGCCTCTCCCGTTGTGGAGCACAGGCTCTGGACGCACAGGCTCAGCAGCCGTGGCTCAAGGGCCCAGCCACTCCACGGCATGTGGGATCCTCCCAGACTGGGGCACGAACCCGTGTCCCCTGTAACGGCATGCGGACTCTCAACCACTGCACCACCAGGGAAGCCCTCTGCACCCTTTCTTTTTGTTTAGTCTTCTGCTTGTGAGGGTAGCTAAATTAGTAGGACCAAGCCCAGAATTCACCATGCTGCATTTTACTAAATGGCAGAGTCACTGTATGCACTCTTGATGCTTTCTGTTATGTACTATATTATGACTAAGTGATATAGACCTTAAATTATTGTGTACAGACCTAGGTCAATACAAATGAATATTATATATATATATATATATATATATATATATATATATATATACACAGACACACATATATAAACATATATATAATATTATATACATATACAGAAAACAATATTTCTGATGAATGTAGGAATCATGAATAGGTAGGAAGATCTGTTTAGAATTTCAGGAAGAGAAAGTTATAAAATGTGGGAAATTTATTGTATGTATTAAATATTTTATTCACTAATTATGTTAATGGAAGAATAAACTTCTTCAAATTATCCAGGAATAAATTATTTTCACATTAGAAAGAGCCAGTAGCGGGGAAAATAGATTTCATTATTTTTCAGCAGAGCTTTATATGAAAGTTAATGGCTCTGCAGCAAAATTTGCCCAGTGTTACTTCCTATCGAACAACCTTGTAGATTAATTTCCAAGACAATAGGGAATGAAAAGGAGAATACAATATCTTTTGGGGGAGAATGTTTTTACTCAAGAATATGTTATTGTGTTCCCCAATATTGACATTCACAGATAACCCTATGGGTTTACTTCAAATATTTTGTAGTATAAAAGGAGATAAGCATTGCACTGAAGATTCAGAGATTAGTCCTACTTTGACACTTTTTCTATAGAAAACAGGTAATTTGGAAAAGAATATGTTATATGTGATTTATAACATTTCTGAAAACGATTAACAACATAGAACAAAACATTAAAAAGAGAGAAAAAGACAAAAGGATGCTGGTTGAAAAGCTGAAGAGAATTTAAGGGAAAAGTTATAGGGCACTAGAATAAATGACCAATATTATTATCTATGAAAAAATAATCAAGGGTAAAGAAAAGTGACTTTACACAATCTCTCTTAGCTCTCAAACTACATTTAGAGTGAGAGAGACAAACAACAAGTAAGGATGGAAGAAAATCCATCTATGAAATCTTTCATAGGATTAATAAAGACAGTCTTAAAATTACAGATATCAGAGTAGTCGGCAAAATAATTTTCTATAGGTAATCTGTTTTTAAAAAGAACTTTCCTTTGTGTGAGTTTCTTTTAACAAATTGTTATTTTTCTGAAACATTGTCAGAACTTCCCTTTTATTTTTAATGAACAGTTTAGGCTCTTTTTTTTTTTTTTTTTTTTTTTTTTGCGGTACGTGGACCTCTCACTGTTGTGGCCTCTCCCGTTGCGGAGCACAGGCTCCGGATGCACAGGTTCAGCGGCCATGGCTCACGGGCCTAGCCACTCTGCGGCATGTGAGATCTTCCTGGACCGGGGCACGAACCCGTGTTCCCTGCATCGGCAGGCGGACTTTCAACCACTGTGCCACCAGGGAAGCCGTAGGCTCATGTTTTTAAATATGTTATATTTTCTGGATAGTAGTCTTCTGAAAATCACTTTTCATCAATGAATCAAAGGAAAAAAACCCACAAAATTTGAAACACCTTTTATAAAATAAAATGGAAATGAGTGGTATCTTTATGTTTAACTCCTCTTGTAAGTATTTTGCCTTGAAACATTCAGTGTACCTCTACATGATAGAATTTTTATTGTTACTCCTGTTTCATTATTAAATTTCTATAAAGAGTCTACTATATTTAAAGATCTTGATTTTAGGATTTCAGCTATGTTGATGGCATCCTAGAGTTAGCTTTAGCTTTGTTATTGAAATAGTCCCTGTGAATAATGTAGTTCTTTCATTCATACTAGTGGATCATCCATATTCCAAATACCTATTCCAAAAATATTTGCAAGATTCTAGGTGCTGCAATTCAAATTGTTAGTGTTCTTTGCCACTGTAATGTAGCTGTTGAAGAGCATATACTAGGGTAAAGATAAATAGTAAATTGATCCATTTTTGTTTCCTCATTTTGCATACTTACTGTAATATTCACTCTGTGGTTTCATTGAAGAATTTTTTAAGCTGCATGACCATTTTGTTAGAATTATTTTAGTTAAAATTAGGAAAAATTCTCCTTAAACACACTTCCCTAGGCAGATACATATGAAAATATTGCAATACTCCTGGAGCAAATGGAGGAGTGAGGATGTTTCACATTGTGGAACTTATACTTAAGGATTCCTGTGAATTGGGATACATAATGACCAGTCACCTGGGGCCAATAAGGGTAGTGGTGGCAAGCCATGTGTTAAATATTAGTACAGCTTAATATCTATGCTAATTTTAGGTGAAATCTAAATAAATAGAAGTTCTAATATTTTCCCCAGAACTCAAATAATTTTTTCGTGCATACACTGGAGTCCATGGCTGTTGGGGGTACAGCCCTTGATCAGAGCAGCAGTATAAGATAGAGTTTACAATCTCTATGTAAATCTGCTTGAATTCTAATCCTGGCTCAGACAGGCATTGGCTGTGTTTTTGTTTCCTGCATCTAAAATGTTTGTATTTAGCAAAACCTCACGTAATGTTCATAACACTTGCAAGAAGTATTACCTCCTTTACAGAAGAGGAAAGCCAGGTACCAAGATGCAGTGTAACTGCATAAGATAACACAGCTAGTAAGCATCAGGGATGGAATTTGAGGCAAAGCAGTCTATTTCTAACTTCCACAATATGCTGCTGCTCACAATCCAGATCACATTAATATTTACCTCATAGGCTTATTGTTAGGATTCAAGTACATGTGAAACATTAAGAACACAGTTTAACACGTGATTTGCACTCGTATTTTAGTTATTGTAATAGACCTTTTATTACCGTGTTGTTGAGACTACATATGGGAAGGAGATGAGAAGAAGGGCAATGATATTCAGAGAGAACTGGAATAAGAGACTGAGAAAAAGCTTGAAAGTACACCGAGGTATTAACCATCCTATCTCTAATCGCTCTTGAGGTTTGGCTGCTTCTCTGCTTGCATTTTCATTCTTAGTAAAGGCGATTCTTAGATTAGAAGTTGACAATATAATTTCAGTATCCCATTCACCATGCTTTACATTTACTATAATGACTCTGTGTTACTAATTTTATTGAATAAAATGCCTAAAGAGTGAAAAGAAAAAAAGAAAGAAAAACTGAAAAGGGAAGAAAGGGAGAAAGCAAGTTCAGTTCTGACCATAGAGTAAAATTTTAAAGGTAAAAAGAACAGGCAGTATTTATTTAGCATTAAAAAATGAAATATAAAAGAAAAATATGAGCAGTTTTACTGACAACACATATCCGGATATTTCCTTTTACTTTAATATTTAGAAACAGAAATATTACATGAAACACCATTGCCAAATATCACACAAAACATTTGGATCACTCATTATATGTGTGTGTATATATGTGTGTGCATATTTTCCAACCTTTTGCTTTTCAAAAGTTTTGACATTTTGTGCATACATTCTGAAAGAATAAAGGAAGAATCCTCATCCCATAATGGAAACAGCCATAACCAAATCACATGGAAAATCTCACACAGCTCACCTACTTGCTCTGGACATCTGTTACTTCATAAATTAGGTAAATTGTTAGCATTAGCATTACTGAAAGCAAATCAAAGCAGATTGTAAGAGATTGTTCCAGTTCATTCTCCCTCATGTTGCCTACAGATGTTTGACTTAAGGTGTTTGAAGTGAAAACCAATCTCGCTTTTCTTAAATACCAATATTTAGAGAAAAATCTTTCAGTAACAGACAAAATAACAACTTATCCATTCTACTGTGACCAATATTGGTGTGGGAAAGCTTTAGAAATTGACATTTGAGATATTTTTCTAACGTCAAATATTTTCCCAGTGGTTGAATGGGACTATATAATTAAAAGGAAAGTCTCTCAGAAAATGACAGGCAGTGACCACTATTGGGTAATACAATATATGTTCATGTTTAAAAATTTATTTTATTGAAGTATAGTTGATTTACAATGTTGTATTATATGTATTCATTATTAATTGGCCCTGCCAAATGACAATTGTTTGGTTAAGAAAAATAGCTATAACTGTTTTATGTATATTCAGAATTAAATGATTCAGAAATTTAAATATTCCATGCATCTTTTTCTTTTTTTTTTTTTTTTTTTTTTTTTTTTTTGCGGTACACAGGTCTCTCACTGTTGTGGTCTCTCCCGTTGTGGAGCACAGGCTCCGGACGTGCAGGCTCAGTGGCCATGGCTCATGGGCCTAGCCGCTCCACGGCATGTGGGATCTTCCCAGACCGGGGCACAAACCCGTGTCCCCTGAATCAGCAGGCGGACTCTTAACCACTGCACCACCAGGGAAGCCCTCCATGCATCTTAATGGCTAAAAACTTTTGCTTGATTACCTGATCATGAACACATTTGGAACTTTCATTCATTTCCTAGGAAACTTACACAAAAACCAAATAGAAGTAATTACTTCTAATTACTCTAATTTTTTTTTTATCCTATATCACCAGCACACCAACATGGCATAAAACAACTATTTGAAACTAAACAATGGCTTTTCTGTATAGAACTGGTAGAAGAGAAATAAACAAAACCTTTTTTTGTATTATCTGGATTAATATTTCTGTTTTTTCTTTTATACCTAGCAGTAGAACTTGATACATAGCAGGATTCATTTTTTTTTTCCTGAAATACAGTGGCAGACAAATTCTGAACTCAGCTATAGGTATCCTCTTTGCTGATTAAGTTACTTCATTAGAGCAGTGACAGATTTCTTCATAAAGCAATTTGCTGAAAACTTTATAGTCTTGCATATCATGTCTAATAATACAAAAAGAATCTGGTATGATCATAGTAATATAATTAATACCATATGAATTAATAATATTTGGCCACTTCTTGAAGTTTTAATGGCTCCATCTTTTAGTTCATTTAAAATAATATTCTCTTGTTCTTTATGACAGTGACTCACATATTCTAGCCTCTGATGGGTATATAGATCCCTGATAATTCACTAACTATTTGAGTTAAGAGAGGATGTGGGAATTGCATCCTTCTTTTTAACTACGTTAAGAAAAGACAGCCCCACATTTGCCAGGTGGATTTTTATTTATGAAATTCAGCCTCAAGTTTGCCAAGATGGCACAAAGAAGGAAATAAATGCAATGCTTGTGACAAGCACATAATTATTGCTACTGCAGTAAAGAAAACAAAGTGAAATAAGTCAAAAAACTTTTATTATGTGTTTATCTGGATTACATGTTCTCAAAATAGTCTGTAGATTGGCATGCCTTTACAGAATGCAATGGTTTCTCAATTGTCTACTATCTGACATTTTCTTATATTTTTTTCATATTTTGCTTCACTTATTTACAGTTACTTAAAGCAGAGTGCTCACTTGAAAGCTAAGCCTATGAATAATGAATTAAAGGAAACACTTTAGGAAATAGTTTGAAACTGTACTTTAATAGAGAAAATGTTAAGAAAGTTAAAAGAATAATAATCAAAACTGAATCTCAACATTGTTTCAGCTGGCATTAGCACAGATAGAGGGATTATTACAAAATAAATTAGGTAGATTTTTTTTAAAAGGTGGAGAGAACTTCCAACTGTATGACTACACTATACAGGGACTTGGCAGTCTGTGCCAGACTTCATAGCAGAGGTTGTACAGAAAGTTGCTGACCTGACATCTGAAATACAGACTTTATTGATTGTGAATAGTGTGAGATATCTGCATATTAGTCTTTAGGATCAAGGGATTCATACCAACAGAGCTGTCATTTTAAGGATAATTACTAATTGAGACACACTGAAGAATGGCCTTATAAAAAATTCTAACCTTTTAAAATACACACACAAATATTTAATAAACAGTAATAAAAATAATGACAAATTTTATACTTAGATCTTAAGCTAAACCAAAATGTTTGGGGGTAAGACAGAGAATTCCAACATCTATGACTGGTCAATCATATGGGCGAAATACATGTGTAGATTTTTTTTTCTTTCTTAAAGCTGTTAATGAGCATTTTGTTTTCAAACTTAAAAAGCAAAAGTTTGTTTGTAATATATATAAGTGCAAACACATTCACAAACTACGTTAAATCAACTGAATCTAAAAGAGAATACTAAACAATACCTGAGTTATAAGACTGTATAATTGGTGAATTGATGAAATGATGAATTTATGATGAAATCTTGGACTGATGAATCTTACGGGTAGATGAAAATTAGGAACACAATTTTAAAAACATGTAGCTAATCAAGCGAACTTAAAACTTTATAAAAATTGGTTAATGAATAGCAATACTGTTTGATCAATATCAAACAGTCTGCCTGCCGATGCAGGGGACACAGGTTTGTGCCCCAGTCTGTGAGGATCCCACATGCCGTGGAGCAGCTGGGCCCGTGAGCCATGACCACTGAGCCTGTGCGTCCTGAGCCTGTGCTCTGCAACGGGAGAGGCCACAGGAGTAAGGGGACCGTGTACCACAAAAAAAAAAAAAGAAAAAAATATATATACCACTTATAAAGACTACATATTGAATTAACACTAATTTCACTAGTGCATTCTTTAATTTATTCATGGGCATGTAAAATATTTACCTAGTGCCTAATTTATACACTGGCTATGGTAAGATCAAGAGATCTCTCTTCTTGACAAAAGCTCTGTTCCTGTCCTAATTATAACTTAGCTTATGTTTTTAAAAAGCAACCTGTTTAAACAACTAAAAAGAAAGAAATCATAAAGATCAGAGCAGAAATAAATGAAATAGAGACTAAAAAACAATAGAAAAGATCAATGAAACCAAAAGCTGGCTCTTTGAAACAACAAACAAAATTGATAAACCTTTAGCCAGAGTCATCAAGAAAAAAAGGGAGAAGGCCTAAATTAATACAATCAGAAATTAAAAAGAAGAAGTTAGAACTGACACCACGGAAATACACAAGATTGTAAGGGACTACTATGAGGAATTATATGCCAATAAAATGGACAACCTAGAAGAAATGGACAAATTCTTAAAAAGGTATAATATCCCAAGACTGAATCAGAAAGAAATAGAAAATATGAACAGACCAGTTACCAGTAATGAAACTGATCAGTAATTTAAAAATTCCCAACATAGCAAAAGTCCAAGACCAGAAGCTTCACAAGTGAATTCTATGAAACATTTAGAGAAGAGTTAACACCTATCCTTCCGAAACTATTCCAAACAATTGCAGAGGAAAGAACACTTCCAAACTCATTCTGTGAGGCCACCATCACCCTGATACAAAAACCAGAGAGAGAGATCACAAAAAAGAAAATTACAGGCCAATATCACTGATGAATATAGATGCAAAAATCCTCAACAAAATACTAGCAGAGTGACTCTGACAATACTTTAAAACAATCATACACCATGATCAAGTCTCATTTATCCCAGGGATGCAAGGATTTTTCAATATATGCAAATAAAACAGTGTGATACACCACATTAACAAATTGAAGAATAAAAACCATATGATCATCTCAATAAAGGCAGAAAAAGCTTTTGATAAAATTCAACATCGATTTATAATAAAAACCCTCTAGAGAGTGGGCATAGAGAGAACAAACCTCAACATAATAAAGCCCATATATGACAAACCTATAGCTAACATTATACTGAATGCTGAAAGCATTCCCTCTATGATCAGGAACAAGACAAGGATGTCCAGTCTCACCACTTTTATAAAACATAGTTTTGGACGTTCAAGCCACAGCAATCAGAGAAGAAAAAGAAATAAAAGGAATCAAAATTGGAAAGAAAAAATCAAAACTGTCTTATTAAAAATAGAGTTAACATATGATCTAGGAATCCCACTTCTGGGCATATATCTGGATAAGATGAAAACTCTAATTCAAAAAGATACAGCACCCTAATGTTTATAGCAGCACTATTTACAATAGTCAAGACTTGGAAGCAACCTAACTGTCCATTGACAGATGAATGGATAAAGAAGATGTGGTATGTGTGTGTGCGTGTATATATATACACATATATGTGTGTGTGTGTGGGGGGGTGTATATATATATTTATATATAATGGAATATTACTCAGTCATTAAAAAGAAAGAGATAATGCCATTTGCAGCAATATGAATGGACCTAGAGATTGTCATACTAAGTGAGGTAAGTCAGACAGAAAAAGACAAATGTCATATGATATAACTTATATGTGGAATCTAAAAAAGAAATGATACAAATGAACTTATTTACAAAACAGACTCACAGACTTAGAAAACAAACTTATGTTTACCAAAAGAGAAAGGTAGGAAGGGATAAATTAGGAATTTGTGATTAACAGGTATAAATATAAAATATATATATATATAAAATATATAAGAGACTACTGTTATATATAAAATAGAAAAACAACAAAGGCCTCCTGTATGCCACTGGGAACTATATTCAGTATCTTGTAATAGCTTATAATGGAAAAGAATCTGAAAAAGAATACATGTATGTATATGTATATACATATATATATATATATACACACACATATATAAACTGAATCACTTTGCTGTACAACTGAAGCATTGTAAATCAACTGTCCTTCAATTAAAAAATACAAAAAAAAGAACAATGCAAAAAAAAAGCAACCTGTTTAAATCAAAATGCCTCCTTTGAAGACATTGCATACAGAATAATTCTATTATTATTATGCTTTTCTTCCAAACATTCTTTTGCTCTCTATAAAGTGATTTCAAAAGGCATTCTTCTCTAACTAGTGGCATAGTATCCTCTTCTGCACAGGTGTCATAGGGAGTGGAGTGAGTGACATAAGTGTACTTCCTTTTCCACGTAAGGAGTTATGATGAAATCACCATCAGAAAACACAAAAATGTGAAAAATATTTCACTGAATGGACCATGAAAAGTACACTTGTTTACAGCATCAGAGCTGAAACAAGAAGGCAGAATATTGCCTTGTGCCACCTCAGCTGGGAACTTGAGAGTCAAGACAGTCAATTTTTTCCTGCTCTGCCCATGTCCAGGAAAGCACCAGTGTGTATTGATTCGGGAGTTACAAACACATTGTAATGAATAGGTGAATTTACAAGTACAGAATACATGAAAAGTGATTAACTGTGCTTTTATTCTTATCATCTCTATACCAATGACTACAGAACAGACATGATCTGCTCAAATCTTGACTGAGTCCTTGGATCCAGATTGTGCACTCCTTGAAAATTCCCATTGAAATGTCTTAAAGAAATGACAATCCCAACTTGCCCCAAACTGAATTATTATTGTTAAAGAGCAAAATCTAATTTTCTGTATTATGAATAGTATTTTAAATTAAAAAAATATCACAGTCTACTTGCAATTTGTTATAATTCCCTATCTTTAATGTGAGCCTCTAAGATCTGACCTCTTTCCATCCTCTCTCCTTATCCTTTAAACTCCAGCCATTAGGATGCATTTCATTTCTTCAATATGCAATGTTATTTCTTGTTTCTGGGTCATTAAACAACTTGTTTTCTCTGTGTTTGGAACACCTTTCACCCTAAACTTCTTTATCTAGATAATTACCATTCTGCCTTTAGGTTTCATTTTAAATATCATTTCTTCAGAGAGACTTTTCTTGACTCTAAGGACTGTTTACATCTCCCTTCTTACACCCTAATCTTTGACTTTGATGTTGCTCATTATATTTGTAATATATAGCAGATTTAATTTTCACTGTTACACACTCAGGGTGAAAAATATAACTGTATGTACTGATATATTCAGTTATATAAGATATATTCTGCCTTTTTACTACAAGCCTGATGTCACACAACTTAATCCTGTCACTCTTCCAAAAAGATCAGCTACTTTAAGATTATAATAATTGTATTAAGTTTAGTGTACTGTAAAAGATTGCAAAATATAGAGAGGATTTACTAATACAGCAGTAAATGATCTCTCAATAACAGAAGATTAGGCTCACAGTTTAGCTCTGCTTTGAAGAGGTAATGCTGTGATCCAGGTTCCTTTTATCCTACAGCTCTAACATTTCTGAGTGGATCATCCTACACTGCATGTTTGAAGCTGGGTTACCTCCGTGTTTACTTTAAAGCCTATGGGAGGAGAAAAAATTGAATTCTAGGAAAAATATCTTAGAGATGGCTTGGAGTTACAGGCATAATCTGTTTTATTCAATATGTCAAATTGGATTCTTGTTCACAATTCTTCTCTCCTTCCCTTTAATGGAATTATACATCCACACCTTTTGCCACATGGTATTGCAATGCCTATGGGTAGTTTAGGTAGGGCAGACATCCCTGATGTGTTGAGTTGGGGTTTGGACACTTAACTATTGGAATGTGAATGGAAATAACTATGCTAGTTCCAATCAGAGGCTTGAAGAGGTTTTTGTTTGTTTGTTCCTTCTTGTTTCTCTTCATTCTACCTTCCTGAAAGAGAAAAAAATGTACTAGACAGAGACTGCTTCCTGAGGTTTCCCCAAATAAGAAGTTATTATAACCCATTGAATGGATATATCACACTTTGTTAATCTATTTTTCAGTTGATGAACACTGGTTTGTCTCTACTTTTGGCTAGTATGAATAATGCTGCTATGGACATTTGCATAAAAGTTTTTGTGAGGGCATGTTTTCATTTCTCTTGTGTATATATACCTAATAGGGAAATGACTTGTTCATATAGTAACTTTATGTTTAATGGTCTCATAAACTGCCAGACTATTCCAAAGTGGCTGTACCATTTTATATTCCCACCAGCAGTTTTTAAGCGTTCCAGTTTCTTCATATCCTAATACTTATTATCTGACTTTTTGGTTCTCTCCAGTTGGAACTAGCACACTGTTATTTCCATTCACATTTTCTTGTGATGTCTTTGGTTTTAGTATTGGGGCAATGGTGGCTTCACAGAATGAGTTGGGAATTGTTTTCTCACCATTTTTTAGAAAACTTTGTAAAGATTTGGTATGTAGTTGGATCATGAATTTTGCCTAGTCTGACAATATTTGCATTTGGTTGGACTATTTAATCCATTGCTTTTAGTGTTGTTATTGATATACTTGGATTTATGTCTTCCATTTCACTTTTTAAAGTTTCTATAGCTTTTGTGATTTTTTCTTCCTCTATTTCTTCTTTTCTTTCTTTCACATTATGTAAATGTATTCTAATGTAGTAGTTCAATTTATTTAATGATTATTTTCACTATATATGCTTTATATATATATATATATTGGCTGCATTGGGTCTTCATTGCTGCACGCAGGCTTTCTCTAGTTGCAGCAAGCGGGGGTTACTCTTCATTGTGGTGCGCAGGCTTCTCATTGTGGTGGCTTCTCTTGTTGCAGAGCATGGGCTCTAGGCATGCGGGCTTCAGTAGTTGTGGTGCATGGGCTCAGTAGTTGTGATGCACAGGCTCTACAGCACAGGCTCGTTAGTTGTGGTGCAGGGGCTTAGTTGCTCCGTGGCATGTGGGATCTTCCCAGACCAGGGACCGGACCAGGGATTGAACCCCTGTCCCCTGCATTGGCAGGTGTGTTATTAACCACTGTGCCACCAGGAAGTCCCATATATGTTATATTCTAAGTAATGCTGTAGGGTTTACCTAACTGAACTTATCTGAATCAGCTTCTGATTTATAATAGCTTAATTCCAGTGATATATAGAAGTGTTACTCCTATATAACTCTATTCCTTTTTCCCCTTTTTGTGGTATTATAATTGTACATATTACATCCACTAGTTTTTTTAAACCCAAGAATATATAATTACTGCATTTTTATCTGTAGTTATTTCCTTGCTTCGATTCACCCCCTTTCCACTATTGTTAACAAATATATTACAAATAAATTATATTTCAATATTTTATATGCCTGTATGTATGTATGTATGTATATATATATATATATATATATATATATATATATAGGTATTCTTTCTTCTGCCATTTCAAATCTACTATTGAGACACTCTAGTAAATGTTTTATTTCAGTTGATACACTTTTCAACTCCATAATTTCCATTTGGTTCTTGTTTATCCTCTCTTTATTGATATTCTCTCTGTGATGTGACATTGTCACAATATTATCATTTTACTTTTTAAATCATGATTTTTTTAGTTCTGTAAACATGTTTATCATGGCTACTTTAAAATCTTCTGATAAATCTAACATTTTGTTCTCTTACAGGAGTTTCTTTTTTTTTTTTAATGTACTTTTATCCTGCTCTTTGCACCATATTTTTCTCTCTTTGTATGCCTTATAATTTTTTGTTGGAAACTGGACATTTTAGATAATATACTGTGCCAATTTTGGAGCAATTTTGGTTACTTGCTCCCTCCTCCCTTTGGGCTTGTTATTGTCATTTGCTTATTTATATGTTTAGAGACTGATTTTGTGGAATATTTAGTGAAGTCTGTCCCCCGCCCCCTCAATGTGTAGACACACACACACACAGACACACACATAGTGTTCAGCCTTGAATGTTTTTACTCACAAAAGTATACCAGCCACCCAAGGATGACAGTGATTTAGGTAGAACTCTCTTACCTGACCACATGCATCTGTTAAACTGCACTAGCTGATTATGCTATTGTTTTCAATAATTCCTTGGAGCATAAATTAATCCAATAAATTCTACAAACAAATCTAATCAAATTCTGGCTCCTTTCAAGGAATAGTTGAGATTACTGTTTTATTTTTGTTTTGACCCTAAGAAGACTCCTTTCAGATGTCTTATTCCAAGTTTATAGGAATAGCTGGAAACCAGCTGGCCTTCAGTTTAGTCTATTTGAGATCTCCTCTTAAATTTCTTTCACCACAACTTCCACTGCTCTTGAGAGTGACTTTAGTCTTGAAATTTTTCACTCTCTGTTGCAAATGAGTTCAGTTCGTGTGGGAAGAGATCAAGAGCTATCACTTTTATGATCCCTTTCTCCTTATATATACCTGGGAAAATCTCTGAGCTTGGGCTTTGGAGCCAAGGATAAGGACAATACCAAGCTTCTCTGTGAATGGCACCTCTACGCTAGGGGCTGAACACTTGTTGGGGTGGGCAGCAGCCTGGAGTCCTTTTGACTTGCCTCTCCTGGCATGAAATTACTGTCTCAGAAGCTAGGACAATAGTGATCAGTATTCTCAACATGCCATACCCAAAGTAGACCCTCCGTTTCACAAATGGGGGTTCGGGATAAGAAGAAATTCTCTACCTCTCTACCACAGTTTCTGAAGTTTTGCTTTAGCAATAGGGAACTGGGGACAGGATGAGAAATGCTGGCATCCTGTTCTTCCCAGACGAAAGCCCTCCATCTGGCTTCTGAGGAAGGGATCCTAGTTTTCTTGGCTTTACCAACTCAGAATGAAGTCTCTGCCATGCTGATCTGGGAGGAGAAAGGGAGGGAAAATTATTGGTTCAAATATCACAGACTCTCACCTTTCTAACCGAATTTTTGTAGACTTACAGATGTTTCTTTATTTGTTATTACCCCATAGGACCATTTATAGAGGCTTTAAGATATCTATGTATAGTTTTCCTCAGTTTCACTGGGAAGCAGGTCAGAGGAGTTCTTCATAGTCTCATGTTGGAAGTAAATCTGTTGAGCTGAGTTGTTTTAAAGTGGAATCCTATCTTAAGGGCTAAATCTTGGCTTCTGAGACCCCATCCAATGCAATTATTCTGTCTCCTTTTCTTGGTTCCTTACGTTGTTTTATTTTTAATATTTCAGATTTAAAGTCTAATGACCACAATCTTTTTTTCCAAATTATTCATATTATTTTTATTTATAAAGAACCCTATTAACCGGCTTGCTCTTAAATGGTAAAATGATTTAACTTCCTCCTTCATTCTTGTGCAGGAACATGAAAACATGTTCAGACTTAGAAAAATAACTGGAAAAATGTGAAAATTCATTTCTCTCATAATTATCATGTTTGACGTTTATGTGATATATTAGATATGCATGACTTAGAAACATGCATAATGTCAGATGATGCACCACAAGACACTCAATTTTTTTAAAAAAGTGAGATATCTCCTTAGATAAATATTATGCAACTGTCAGACACCAAACACAAAGACTATGGTAAGCCCACCTATTTGATTACTCTTAAACACATAGAAGTTGACTTCAGTGTTGCTGAAATATCATGAAAACTCAAACCTGTGTCTATATAGTACTGTTAATTTATAGGTAGATTTTAAGAATGATTCAGACTTATTGCAAAAGTGAAAATGAATAAATTATAATAGCTCAAGAGTCGGTTTATATGCCGTTTTAGAAACACACATTAGTTTTATTTTACATCCTTCCAGAAGACAGATGGTTATTAACTAGGCTTTAAAATGAAACTTGTATACTAACCAAGTAACAAGCAAAATGCTCAAGATTACACTGGCATAATTTAACAACTGCAATTATTGGGCAAGGCAATCTGTGAAATTAATGATTTCTGCATGCATTAATGATCTCTTCTAAACATATACGATAGTGATTGGTAGAGGTGTGTTAAGCTGAATGCCACAATAGTACCTAATAGATTCTGTCCCCAAGTTACTAACTCAATCTCTGGTGTAAAATGAGATTATTATCACTTCAAGAGTTAAGAAAGTTACTAAGTACCTCATTTTCTACTAGTAGATTTTTAATCACCAGGAGAATTAAGCTTGTGAAATAATGGACATGCTAGTTTTCTGCTTCAAAAAATAATCGTCATATAAACAATTTAATTCTTAATTGTTGTTAAGCCAGGTAATTGTGACACTGGTGTTGACTTTAGAAAAATTTTTGATCAGCAACTGAAATTGGATGGATATTCACAAGTATTAGTTATATAAATTATCTTTTGAAAAGTAACTCTTGTACATAAGCACTGTTCTAATTGCAAAATAATAAAATGTTATGAAAATAACGCAGTTGGTATTTATAAAGTTATATCTTTCAACTGAGTTTGAAATGCTTTACAAACACAATTTCTTTAATCATTACATTGTATTTCTTATGCAACCTGTTATAAAAACTGTTCTAGTTGGAAACAATAATATCTGTATTTCAGTTTTAGTAGATTAACTTAGTATCATACAACTCAGTATCCCAGTAGAAGTCCTGTTTGTCATGCCTAATGAGTGCCCCCTGGAAGCAGAGTGTTACCATTATTCAAATTTACATGATCAGCCTATCCTATCTATACTCATTTGCAGTAATAGATAGATTAATAATACTTCCCTGTACTTGTGTTCTTTATACTTTTTAAAGCAAAATACCTGAATCTTCTAAACATTTGAAAAAATGATCCTATAAATTATTTTGGTTCATTCTGAAATGACAACCTCATTCTTAGCTCCCACCAGAAACTGTCAGCATCTTCAGAGTGAAAAACAGAATATAACTTCAAAATCAAATTAGACTTAGATGAGGGAAAAAAATAACTGGATATAAGACAGATAGCTTAAGGCATCAGAGGAAAAACAGCTAAAAAATAATAAAGTTTGAAATGCATTAAATATTATAAATAATAAATTATTAAGCATAATTTTAAAACAATAGTTATTAGTAGGTTATATAAGTACTATCAAATTATTATTATGGTTATATATTATTATAAGTACAATTATTATTGGAGGAGGCAATAGAAGAGATCATAATGGGATTAGTTCCCCACACTGACCCCAACACATACTTCTGTCCCATGAGAAGAAAAATGTGTAATCAGAAAGCTAAAGAATGATTTAATAGCAAAGCACAAAAGATTTATGGGGATAAGGGAATCAAGCAGAATGACACAGAGGGATCCTTGAATGATGGGGTTAAGATAGATTACAGTGTGATCTCAAAGGTTTTGTGCTTTTGAAATCCAAAGAAATAGGAATCTGCTCAGAGAGTTAGATTATCACCTAAGACTTTTGCAACATTGACATCATTGGCATTCAGGTGTTTCTTTCTGTGACTTCATGGGCTGCAGGCATTTATGAGTAGACTAGAGTACATTCCTCATGAGCATAGATGGAGTGCCCTGATATAACGAACAGTGATATTTTTGGATGACAAACCATTTTTGCTAGGTAGGAGTTAGAGACATTCCTTTTTTGAGAATGAAATCTATACAGTGACTTATGCCCATAATCTGATGAAGTATGAGGATATGAGATTTCAGTAATGTATTAGTTAAAAAATGTAGTATTCAAAAGCTTAATCTATTTGGAAGGGGGAAGATTATGGAAAACTAATTATAGTTCAAGCCTGGGAGTTACTTAAGTCAGTTCTGCCTTCATTCCATTGGGCAGAGATGCATGACAAGAACCCAACTAACTGCAAAAGGAAAAAGTGAATGGACTCAGCCACATATCTCAAGATACGCATTGACAAAAAACTAGAATATCAATTCAATGTTCAGCAAAAATACAAACAGTTACTAAGCATGTAATGATGTTAAAATTCACTAGTAATCTAATAAAACAAATTCAAACAAAATATGTTGAAGAAATTACTCTCATTCACTCTTAGTAAACGAGTATGAAATTCACTTCAACAGGAAAATTTTGACATTTTGATTTGAGTCTTAAAAATCTTTTAACGTAGTTATTTGATTTCAACAACTCTGTTCATAAAATAATAAGAAATGTAGGCAAATATTTATGAGTAAATATGCCATCTGAAGTACTGATTAGATTGAATTTTTAATGTTATTTCTAAATGTATGAGTTATGGTAAGTTTTTCCTTCTTTTTTGTATTTGTCTATGCTTTGCAAATTCACTGATATTAGATTATGTTATTTTGACATATATTTAAAGAAGGGACAAAAAACAATTTCATCAGTGAGGGTTAAGTTCCACTTTGAGTAAAAGAAACTCAAAGTAAAAATGACTTCAACAGAGCAAAAATTGTGTTCTCAGTTAACAGTTAGGAGATAAGTAGCCCGGACTGATATGGTAGCTCAGTTTTATGAGATTCTCAGGGGCCTAGCCTCATTTTATCATACCATTTTACCAGGCATCTAATATAAACCTCATCTTCATGGTGTCATCACATCCATATTTGAGAGGAAGATGGTACTGGATGATAATTCTCCTTGGTCTGGCATTTCTTTTTGCACATGTTCTGAGGCTAGAAGCCAATTTAAGAGTGGTTGTAAGAGCAGGCATCCCTGGAAAGATAAAATAGTCACTCCCTCCACAGAGCTTTATAGACATGTCTCCTCTTTGAAAATATCTCTCCTCCCCAGAGACATCCCAGGATAGAAAAGTATACCTTCCTTTTGCAAGGAAGATTTGTTTACATTCAGGACAATCAGGTAATGTCTTCCTAATGGGTGAACATTGGAAAGGTTTGCCAACAATTCCCTTACAAACTTAGGGGTTTCTACGAACTGAGTGTTCCTCAGCTGTGAAACAGAGCTGAGTGCATAGCATTTGCCTGGGTGTCCTCTGCACCCTCACAGACTTGAGGGTAGGGCAAGGGGCAGTGATGTGAGAATGAGCTTATATTGCCTGCTGTGGCCTGAGTAGAGCCCAACTGTCTAAATCCATTTGGACGCTTTGGACTCCGCCAACGAGTGTGGCAAGTTAGCCTAGGAGCTATGCTGCTGCTTAGGAACTGCTTGACTGCTTGACTTAACAAATGGAAAAAAGAAGAAAAGGGGCAAAGCACAGATAAAAGCTGTTCTAGACAGCTTCATAGAACCTAACATGGAACACTTGGTAAGAATTAGTCATGGAACCATATAAAATTCTAAGGGTGGCTGGGGATTGCAGTCTTTATCATTGCTATGTGTCCAGCAAAATTATCAGCAGTTCTATTATGCAAGAAGTGGAACACATATTATAGGACAACAACCTGTTGTCCTATTGCAGGAATCATGATAAAACAGGAAATAGATGATTGGCAAGAAAGCAATGCAGAGTAAAATAAAGCTCATTTATGAATGTTTTTACTATGTATATTCACATACAAACAAATATCAAGATATCTGAATAATTTAGATCACTCTGTTGATGAAAAATATAAATTTTCTTTTTTTTTTTTTTTTTTTTTTTTTTTTGTGGTACGCGGGCCCCTCACTGTTGTGGCCTCTCCCGTTGCAGAGCACAGGCTCTGGATGCGCAGGCTCAGCGGCCATGGCTCACGGGCCCAGCTGCTCCGCGGCATGTGGGATCCTCCCGGACCGGGGCACAAACCCGCATCCCCTGCATTGGCAGGCGGACTCTTAACCACTGCGCCACCAGGGAAACCCTGAAAAATATAAATTTTAACGTTTAGAATAAAGTATTTTAAATCACAACAAGATTTTAAGAATTTTTGAAAGAGAAAATGAAGATAAATGCTGAAAGAAAGTTTTATAGTAAGAGATAAAAGAAGGTTAACTTTTAGCTAGTATGTCATCAGGGAAATATCCGGTTGAAAATCAGGACAGAGGGCATTGTTAGAATATACATGAATGGGATATAAGGAAGAAAAATTATTGAGAATCTGGAGGCATTAAGGCACTACCTAAGAAATTCACCACTAGTTTAGTCCAATTTATTACTATTGTTTAGTAACAAAAACTAAAATTAGATTGTCTAGGTGGCAAGAAATAAGTCAGGATCTCATGAAATGACTTTTTCCCATTTGAGGTTATTGTAATTGTAAATCTACTATCCAGTAGAGAGAGAGAGAGAGAGAGAGAGAGAGAGAGAGAGAGAGAAACAGAGTGCCAGAGTGAGCGAGAGCAAGTCATCTTGTAGCTCACTGGAAGATACCTTTAAATTCTCTAAGTAATTTCTCAGTCCATTTTGAGGAGGAAATAAAATACTAAAACTATCAAGGATCAGATTTAGACCTTTGGTGGTAGTGATTTTGTTTTATTTTCTGTAATTAAACCTGTTCATTCATTTCCTGGGATTTTTCAGCAGGTATTAAAGTGGTTTAAGAAAACGTAATTGTATTGAATAGTTTTAGAAGGATGTGGTTTTGTTATTGTCATTCCTTTGTTTTATTCGCATATTATGATTGTCTTATCTATTTTCCAATTAGCTTCCTCTGTTTTTAGATATCAAGTGATTCTAACGGAAAACTCTCAATGTATTTTAGTATAGGTTTCGTAAAAATGCCTGATCTAGCAGATAATTACACATTCTAAGACAATTTTTGTAGGCTTTTATTTCATAGCCCATGAAGCTCAATATTTCATGAATTTTATAGTCCATGAAATAAAAAACTGGTGTAGCAATAAGTTAAACCATTAGATTTCAAAAATAAGTGTTAATTCTGAGATTCATTATGCTATAGGCCAATTGTCTAATGAGTTTGAGGGTAATTTTATTTTTATGTATTTAGGGAAGACTCCTTATCACACAAATTTTTACTGAAGAAAAAGTCTGAGACCAAAGAAGTTAGATAAAAGGAGTAATAGATTTTCATCTGTAATTTCAATCCCGATGTAGATAGGCACATTTCTGTACCCTACAGGGTTCATTTGAGACTTATGTAACCCATGGTGAGGTTTGAAGAAAATCTTGATATACTATCAAATACTGACAAATGCAGGACATTTCAAAATTAAAAGCAGTAAAAAAAGTATCAACTCGAGTCTATGAAATCATGGAGTAGTCAATAGAATGGCTCTTAATTTGAATGAATCCTAAATATTTCTTCTTACCTGTATGAAAGAAATGAGTACCCGTGGAAAATATACATTTATTTTAACATTGACATGGGTATTATGATACTGCCCATGGCTTGAGTGTGTTCTAATATGTGTTCCATGAGATACTACTTTTGTTACAAATTAACAAGAAATCTCTGAAAGAGAACTGTAGTTTTTTTAAAAGTGAAACACTTCGTTAAACCAATTTAAACATTTTTGTTTGCTTTAATTTTACTGAAGTGTAGTTGATTTACAGTGTTGTGTTAACTTCTTCTGTACAGCAAAATGACTCAGTTATACGTGTATATGTTATTTTTCATATTCTCTTCCATTATGGTTTGTCACAGAATATTGAATATAGTTCCCTGTGCTGTACAGTATGACCTTGTTGTTTATCCATCCTATATATAATAGTTTGCCTCTGTAAACTATTTAGGCAGGATTTCTGAGAGATCTAAATGTGCAATGTGCAGGGCAAAGCTCCAAGAGGGTGACAGATGTTGTACTATTTCCTAAACCCATTTTGCATGGGACTTACTTTTTAAAGAGCTTCACCTAAGAGTAGTATTCCATAGAACACATTAAATTAAATGGTGACATGGATTCTATGAATTCCTCACTTTCTGCGTATTCAGACAAGGATCCTTCACAGATAAAAATGATTCTTCCTTAGCCTCATATAATTTAGGTTTAAAGGAGTAATTTGGGCATATATTAAGAGAGGCTTTTTTTCTTTGCTCTTTCTATTCCGTATTATCCTTCATATTAGATCAGTCCATTATTAAAAGGTGTTTTTGTTTGTTTGTTTGTTTGTTCGTTTTTTCTTGCGGTACGTGGGCCTCTCAATATTGTGGCCTCTCCCGTTGCGGAGCACAGGCTCCGGACGCGCAGGCTCAGCGGCCATGGCTCACAGGCCCAGCTGCTCCGCGGCATGTGGGATCTTCCCGGACCGGGGCACGAACCCGCGTCCCCTGCATCGGCAGGTGGACTCTCAACCACTGCGCCACCAGGGGAGCCCAAAAGGTGTTTTACTGTGAACACACTATATACATAGAAGTATACTGGGTGCTCAGAGAGAAATAAAATGAATTTATGGTCTGTTATCAGTTTTTCAGAGACTTGTGATAGAGCTGTACTGCAGTTCAGGTACCTCTGACATCATCCATTTGAACCACTCCAAGGCAACCAGCAGAGCTAGGCTGGGCCCTGAGCACCTCTTGAGTGACTTCACATACATAGGTTTATTTAAAATTTCCAGTACCCCTAAGAAGTAAGCCCTCTATATATCCTGCTTTGCAGAGAGAAAGCAAGATCACAGGGGTCACAGAGCAAGGAAATGGATTCAAACCCAGGTTTCTGACTGGAGTTCTGCCTCTTTATCATCATATTTTCAGTTTTCAGTTCTAAAAACTGATAGAGTTAGACAAGCACTAGGACTGAAGTTAGTGATCTACGTTTCGTAGATAATTTTTCCATTTAATAATTGTGAGACTATGTGCACATTACCTAACTTCTTTGGCTTCAGGTTATTCATCTATGTAATTATATTAATTATACCTTTTTATATGTCTATCTCAAAACATAGTAGATTTTAAACTTTTTAAAGAAGTTTTTTTTTAAACAAAGTGTTATTCAGAATTCCAATTAATGAGAGATAAACAAAAAAGTTTATTTTGAATGAAAAGGCAATGGCAGGAAGCATTGAAGAAGTCAGTCCTCAAAATTTGCTTCCTTCCTCTTGTGCAGTCTGAATACAGGCAACCTTAATAACAACTTTGCATATCAATAACAACTTTGCTTAAAAAATTCTCTTTCAAATACTTTGTCATTTTAATATTCTCATATATCTAAATTTGCTTTGTATAAATCCAGTATTAAATAAATTAGTGGTACTATGTTGCTAAATTAGTGAGTCAAATCTGTTTCCCCCCATTTTCTGGAATGCAGAACCTTTCAAGTATTATATCACTAATATCTAATTCCTGTGACAGAAGACAAATACATTTTTTATTACATTCTTAAAATTTATAGCTTTAATCATGCATGAGAATCATCTTCAGAATTCTAAACTGCCTTAAGCACAATTCCTTTTTCATATTTACTGAATTTTTGAAATAAGGTAACAAATATGGTAATACAGCTGAGATCTAAAAGGACAGAGATTTATTGATTATAAATCTTTGTTTCATTTAGTACAAATATCAAAAGTGTTCCTGAAAGGAATTTCTAATGTATTGCTGAAGTAGATTTGATCTAATTTTAAATGTTTATATTTCTGACATATTCAACACAAAGCAAATAAATTCCAACAAAAATTAAGAATTTCAGTTGGAAAATAAAATTAGTGGCTACCAGATCTCCTGTGTATTTGGGGGGAGAAAGTGTGGGGTTCACTATTAGTTTTATTGGAATTGTTACTTAGATGATAATGTAAACTTTATTTTTATTACGTTTTCAAATAAATAAAATAACATGCTTATCACTGAATATAAAAATAAATCTTTTTCATAAAGATTGAACTATAGTATTACTTAAAATTATGGTATGGAAGTTTTTAAAATACATGTATAATTTACATTATTCTAGAAGGCTTTGTTTGAATTCTTTAGTCCACATTTATTTCTCCCTTCTGTTAATGCTTATATACAAATAACACTTATAGGATCTCATTTAGTATATGAAATGCTGAGAGAATGCAATAGCATGTACAAGCTTTAATCTAAAAGACATGTGGGCATGTGGATTGTGAAAGAATGGCTCATCCATACATCTAATCAGGCCTTCATCTCTAGTCCTACAGTTGCAAATATGAAAGAGGGCAAGTTTTAGCCCATGATATAAACACTCACCCAGACACTACCATGGGCTTAAAGAGGACTAATTACCAGGAGCTCAATTTGAAGAAAAACAATGTTTAAGGACTATCCATAAAGAAAGAGGACAAAAGCAACAAATGACATATACTATAAACTTCAATTTTCTTTCATATGCAAACACATATATGTTTCCAGCTCAAAGCAGTGGATTGTAAAAATCTTCAAACCTCTTAGCTCTATGGAAGGTCTACCTTTTGTCTATTGCCTCTTAAGTTAATTCTGTGGGTTAATAAGCCAAGAGTATGGCAGGTTTTAGTTTTAAACTCAGTCCTGGTGTGGTTTTGATACATAACTTTCACTTATATATCTGATTATGTGTATCTCATATAATTTTTTTTTTTTTTTGCAGTGAGTGAGCCTCTCACTGTTGTGGCCTCTCCCGTTGTGGAGCACAGGCTCTGGGCGTGCAGGTTCAGTGGCCATGGCTCACGGGCCCAGCCGCTCCGCGGCATGTGGGATCTTCCCGGACAGGGGCACAAACCCGTGTGCAGGTGGACTTTCAACCACTGCGCCACCAGGGAAGCCCTAGAATAAATCTTTTGAGCACTAATTTTTAGAATGTACACAAATTAGTATCTGTGGTCAAATTCTCAAGATTATTGATGTTTAGATAACATAAATATAACATAAATATATATATAATATGTTATATATGTTATATATATTTATTTTATATATATATATATATATATACACACACACACAAATTACTTAATTTAGTAAGGCCCATTGTCCATCCAGTGCATCCTCCCAGCTCTTACCATGCTAAAGGATGTGTTCGACTACAAGCATCTGTTTTCTTCTGAAGCTCATCATTTATCACCCACATAAACTTTTAAAAAAAGTACATTTTGGATTTACATTCTTAAATGTATTTTGATTCCTAGTATTTTACTGTATATTAAAATTGTCTTTGCTTTTGTTTGTCCATAATTTTTTAAGCTTCAATATGATATTGTTCTATCATTCCAAGGACCTCTGAATTCCACCCAAGGCTTCCATGATTTTACAGATTACAAGAATACTTGTTCTTATTCTAGCTTCTCCTAGGTTAAAAATTTAAATGTATTCTACTATTTTTCCTTCATTTCTTTGGTTTTGATCTCTGTTAATTTCTCCTCCTGGATATTTTTTTCTCTTTATTTATATCTTTAACTATTTTCTTTGGAGAATATGAACTGTATCCCGGCTTCTTCTCAAAATAAGTTAATATTTTGTTTGGGACCTTGACATTTTTCATGAAATATTCCATTAACCTTTTAATTACAGCAGCATAATGTCCACTGAAGATGACTATCATGACTTTCAAATCTCATTTATGTGTTCTAAAAGGTAGTATAAAGTTGATCATCCTATGTATAAAGTTTGGATTACTTTTTGTTTGTTTGTTTTTTTGTTTTATTTTATTTTATTTTTTTTATTAGTTTCTGCTTTATAACAATGTGAATCAGTCATACATACACATCTGTTCCCACATCCCTTCCCTCTTGCGTCTCCCTCCCTCCCACCCTCCCTATCCCACACCTCGAGGCGGTCACAATGCACTGAGCTGATTACTTTTTATCTAAATGCGTTCCCTTGCTCTCACCTAAATAGAAGCTCATTTGTCAATGTGTACCTACTTTTATTCTTTCATTCCTCTAGACAACCTACCCCTTACCAGGTTTGAGGAATAAATGGTTGATTTTCTGTTCTCTCCTCCCTAATATACTCCCTGGAGAACTGTTGTCATTGTTACAACAATCAACAGTTTTCAGAATCTATTTAAAGGTTTCATAAGTGCAGCTGAAGAACTGGCCTACCTTCTCTATTCTTATGAATGAAAGTGCACTCAAACACTGGCTAGAACATCTAATGGAGATATATTTTACCCTTCAATCTTCCAAATCCTGTCCCCTTTCTCAGGTGGTCACTATGTGTATATTAAAGTTTAAATAATTGTCACAAATATGGAGATGGCACGGAGGTTCATACTGTAAACTTGTTCAAATCAGTTTTGTCAAATTGCTACACAGCAATATAATTTAGAATTTATTATGAATTCCATATAGCTCTCAGCCCATGTTACTCTGTGTACGTATTTCCATGGTATACATCCTTTCAGTATGCAAAGCACATGAGGGTACAGTCTGCAGGGGCTGTGTATGGTGACATAAGTATTTTCCAGCATTAAAAAAATAAGGAATATAACATGTTCTTATAACCGTAAATGTCTGGATGAATAGTGAAAACTAAAATCAGCTAAGCATTCTGATCTGTATTAGTGGAAGTGTACTCCATGAAACACTAACAATTGAGCTGTTAAAGGCTTCTATCTTAAAAAATATTAATCAAAAAGTTCCTGTTCCTATAATTTAAAAAAGATTTTATACTCCTCTATCTTTTTTGCAGATTGACACTCCTTATTAACGTAGGGAGATTCACTTTGGTCTGAAATATTTTCTTAAACACTTTAATTAGACTTAAAAATATTATAATAGCCTATTTGCTATGCAGTAACTAGTTACTCATCATAACACAATCTTGAGAAATGGTCTGGGAAGTGTAACAGTTAATAATGCTAATTGAAAAAAAAATATTATACCTTTTATGATACTCACAGGTATATGATGGTATATGATGGTGATCAAAAAATATTTTTGAGTGGCTAAATGAATGCTTGGCATTTATGTATCTATATCTATCTATTTATCTCTACATTTTATTATTTTTAGAATTTACTAGGCACACCAAACCATAGATCACACATGCAGAATGAAAAACTGAGGTAATTGTTTTCATGATTCAAGCATCTCTTGAAATATCCATGAGTAAGAATTTCAGCATACACCTTCTAGTAGTTTGCATTATGTTGAAATTTTTCTTAATTCGCCATTTCAGTTTGAATATATGGACTCTGTTTAGGCATATAATATGTTGTATTTATTATACTTTTAATTTGTTATAAAATTTTAAGTGCTAGGTTTCATAAATAATATAATGGACACTACACATGCTTGATTGCCCTATCTCAGTAAGTTTCTTTATGTTTTAGTAAGTATGTATGCTACAATTTTCATTCTGGTTGCAGTAAAGGAGGACAGGCAAAAAACATAGTTTTACACAACATTTAACAAGACTATGTTTTATTACAGAAGCTGTGGAACTGACCTCTGGTATTAGGTTCTCTGAGGAGTACTAAAAGTAAGAGAAACACGTTAATATTAAAGCCATTTATGCAATTTTCAGACAGCTGCAAAAGGTCTAAATCCTTTTTCTTTGCTGAAAGAGTGGGATAGTAGATTTGTGACCTTCATTATTAACAACAAAAAGATTCCTTCTTCTACAACCTGCTGAATATACCAAAAAATCATGAACTTGTACTAACCAGATCCAAACTCTCTGTAAGTAAATTAATCACAGTTTACTAAATAGTGAAGCTAATATAGAATATCTTATTTAGAAATAGTTTCTCATGTAGAAGAAAATTTTAGAAATAGAGTTAAATGGAAGTGAATAACATTCAAAATGCATTTTTCTTTTTCTATCTTATATTCAGTACATTTCTTAGAACTTATGATGTATACTGATGTGACAAGTTATATATTAGAAGTATCTTTAAGCAGTGGAATAATCAATTTGAAGTAGGATATATACTCAAGAGATCTAAAGTCTACTTTTCTCTAACAATAGAAATATGTGTAAACCATTTTATAAACACATTTTGGTCATTCTCAATTTGCAGTAAAATAATTTGGGGGGACACTTAGGCAATTTAATTGGATTTGAGATGTAGCATTTTGATGCTTACATAACCAAGGCACATATTCATAGAATGATGTAATTGTCTGGAAGTATTCCTTTAATAAAGAATTTAGGCTCTGGCAGGACATACTAATAAGATATACTTAGGCATGATTGATTCATCCACTGATTATGCTTCCCTCAGATTCAGTGTGTGTGTGTGTGTGTGTGTGTGTGTGTGTACATTAAGTATATTTTTGATATTATTTTTTAAGAATGTTTACATAATTTATAAAACTTCTATAATGTCTGCATTTTTCCTGTGATATTCATACCATAGATAGAAAAATATTGTACATCTACTTTTGTGTACAAATGTAAATTCAAAGGAAGGTATTTTGAGTATAAAATTAATTTTAAGTAACAAATGGATTTAGAGATTATACACTTAAAATATATATGATGAAACTAATTCTCCACAGTATTAAGCATAAAAAGCATATTTTTTTAAAGCTATTTACTTATAATTTTATTGATTGCTTCCCCAGAAATAGGAAGTCCCATGGAGCATCTGAACATGCTAATGGATAATTATATAAAATACTTACTCATTATTTCAAAAAGATATAATCACATTTCTGAGAAAAAGAAAAATATCTAATTTTTAATAGAATGTACAGCTAATTTAGTAATAGTTGTCTTCATAATTTATAAACCAAAATAAATATTTTATTGCTAGCTTTAAAACATACTTTAAAGGAGCTTATCATTTAACTGGGGACTCAATTTAACTATGGTGCATTTGTTGGTTAAGGAGGTAAAAGAAAAAAAATATTTACCATATTCAGTAAAATTTTAAAGGATTTTTGAGAGAGGGGCCAGTTTGTACCAAGACAGCTCACAAAATATCCAAAAGAAAGTTATCTAGAAAAATGAATCTGGTTTATGAACCGCCCCCCGAAAAAAAAAGTTCCAGGAAAAAAAAAAAAACACAAAGAAAACGACTGGTATGTATTCCGAGAGTTTGGGTAGCAAAAGTAGCAGCCTGGCTACAGAAGCATTCATTTGAGAAGAGAATTCAATCAGAATATTTCCACAAACGAAAATTCTACCAAAAAAAACCCCCAAAAACTACATTAATCAAGTTGAATTGTTAAATATCATGTATTTCAAATCATAAGCCTCATTTTTCTTTATAGTACCCTAATAGGGAAACTTTTCCTGGTGAATGTGAGCCATTGATTCACCGGTCCTCTCCACTGAAATGATCTACCTGGACCATTCTACTTAGAGATACACAATAGTCCAAATCTCTCATCCCTAAATTTACCCTGTCCCCACCAAGAGAACATATCTGCTTATCTCCCATTCTCCTATTGTCCAATTACCTTTATCTCCCAACACACACTAGTAGCTCAATGTGTTAAGCCTTATAGCATAGTTATGTTAAACAGCAATAATAATAATAATAATAATAACCTTCTAGAAACACAGTACTTTAAATCATAATAAACAAGAGAAATGTGGACATTGTTGGCAATTTGAGAATTAGTGGGAATCAAGGGGTCTTTTAAAGTTATTTTCTAGGTTCCAAACCTACCCTTGAATACTCAGGTTAATGAGATTTCTTGTGATTTTTCATAGTACTATAATCTACAGTCATCAACCATTAAAACAGCAGCCTTTTGATCAGAACACTCTTCTGAATGTTTAAATGGATATTCTTTGAAAGCACTTTTTAAAAATTTTTATTAGATTAATTGAACTTATCTTTTATTAAGACTCATGAACTCCAAATACCCACAGTGATTCTCAATGCTCAATCATATTTACTCTATTTGTTAACTCTGATGTCATAATTTATAAGATGTGTTAGAAATGTTTTTATTAATTGGCCAGGATAATGAGATTATAACTCTAAGAACCTCAAATTCTCAGAACTGTGAAAAATATCAAACTGTATATTGATGATTATAATATGTTAACAAAGATACTTTGTTAATTGTTTAAAATTCTCTCATTGTCAGTGTTTACTTCTGAATTTGGATGCGGTTTTTGTTTTTTTGTTTTTTTCCCTCTACTAACATTGTAACAGCTTAGCCAAGTCTCTAAAAGTGTTTTATTCCTGGGGGTGGGGGGGAAAGCATGAAACTATATTCACCATATTTTGGCAGCATATTCAGGAAAAAAATGTATTTACTTTCAAAGGTAATTTATTTTTCCTTTATAACTAAGGGAATTAAAATGATCTTTCATTTAGGATATCCACTAGGGACAGAGCAAAATGTCCTTAGTTTATCATAATTATTCTGCAGAAAATTTAGCTTTCCCTTAAGAAATCCAGTGAGAAGAAGCACTTTGCTTAAAATGGCTGAATCACACTTCTCAGGAGGCTATCCCAAGAAGCAGCTGTTTTCCATCTTCATCCACTCCTGAAGTGCTATCATTAACACTTTTACCAATCACGTGCTGTAAATTACAAGCATGCTCCAGCTAGTTCATTTTTTGGATAGGTATTGCAATTTAAAAAGGTGATTTCCACATGATTATTAATTTGACTTCAGCTCCCTGGGACCACTTTCCATTGCATGTATGTGACTACTTTCCCTGAAAATAAATGAAATGTAGCTATGGATATCAGTAAATAAGTAGGATATAGTAAATGGTAATAGATGAACAGAAATGTAAATTTTTTGCTAAAATATTTTAAAGTGTTATTAGAAAGAATATTATTCACCATCCTGAGTTATTTTCTGCCTTAGATTATTTGACCAACCCTGGGATTAGTATTGGAATGTTCTCAAAGCTTGGTTTTTATTATGATCTTTAAGCATGACAGTCTCATTGAGTACAAAGCATATTTGTTCAGTAAGTACATAAGGCTAATACCATCGGTTAACAACATTCTCCAGCATGCACATGGTTACTAATGTAATAGGACAACATCATTCACCTGCATATGTTCATGTGATGTAGAATGTTTCTGAGGCCTTCTTAGTAAAATGGGTGTATACTCATGTCAGTTCCTCTAGATCCTGCCTAAGGGCAAAGAACTTAAAAAAATTCTTCTTAAAAAGAAGAAAGGGATAACTATAATCAGGCTATGAACTAATTGGTATTCCCAAATGACAATGTAGCACAAGGCTTTTTGTTTCAACTTTATGAAGAAGTCTTGATTATCAAATAGAGCACAAATAAAAGAAATTGCAATTTTAAATCATAGGCATATAATTATAATTTTGAAAAAATGCATATTTTTACATTTAAATTTTATTTTCTGGAAATTGGAGTAATGGGGAAAGTCAAACTGAAAAATATAATTAAAATAATAAACCTTTCAAGTACTTAAAATAATTGAGCAAAGATCATGTAATATAGAGTCTTAAAGGGAATGGTATTGACAAACAAGAATGACATAATCACCCTATGAAATTCTATTAGTAAAGTTCTGGAAAAGAGGATATTAATATTTTACTTTAAAACTCTCCATACTTATATATCTCTGGATGATCTTTTATAGAATAAAACACAGGAGTCAACTCTTTGTGGATAAACACTTTTAACTCAATATTATCTGATGTCTCCTGATACTCCTACTTAATTTCTATAGGTGTGTGGAATTTTATGATAATACTATTCTGTACTTCTGAAACTCTGGCATACCTATGCAACTTCTTGATCTAGTTGAATAAGACATTAGTAATAATTGGATCTACTTATTTTGACCATAATTTCAAATTAATGGTCTTACATTTCTTATACTTACTTACAAGTTTGTTGTCTTAAAATGTCCCTGTGTTGTGTTGTCTTAAAACATTTCATGTGGAACCAAGATGTATTTAGACTGCATTTATGGGCTGTCATTTTCTTATGTTTTTCACTGCTCTTTCTCTATTAATCTTCATAAATTATTCATCAGGGAAAGCAGGGGTAATTGTGTGACTCGGAGTCTAGCACTGTTGAACAATAGTAGTGATAGAGTAGTAGTAAAAAAAAAAATTGATAATTTCTATATTGCAAAAGCTACTGTACTTTATAAATACAAAATGATTTTAATAATTGAGTTAAACATGCTGTTTTTTTCTGATATTTAATATTTTCCTATTAACTGAAATAACTGAAGTATACATGTGAAAATTACATAACAATAATTTGCTTCTGATATAGAATAAAACTTGGTTATTCAGTTGCTTCTTGGCTTTAAATTTCTGTTTCATTTAAAATTGCTTCCCCACAGTTGATAAGCTAAGATTAGACAACTTTAAGGACTTACTTCTGATCTACTGGGTCCTTTTATATTTGCATAAGATGACAAGAAATCCTGTCTTATAATTACTTATGCAAATTAAAGTAATTATATAACATTTTATATAAATAGATTAAAAATTATGATAATACAGGGGTTAATGCTAACCTGTTGAGGATAAAAATTCAAAATATGAAAATCAGTTGCATTTCTATGCAGTAAGGACAAACTATCAAAAAAAGAAATAAAAACAATCCCATTACAATAGCATCAGGAAAACAAACAAACAAACCAAAAAAGCCTTAGGAATTACTTTAACCAATGAGGTGAAAGAAGCTGAAGCAAACACAAATAAATGGAAAGGCATGTTCATGATTGGAGGAATTAATACTGTTAAAATGTCCATACTACCCAGAAACATCTATAGATTCAATGCAATTCCTATCAAAATTTCAATGATATTTTTCACAGAAATATCAACGTGTGTATATGTTAATCCCAAACTCTTAATTTATCTCTCCCCTTCCCCCCCACCTCAGCTATCCCTTTTGGTAACCATAAGTTTGTTTTCTATGTCTGTGAGTCTATTTCTGGTTTGGAAACAAGTTCATTTGTATTGTTTTTTTTTTAGATTCCATGTATAATCAATACCATATATTTGTTTTTCTCTGTCTGATTTACTTCACTTAGTATGATATCTCTAGTTCCATCCACATTGCTGCAAATGACATTATTTCATTCTTTTCATGGCTGAGTAATATTCCATTGTATATATATATATATATATATATATATATATATATATATATATACCAAATCTTCTTTATCCATTCATCTGTTGATGGACATTTAGGTTACTTCCATGTCTTGGCTATTATAAATAGTGCTGCTCTGAAAATTGAGGTGAAAAAAAAAACATAATAAGAGGGGATGGAGGTGTTAGGTGTTAACTGATCTTGTAGTAATCATTTTGCAATATGTACATTGCACATTTTAAACTTACATATGCTAATGTCAATATTATCTCAATAAAGCTGGAAAAGAAAGAAAGGCAAAACAAAACAAAAAACCTTAGGAGAACCACCACTGGGTTGTTCCTTGGTTCTTGAGGTCTCTAGCCAATCTACCTTCTTCTCTCTACTTTTCACAGTCTTCTTATGTTTGTTTTATACATCATATTCAGGGGTTTTAGTTTACTTAGTGGGAGGACTAAGGAAAATCTTGTCTAGTCCATCTTCCCAGGAGAAGAACTCTACCCTCTTGTTTTATAATATGCTTTCAATGGAATATATTTTCATGCAAATGTATATCTCACAGTATCATTTAAAAAAAACAGACCTGCTTATGTAAGACGAGGATACATTGATTAACACCCTTCTGAGTGTAATTTAAAAATATGTATAAAAGCCTTGAAAATATCATATAGTTAAGTTAGTTATGTCTGTCAGACAGGTCTGAGGATCTCAATTCTGCTCTTTGACTTGATTAATCAATATCAGCCACCTTTGGAGGTGAAAAATATCGTGGGAAGGAAGATGAAAAATTAGTGAGTAGAAAGATGAAGCAAATTGTTTAAACTACAAAGCTGTGATTCAAAGTTTAGATCATCTGATTCTAAGCCAGGTCTTTTGAATTTAGATGGGATAAAAGAAGAAACACATGAAGCAATGAACAATTTTAAAAAATTAAAGTCTCAAATAAGAAGGTGGCAATCCACATGAAAAATATAATTTAGAATACTTGTAGAAAAATAGTTAACATGAATAAATGCATTTTGATTATTTTAAAGATTAATGCATGATTTCTTCAGCATCAGTCATTAATTAGAACTTCCAAAATATAGTAACTTATTACTATGTAAATGGTTGGAAGTTAGTGATTTGGTAATAGTTTGTTTTCTTCATTACTGTCCAGTCCTCAGGATGAGGTCTCCCTATTTATAAAGGATATTTCTCATTTTGTCTTCCTCAAATCTATCTTTTGATAAATATATTTATTTAAACATATAGTTGTAGATGATGGTGGGAAGCATATCACTCCATCCCCTGGCCACATGAACAATTAACGATGGTGCCAATCATAGTGTTACATTCCCTTTGACACAGCCCTTGTTCCAAGGATATGTTCATGATCGAAGCCAGCTAATCAGAATTGTTTCTTTGTGGTTACAGAAGAGTCATGTAACTACAAAGAGGTGAGACTAAAGATGTCTAGGGCCAGATGTCCAATCTTTGGAGAAGTTGCTCAGAGAGAATTATGCTGACAGTTTTGAGAGTATGAAAGCAAAGGAGTGATGACATTTGTGTCATTGTTTCTATTCATCTTGAAGGCCAGTCCCACCTGCTTCACAAATTGCCCATTTTCAATGTCTTAATTATTTCAATTTATTTCTTTCATGCACACACAAGGAGTCCTGATTGACTGCATAATCCTCTTATATCTCCAATAAGGGGAAAATATGTATACATGATGATATGTCATTCTTTCTGAACATTATTTTTTGGTGTGTTTTAGTTTGTCAGGAGTATCTAGATTTGAAAACTGGAAGAATGTTTCTGTCCTTCAAATGTTCTCCCAATCAACCTCAGTAGGCTGGTCTGCCTGCTCAAGGACCTCATGTATTAGAAGTGCTAAAATTTTATAACATGCTGTGACTATATTCCCTATGATTATGGAATATATCTATTATGTGCTTCATGCCACTGATTGCCACTTTAAACAGATTTGTTAGAACAGAATTTACATATTAATTCATATAAAATATTATTAATAATATTACTAATATATATTACTACTATATATTACTAATATGACCTGAAGTCTTTATCGTCCCCATCAAAATACCAAAATCTCTCTCTCTGCATCTCTCTCTCTGAATCTCCCTTGTAGTTGTTATTGTGGTGGCCATGGTCCTTGGAATTTAGACATTTGGTTTGAAGGAAATCTGAAAATATGTTACATCATAATGTTAAAATAAAAGATGACAGCTTAAGATGATCTCTCCCTGAAATTTGTTCTTTAAGAGCAGACTTTAAACCTAAATTAAGTACTATAGACTAAAGATGAGATTTTTGACACCATTGTAAACTGGATGGGTGAGACATTTTTAGCTCTAGGAACTACAAAGAAAACTATTTGTCCCACCTGCCCCAGAACAAAGCAAGTCTAAAGCTTTTGTATACGTCTCAGATACGATTTAAACAGATTCCTGGAGTCTTAGAGTTAAAAAAAAAAAAAAAAAAACTCCAGAGACTATATATCCTATACATTTACTATAGCGATAAAAAATCTGACAAGCAGAGAGGATATTTAACAAAGCCATACAAGGATTCTGAGTTCTGGCTTGGGACTTTCCCTTTCTAAGGTACTGTTGTGTTTGGAGTAATATAAATAGACTTGGACTGGGATTGTATGGCAAAGGGCTATATTGTTTAGATCACATTCATGGGGACCTAGCTCTTAATAACCTTCATTTATGTGTGTTTGTGAAATTACTATCCATCTACGCTCAGCAGTAGTATGTAGCTTAAGTTTAAATTGTTTATGATTGTATTGGCATTATCAGTTGTTTACATTTTAAGATGAATAGTGATTTCATTTTTATTTTTCAGATATCCAAGTCAGCAATTCACATTTGAATATCTGCCAATATATATATTTTATTTGGCAAAACTGATACAACAGCCTTCTTACTTTCCAGATGATTTTGTTTATATTTTATTTTGAAGTCTAAATTTCTACTTAATCAATTTGTGTAAATAACATTATTTGTACCAGTCAAAGCTCTCAAACAATACAAGGAGGTAAGTGCAACAAAGACAAAAGTCAGTTGATTGTGGAGAGAAATCAAGAACAGAAATGTTTTGAATGATGAATGCAGTTACTTGAATAACGTATGCTATCCCTGAGCAGAAAATAAACTGATTAATTCATTTTAAATGCCACATAAAGATAGGTATATTTTTCTCATTTTAATATAATAATAATGTATTGAAAATATAAGCCAGACATTCAAAGAGTCCAATTATAAATTAATTTTTATGTTGAAGTGAGTAAATAAGAGTAAGAGATCATAGAAAACAGTTCAAAAGAATTCTTTTATCTCAATTTGCTACTTTACCAGCCCAGAAACTGAAAATGAAGAGGGAAAAATTACAAATAAAAGTCTGTGTACCTCCTGGGGAGATAGACTTTTTGGTAGAACTCTACTGTGAAATCATATCTTTTAGCTCAAAACTATGAGAAGAAATACATTGTATTTCAAGTTGTAAGTGTTTTAACAACAAAGATGAGTTATATGATAATATACTGGGAACCAGTGGGTATTCAGTACAAGTTGTGCTATCATCCTTAAAAGTGTGTCCTAGGAGTGTGCAGATGTGTACAGTGCACCACATCACTGTTGTGTGAGTAGCACACTGGTGTAGTCATTGGTTTCACACTTGGAGTAGGATCAGAGTCGTTTGGATTTTCTGTTCCCTTGACCTTAATTGCTACTGGCACTCACCCACCCACCCCTCTAGCTACTGGATCAGGAGTTTGTAGAGGCCTCAAACTAGGGGAAAGTGACCAAAGGGGAAACATGCATAGTGAATGCAGAGTCAAAATCAACCTTAAAAGAAAAAAGTAATCATAAGTAAATAGAACTTATACTAAATAAAATTTTTTTAAAAATTGAACACTTCTGATAAATATCTTTTGACCACACAGTAAACTAGTCTTACTTGAAACCATCATGATGGATAGAATCTCAGAGCAATAAAAAAAAGTGTGGTCCCTGATAACAGGAACTGCTAAATCAGGGCTGATAAATCAAGAAATTTGAGGCCTGTCATATCACTGAGCTCTCAAGTAAGAAAAAAAATACTTGTACTTTTAAAACCATCTGGATTCAGGATTATTTTACATGTAGTTGAAACATATTTACAGGATCATGACTGTAATTATACCTTTGTATATTCTGATATTTCTGACTGAAACCTCTTTTTTTTTTGTTGTTGTTTTTTTTTGGATTGTAGTGGTTTTAATTTTTTGTTTCTTTTTGTTGTTTCTTTAATATTTTAATTGAGATATAATTGATTTAAAATATTATATTAGTTTCAGGTGTACAACATAGTGATTCAATATTTTTATAGACTATTCTCCATTTATAGTTATTATAAAATATGGGATATATTCCCTGTTCTGTACTCTATATCCTTGTAGCTCATTTATTTTATAAATAGTAGTTTGCACCTCTTAATCCTCTACCACTATCTTACTCCTTCTCCTTTCCTCTCTCTACTGGTAACCACTAGTTTCTTCTCTATATCTGTGAGTCTGTTTCTTTTTTGTTATATTCAATAGTTTATTTGATTTTTTAGATTCCACACATGTTATAGCATACAGTATTTGTCTTTCTCTGTCTAACTTATTTCACTAAGCATGATAACTTCCAGGTCCATCCATATTGTTACAAATGGCAAAATTTCATTATTTTTTATGGTTGAATAGTATTCTATGGTATGTATGCACACTACATCTTCTTTATCCATTTGTCTGTTGATGGACACAGATTGCTTCTACGTCTTGGCTATTGTAAATAATGCTTCTATGAACACTGGGGTGCATGTATCTTTTTGAATTAGTGTCTTCATTTTCTTCAGATATATACACAGGGCTGGAATTGCTGGATCATATGGTTGTTCTATTTTTAGTTTTTTTGAGGAATCACCATAATGTTTTCCAAAGTAGCTGTACCAATTTATATTTCCACTGACAATGTACAAGTTTTCCATTTTCTCCAAATTCTTGCCAACATTTATTTGTGGATTTTTGATGACAGACATTCTGACAGCTGTGAGTTGATGTCTCACTGTGGTTTTGATTTGAATTTCTCTGATGATTAACAGTGTTGAGCATCTTTTCTTGTGCCTCCTAACTATCTCTATATCTTGTTTGGAAAAATGTTTATTCAGTTCTTCTGCCCATTATTTAACTGGGTTGTTTGGTTTTTTGATGTTAAGTTGTATATTCTTTATATATATTAACCCCTTATCAGTCATATAATTTACAAATATTTTCTCCCATTCAGTAGGTTAAGTTTTCATTCTGTTGATGGTTTCCTTTGTTGTGCAAAAGCTTTTAAGTTTAATTAGGTCCCTTTTTTTTTTTTTTTGCTTTTGTTTTCTTTGCCTTAGGAAACAGATCCCCCCAAATATTGTTGCGGTCTATATCAAAGAACGTTCTGCCTATGTTTTCTTCTAGGACTTTTATGGTTTCTGGTCTTACATTTAGGTCTTTAATCCATTCTGAGTTTATTTTTGTATATGGCGAGATAAAATGTTCTAATTTCATTCTTTTACATGTAGTTGTCCAGTTTTCCCAGCACCACGTAATGAAGAGACTGTCTTTGTTTTCCCATTGCTTCCTTTGTCATAGATTAATTGACCATAAGTGCATGAGTTTATCTCTGAGCTCTCTGTTCTTTTGTTTTGATCTCCCTATTCTTTTCCATTGCTCTATGTGTCTGTTTTTGTGCCAGTACCATACTGTTTTGATGACTGTAACTTTGTAGTATAGTCTGAAATCAGGGCACATGATACTTCCAGCTCTGTTCTTCTTAAGATTGTTTTGGCTATTTGGGGTCTTTTGTGTTCCCATACTAATTTTAAAATTATTTGTTCTAGTTCTGTGAAAAAGGCTGTTGGTATTGGGATGGGGATTGCCTTGGCTATTATGGTTATTTTAACAATATTAATTCTTCCAATCCATGAACAAGGTATATCTTTCCATCCCTTTGTGTCCTCTAAAATTTCTTTCATCAGTATTCTATAGTTTTCCAAGTACAGGTATTTTACCTCCTATGTAGGTTTATTCCTAGGTATTTTATTCTTTTTGATGTGATGCTAAATGGGATTATTTCCTTAATTTCTGTTTCTTATAGTTTTTTGTTAGTGCATAGAAATGCAACGGGTTTCTGTATATTAATTTTGTATCCTGCAACTTCACCAAACTCATTGATAAACTCTAGAAATTTTCTGGTGGCATCTTTAGGCTTTTCTATGTACAGTATAATGTCATCTATAAACAATGACAGTTTTACTTCCTCCTTTCCAATTTGGGTTTCTTTTATTTCTTTTTCTTCTCTGATTGCTGCATCAAGGACTTCCAATAGTATACTGAGTAAAAATGGCAGGAGTGGACATCCTTGTCTTGTTCCTGACCTTAGAGGAAATGCTTTCACCTTTTCACCTTTGAGTATGAGGTTAGCTGTGTGCTTTCATATACGGCTTTTATTATGCTGAAGTATGTTCCCTCTATGACCACTTTCTGGAGAGTTTTGTCATAAATGCATGTTGAAATTTTCAATAGCTTTTTCTTCACCTATGGAGATGATCATATGTTTTTTAATTCTTCAGTTTGTTAGTGTGGTCTATCACATTGATTGATTTTTGGATATTGAACCATCCTTGCATCCCTTGGGTAAATCTCACTTGATCATGCTGTGTAATTCTTTTTTTTTTTTTTTTTTTTTTTTTTTTTTTTTTTTTTTTTTTATTTTTTTTTATTTTTTGCGTTATGCGGGCCTCTCACTGTTGTGGCCTCTCCCCTTGCGGAGCGCAGGCTCCGGACGCACAGGCTCAGCGGCCATGGCTCACGGGCCTAGCCGCTCTGCGGCATGTGGGATCTTCCCGGACCGGGGCACGAACCCGTGTCCCCTGTATCGGCAGGCGGACTCTCAACCACTGCGCCACCAGGGAAGCCCTGTGTAATTCTTTTAACATATAGTTGGATTCAGTTTGCCAATGTTTTGTTGGGGATTTTTACATCTATGTTCATTAGTGATAGTGGCCTATAATTTCCTTTTCTGTGTGATGTCTTTTTCTGGGTTTGATATCAGGATGATGCTGGCCTCATAGAATGAGTTTGGAAATGTTCCTTCCTCTTCAGCATTTTGGAATAGTTTGAGAAGGTTAGGCATTATCTCTTCTTTAAATGTTTGCTAGAATTCACCTGTGAAGCCATCTGTCCTGGACTTTGTTTATTGGGAGTTTTAAAATATTGATTCAATTTCAGTGCTGGATATTGGTCTGTTCATATTTTCTATTTATTCCTGGTACAGTCTTGGGAGTTTGTACACTTCTAGGAATTTGTCAATTACTTCTAGATTGTCCACTTTATTGGCATCTAGCTGTTTGTAGTAATCTCTTATGATTTTTTATATTTCTGTGGTGTCACTTGTAACTTCTCCTTTTTCATTTCTTATATTACTGATTTGGGACCTCCGTATTTCTTGATGAGTCTGGTTAAAGCTTTGTCAATTTTGTTTTTCTTTTCAAAGAACCAACTCTTAGTTTCATTGATCTTTTCCATTTCTTGTAGGTCTCTATTTCATTTATTTCAGATCTGACTTTTATGATTTCTTTTTTTCTACTAAGTTTGGATTTTGTTTGTTCCTCTTTTTCTAATTCCTCTAAGTGTAAGTTTAGGTTGTTTATTTATGATTTTTCCTATTTCCTGAGGTAAGCTTGTATCTCTATAAACTTCCCTCTTAGAACTGCTGTTGCTGAATCCCATAGATTTTGTATCATCATGTCTTTATTGTCATTTGTTTCCAGGTATTTTTAAATTTCTTTTTTGATTTCTTCAGTGAGCCACTGGTTGTTTGGTAGTATATTGTTTAGCCTCAACATGTTTGTTTTCTGCAGTTTTTTTTTTTTGATTAGTTGATTTCTAGTCTCATAGTGTTGTGGTTCCAAAAAGGTACTTGATATGATTTCAGTTTTCTTAAATTTACTGAGGCTTGTTTTGTGGCCTAGCATGTGATCTGTTCTGGAGACTGTTCCATATGCACTTGAAAAGAATGTGTATTCTGCTGCTTTTGGATGGTATGTTCTTTATATATCTGCTAAGGCCATATGGTATAATGTATCATTTAAGGCCAGTATTTCCTTATTGATTCTTTGTCTGGATGATCTGTCCATTGATGTAAGTGGGATACTAAAGTCTACTGCTATTATTGTATTTCTGTCAATTTTTTCCTTTATGTCTGTTAATATTTTCTTTATGTATTTAGGTGGTCCTATTTTGGGTGCATATATATTTACAATGCTACATCGTCATGGATTAATCTCTTGATCATTGTGTAATGTCCTTCTTTGTCTCTTATAATAGTTATTTTTTTAATTTATTTTGACTGATAAAGTATTTATCAGTCTTTCTTTTGATTTCTTTTGATTTCCATTTGTATGGGATACTATTTTCCATCACCTGCATTTCAGTCTGTGTGTGTCTTTGTACTTGAAATGAGTCTCTTATAGGCAGCATGTTTACAGCTCTTGTTTTTTATCCATTCAGCCACTCTGTGTTTTTATGTCTTTTGGTTGGAGCATTTAGTACATTTACATTTAAGGAATTATTGATAGGTATTTACTTATTGACATGTTTTCAGTTGTTTTAGGGTTGTTTTGTATATCTTTTTTCTTCTTCTGTTCTCTTCCCTTGTGGTTTGATGAGTATCTTTAGTGTCATGTTTGGATTCCTTTCTGTCTTGTGTGTGTGTATCTAACATAGATTTTTGGCTTATGGTTGCCATTAGGTCGGCTACTGCTTGCTTACTGGTGGCTGGAGTCTGGGTCAGGAGATCCCAGGGCTGGTACCCACCTACTGGTCAGTGAAACTAGGTCCTGTGGCTAGTGCCAGCCCACTGGTAGGTAGAGCTAGATCCTGAGCTCTTGCTGCAGGGCCCAGGGGTCCCAGAGCTAGTGTGAGACTGTTGGTGGGTGTATCTGGTACCTGACATAGCTGGTTGTGAGGTCTGGTTCCTGACATAGCTGGTTGTGAGGTCCTGAAGCTTGTGTCGGCCTTCTGATGGGTAGGGCTGAGACCCAGCTTGTCCCATGGCTGGTGGTAGCCTGCTGGTGAGTCAGCTGGGTCTGTAGGCTGCAAGGCTGCAGTTTTCCTGAGGCTGGTGTCCTTCTACTGGTGGGTAAGGCTGGTACTGAGACTAGAGCAGGTTGGGAGGGGTTGGGGATTCTGGGGCTTGTGCCTGTCCACTGTTGGATGGAACTGGGTCCTGGGGGCTCTGGCTTTGTACTCCAGATATAGTGCCTGTTCACCAGTTTTGGGGCCTGGCCCTAAACCCTCTGTTGGGTAGAGCCATATCTAGGGGTTGCTGGGGGCTCAGCAGATCTTAAGGAGCCTGTGTGCCAGTGGTTTTGGCTGTGTCTCCAGCTAGTTAGTTGCTTGGCCTGGGTAGTCCTAGTACTGATGCCAAGAAGCTGGTGGGCATGGGTGGGGCTGGGTCCTGAGGCTAATAAGCTAGAGGGTGGATTACAAAATAGTGCTAACCAGCATCAGTGTCCACGTGCTGGAATGAGTTCCCCCAAATGGCTGCTGCCAGTTTCTATGTCTATGGAGGGTGAGCTCTAATTGCCTCCTGCCTCTTCAAGAGATTCTCCAAGATCAGCTGATAGGTCTCACCCAGGTGCCTTTCAAATTACTCCTTTTGCCCTGGATCCCAGAACCTGTGAGGTTTTGTGTACACCTTTTAGAAGTGGAGTCCTATTTCCCATAGTCCTCTGGGTCTCCTGAAATTAAGCCCTGCTGGCCTTCAAAGCCAAATGCTCTAGGGGCTTGTATTTCTGGCACAGGACCCCTAGGCTGCAAAGCCTGATGTAGGGCTCAGATACCTCACTGTTTGGGGAGAAACGCTGCAATTGTAATTATTCTACCATTTGTGGATAGACCGAGGGGTATGGGTCTTGACTATAGCATGACTCAGTGTCTCCTACCCATCTCATGTGGTTTCTTTTTTATATCTTTAGTTGTAGAAAATCTTTTTTTGGTAGGTCTTGCTCTTTTTCATCTATAGGTGCTCTGCAAATCATTGTAATTTTGGTGTGCCCATGAGAGGAGGTGAGAATAAAAAACTCATGGTCTTCATTCTGCTGTTTTGGCCTAAATCTAATGGAAACATCTTTACTCCTTGGACTGCCAAACTGGGTTTTTCTATTTTTCCAAGATCCTGTGAAACTTATTCTTTAGATCTCCTACTTTCTTGAGCCCCTCAAACAGAAGCTTCTCTGTTACTAACTCTCCAATGAAGTCCTCCATTTAGACCCCACCCCAATGTATTGTAATTGTTCATACGTAAGCTCTGCCTCTGTAGGTTAGATTGTGAGACCCCACAGGGAAGTGATCCCACAGATCACTTTTTATTCATAATCATCACTTCAATTTTCAGCAAAGTGCTTGATTCAAGACATATACTTAATAACCAGTTGAGTGAACATGTAGTACAATTACAATTAGACTTGAAATCATCACCCAAATTTAATACACCAGCATAGAGGTTGACGTTTTGAAATTGGAACATGTCCAATATTTTATGTGAAATATAATAACGTGAGTGTGCATACCATTTTTGGCTAGGATCATGTTGGGAAAGACTTTATAAAAACTACAAAAGGGTCCACGAAGAAAATATGATTTCCTAACAGCCATATTTTTCACATTCTTGAAGCATAAATGATCCTAAATTTTATCAATATATGACTGACCTTGTCACTTCATTGCCATCCACTAGGAAGAGAAGAGATACTGCAGGTGAAAAGTAGCATTTAGACCTAACACATTTATCCAGTAACTTGCCAATTCAATTCACTTAACCAAATTTGTCTAACTCTCCCTATATACCATACTCCTTGTTAGGCATTGTACAATACAATGTTAAAAGAAAGTCATAGCATTTACTCTGCAATAGTTAATGACTAAGCAAGTAATGAATAAATTAAAGCACAATAAGAAGTAGATTTAAGTAAGTCCTAAAATTAGGATTGGAGAAGGGATAACACCAATAGTTATAAATTACTTGCTATATGTCAAGTGGCATTTTACCTAAGGGGAATAAAGTAAAGAACTTTTAGCTGATAGTGTGAGGCTGGGAATTGTGGGTCAGAGAAAAGATAATATAGAGGAGACATCTGAGAAGGTAGATAAATGAATATGAACAGAATGAACAGAAGTATGAAAACAGTAAAATCTGTGATATGCTCAAAAACAGTAAATTATTTACTTGGAGCAAAATGTTCATATAAGGAAGAAGTGCCAGATAAAGCTAGACAGATACAAATCATACAAAGAAAGGTGAGTATCAGGGAAGACCTTTAATTAACACTGTATGAAATGGAATCTACCACAAGTTTTTGAGGAGGATTAAGATTTAGAAAATGCACTCCAGAACTCCTACCAGAATAGAGTAGGGTAGGGAAGGAAAGGAGTAATATCATAACACCTTTAAAGCCATAATTCAGGGAAGGTTTTAGCAGGAGCAACAGTAAATAAAAGGAAACAACAGAAAACATGAATTCCTCTTGATTTTTTTCTGAACGTATACATATGTTTCCATCCTTTACATAATAAAATGATGGATGATTATTTATTTATTTTTTTGTTCTGGAGGGACAATGAAAATGGATATCCTGGCAGCTGTCTTTTCTACATTAAATGCACGTGTTGCATGTTCTCTGGCAATCAACCAAATATCATGTCAGGAAGAAATATATTATATGTGAAAATGAGTCTCAGGTTGTGCTATTGGAAATTATCACATGGCCTTTCCCCTCACTATATGACTTCTTTTACCAATGGGATAATTTAAGAGCAATGCTGTACAAGAGCAATTTATTGAAAAAAGAGTGATTGCTTCGTGATCCATGATACTATGCTCCACCTGGGATTAGCTAGCTCTTAAATGCACAGCTGCCTAAGCATTGCTAGTACTCTCTGTTCCCTGTGCTTCTTGACTGTCTTCAGAAAGGAACTCAATATGAAATCAAAGGTCTTTCCAACATTCCCAATTTAGATAAACTGAAGAATTATAGTTCAGTGTCAAAACTCCTTTGGCCTGTTTTGTCCCAGAATTTTTATTACAAGAACCATTCTACTACTTGGACCAATGATGTTAATGCAAACAATAGATGGATTAGTAATATTTTAAGAACTTATTAACATTTTAATATTTTTGGTCCCTAAAAATACTTCATAGTAAGAAGATTTTGTCTTATCCCCATGGACTTCTCCTTCTGAATCCTTAAGTGCCTGAATTTTTTTCTTTATTTTGCCTCCAAATATTTAAATTGTCATAGTGCTTTCTGGCCACTATGATTCACCTTTCTTTCTTGCCTCTTCTAGCCCTCTGGCTTGATATTTCTTTCCATGTAATTTTCTCCAGCTTCCCAGCCTCTATGAGTAAGTGACTATTCTTATATTTTCTGTGAACTCAGTTAATTGTTAAGAGAAAATAAAACTGATTAATTAATATACAGTTAGGCATGCATCATACTTAAACCTGAGAAGAATAATAGTTGCATCAAATTCAGTTTTGATAAAGTTTTAGAGCAAAGTAAGGAATTACAAAATGGTGGTGATATATTAGAACCACATAGCAGTAAATATGTGACTACAAACACCTTCTAGATGACTGACAAATCATTGAGCCTGTCAATCTGAGAAAACATAAAAAGCAGTGTTGTACATGAGTGGTCCTTATGCTAAATCAATGTTTCTTAACCTCTTTTTTTTTTCATTATCATCCTCTAAGGGAAAGTTTTAGATTTTAACCTAATCAACCCCTAAGAAAATTTAATACCACAGATCTGATATGTGCTGTATGAATATCTGTGCTTATACATAAATGAGTCAGATTATTTTCATGCATAAAACCAATTCTTGTCCCCATGGTGGTGGTGTCTCCTCTAATCAGAATTCATGCTCTAATGTAACCTTAGGATATGATATGATGTGAAGTCATATCTCCAAATCTAGAGATGAGACAGTCAGAGAGCTGTGTTAAAGCATATATATATGGTCTGTGGGGGATGTAACAGTTATTCAGGTGAGAGAGGCAGATGGTACTGTAAAAACTATCAGGCCATGGCACTGACCTTATAAATTATAGGAAGACAATGTTAAAAAATCAACAAAACTAACACCAGTATAAATCCTACTGGACTATAGGACACATAAGTAGTCTTCTATCAAAACATATCTGTAGCGTTTTGTTTTGTTTTTTTCTTTCAATAAAGGAAAACCCTATGGCATCTCTGGGTATACTAATCAAATTATTTCAGCAAGCAGAAAACAGTAATCTATGAAATTAAGTTCACACTCTATGAACAAGAAAATATTTGATTTATTACCTTGGACTTTATTGCACAGGGGATAAGTGGAGATCAGATCCTGTCAAAGTGTAATTTTAGTGTCCTGAATAAAGACTGAGAAATATTAACTGAGACAGAGGCTGGAAAGCCAACTTGTCCAGAATTCACTAGTATTCATCTGTTTTGCCTTTACCCTTTTATCAGGAGGGATTTGGTTTGGGAAATGCTTACACACTTAGCCAGAGGGTCTGCCAACATGTAGAGACCTACTCTCTTAAACTTAAAGTTTCACTGAGGAATAGGGAAGGTGATGTCACTTTCAGAAAAAAAAAAGCAATACTGAGCTAAAACAACATTGTGCAAGACAACTTATAAGAATCATGCTCTTTAGTTAAGAGGAAATTCTCAAAATTTTAAAAGTCTGTTTTAATCATTTTATCTCTTCTAATTTAGTTTCATAATGTCAATGTGTCCTTATTAATGAAAAGTCATTGAACACCTAAACATTAGTTGTTTCCTCTTAAGAAGAAATTTAAGATGTTAGTTCAGAAGCTGCTTAGATTTTGCCATCAGGGAATTAAAATGTTTCAGTATAAAATTAAAAGATGTATTATTTCATCAAGAAGACAGCAAAAGCCTGTATGCAATCTTTATTTAATCGGAAGAGAAATAGACCAAATGCACATAATTCTGCATTTTTCTAACTATAAGAAAGAAAAGTTGTGAGCATTATATATGTAGTAAATAAATATATTAATTAATCTCCATTTATTTTGAGTGTCTGAATAATGAGTCAAATAAAAGGATATAACTTATTTATCAAAATCATTTTGAGGTTTTATTAATCGCATGTGTAATCATTGATATATTTGTATTTTTTCTGATAATTGTGGTATGTTCTTTAGTTCAATGTATATTTCTTTTTATATCTTATTAAAATTTGAAATAATGGTCTGGAACACTCAGATAATGAGTGATTACAGAAACATAAATATGAATATAAAGGAAGATAGGATTAAACATAATTAAAGGATGCAAATTCAGCTTTATGCTTTTTAGAAAAAAATAGAAAAATCAGTACCTAAAAATAAAAAATATATAAAAATTTTACACTAAGAAGAGACCTTCAGGATGTCAGAGTAGTAAATGTGGAGATCACCTTCCTCCCCACAAATACATCTACATGTGGAATAACTCCTACAGAACACCTACCGAACGCTGGAAGAAGACCTCAGACTTCCCAAAAGGCAAGAAAATCCCAACATACCTGGGTAGGGAAAAAAAAAAAAAAAAACAGAGACAAAAGAATAAGGATGGACCTGCATCTCTGGGAGGGAGCTGTGAAGGAAGAAAAGTTACCACACACTAGGAAGCCCCTTCATTGGCAGGGACGGTGGGGTGAAAACTTTGGAACCACAGAAGAGAGCACAGCAACAGGGGTGCAGAGGGCAAAGCAGAGAGATTCCTGCACAGAGGATCAGCGCTGACGAGCACTCACCACCCTGAGACACTTGTCTGCTCACCCACCAGGGCGTGTGGGGGCTGGGAGCTGAGGCTCGGGCTTCGGATGTCAGACCCCAGGGAGAAGGCTGGGGTTGGTTGTGTGAAAACAGCCTGAAAGGGGCTCGTGTACCACAGCTAGTTGGGAGGGAGTCTGGGGAAAATTCTGGACCTGCCAGAGAAGCAAGAGACCATTGTTTCTGGGTGCTTGAGGAGAGGGGCTTCCTGCTCCATGTGCCCACAGATGGCAGAGCACTGCCTAAGTGAGCTCCAGAGATGGGTGCAAGATGTGGATTTCATCTCGGGCCCTAAAGGTGAGCATAGACTGCTACTGCTACCACAGCTGCCACCAAGAATCCTGTGTGCAAGCACAGGTTACTACACATACCCCCCTGGCACCCTGTGCAGCATGCCATTGCCAGGGTCCCGTGATCCAGGGCCAACTCCCTGGGGGAACACACTGCGCACCTCAGGCTGTTGCAATGTCATGCCGGCCTCTGCCACCACAGGATCACCCACGTTCCAATTAACACTACTGTACATTTCTCTCTCCCTGGCTTGAGTGAACAAGGGAGCCCTAATCAGCCACTGCTTTAACCCCCTCCTCTCTGGGCAGGGAACAGATGCCATCAGGCGGCCTACATGCAGAGGCAGGGCCAAAACCAAAGCTGAACCCCAGGAGCTGTGGGAACAAACAAGAGAAAGGGAAATTTCTCTGTGCGGCCTCAGGAGCAGCAAATTAAATCCCTTCCATCACCTACATTAACCCTGCATCTGTTGAATACCTGAATAGACAACAAATGTTCCCAAAATTGAAGTGGTGGATTTGAGAGCAAATGTAGACTTGGGATTTGCTTTCTGCATTTGATTTGTTTTTGGTTTTATGTTTATCTTAGTTTAGTTTTTCGTGCTTGTTTTCATTGGTGGGTTTATTTATTCGTTTCATTACTCTCTTCCTTTTTTTTTTCTCTTCTTCTGAGTGTGTGTTTATGTTTCTTTGTGTGATTTTGTCTGTTTAGTTTAGCTTTTAGCATTTGTCTTGGGGTTCTGTCCGTTTTTTGCTTCTTGGTTTTTGTTTGCTTTTCTCTTTTTACGAGTGTGTTTGTTTCTTTGTGTGATTTTTGTCTGTTCAGTTTTGCTTTTACCATTTGTTTTGGGGCTCTGTCCTTTTTTTTTTTTCCTTCCTTTTCTCCTGTGCTATATGGCTGGCAAAGTCTTGGTGCTCCAGCCGGGTGTTGGACCTAAGCCTCCAATTTGGAGACCTGAGTCCAGGACATTGGACCACCAGAGACCTCCCAGCCCCATGTAATATTAATTGGAGAGAGCTGTCCCAGAGATCTCTACCTCAACACTAAGACCCAGCTCCACCCAATGTCCAGCAAGCTTCAATGGTGGACGCCCCATGCCAAACATCTAGCAAGATACAAACACAACCCCACACATTAGCTGAGAGGTTGCCTAAAATCATACTAAATTCATAGACACCCCAAAACACACCACCAGGCACAGCCCTGCCCACCAGAGAGGCAAGATACAGCTCCACCCACCAGAACACAAGCACCAGTCCCCCTCACCAAGAAGACTACAGAAGCCACTGAAACAACCTCACACACTAGGGGAACACACCAAAAATAAGAGGAACTACAAACCAGCAGCTGTGAAAAGGATAACACAAACACAGTAATTTAAACAAAATGAGAAGACAGATAATTATCCAGCAGATGAAGGAGCAAGGTAAAAACCCCCCATACCAAACAAATGAAGAGGAAATAGGCAGTCGACCTGAAAAAGAATTCAGAGTAATGATAGTAAATGTGATCCAAAATCTTGGAAATAGAATGGAGAAAATATAAGAAATGCTTAACAAGGACCTAGAAGAACTAAAGAGCGATAAAACAATGATGAGCAGCACAATAAATGAAATTTAAAATACTCTAGAAGGAATCAATAGCAGACTAACGGAGACAGAACAATGCAAAAGTGACCTGGAAGATAGAATAATGGAAATAACTACCACAGATCAGAATAAAGAAAAAAGAATGAAAAGAATTGAGAACAGTCTGAGAGACCTCTGGGAAAATATAAAAAGTACCAACATTTGAGTTATAGGGGTCCCAGAAGAAGAAGAGAAAAAGAAAGGGTTTGAATGGATTATACTCAAAAACTTCATTAACATGGGAAAGGAAATAGTCAATCAAGTCCAGTAAGGGCAGAGAATCCCATACAGGATAAATCCAAGGAGAAACATGCCAAGACACATATTAATCAAACTATCAAAAATTAAATACAAAGAAAAAATATTAAAAGCAGCAAGGGAATCCCCACAAGGTTAACATCTGATCTTTCAACAGAAATTCTGCAAGCCAGAAGGGAGTGGCAGGACATATTTAAAGTGATGAAGGGAAAAACCTACAACCAAGATTACTCTACCCAGCAAGGATCTCATTCAGATGTGATGGAGAAATTAAAACCTTTATAGGCAAGCAAAAGTTAAGAGAATTCAGCACTACATATCCAGCTTTACCGCAACTGCTAAAGGAACTTCTCTAGGTGGGAAACACAAGTGAAAAAAATGTCATAAAAAACAAATACCCCTAAAATGAAAATAGTAATGGGAACATACATATCGACAATTACCTTAGAAGTAAATGGTTAAATGCTCCTACCAAAAGACACAGACTACCTGAATGGATACAAAAACAAGACCCATATATATACTGTATACAGGAGACCCACTTCAGACCTAGGGAAATATACAGACTGAAAGTGAGGGGATGGAAAAAGGTATTACATGCAAGTGGAAATCTAAAGAAAGCTGGAGTAACAATTATCATATCAGACAAAATAGACTATAAAATAAAGACTATTACAAGAGACAAAGAAGGAAAGTACATAATGATCAAGTGATCAATCCAAGAAGAAGATATAACAATTGTAAATGTTTATGCACCAGGGCCTCCCTGGTGGCGCAGTGGTTGAGAGTCTGCCTGCCGATGCAGGGGACACGGGTTCGTGCCCTGGTCCGGGAAGATTCCACATGCTGCAGAGTGGCTAGGCCCATGAGCCATGGCCACTGAGCCTGCATGTCCGGAGCCTGTTCTCTGCAACGGGAGAGGCCCATGTACCGCAAAAAAAAAAAAAAAAAAGCATCTTGATTAGTTGCTATTTATGCACCAAACATAGGAGCACCTCAATACATAAGACAAATGCTAACAGACACAAAAGGGGAAATCAACAGTAACACAATAAGAGTAGGGGACTTTAACATCCCACTTTCACCAATAGATCATCCAAAATGAAAATAAATAAGGAAACACAAGCTTTAAATGACACATTAGACCAGATGGACTTATTCATATTTATAGGACATTCCATCCAAAAACAACAGAATACAGTTTCTTTTCAGGTGCACATGGAACATTCTCCAGGATTGATCATATCTTGGGTCACAAATCAAGCCTCAGTAAATTTAAGAAAATTGAAGTCATATCACGTATATTTTCTGACCACAGCACTATGAGACTAGATGTCAATTACAGGAAATAATCTGTAAACAACAATAAAAGCACATGGAGGCAAACAATACGCTACTAAATAACCAAGAGATCACTGAGGAAATTAAAGAGGGAATCAAAAAATATCTAGAAACAAATGACAATGAAAACAAGATGACTGAAAATCTATGGGATGCAGCAAAAGCAGTTTTAAGAGGGAAGTTTATAGCAATACAATCCTACCTCAAAAAGTAAGAAAAATCTCAAATAAACAACATAACCTAACACCTAAAGCAATTAGAGAAAGAAGAACAAAAAATAACCCAAAGTTAGCAGAAGGAAAGAAATCATAAAGATCAGATCAGAAATAAATGAATAAGAAATGAAGGACACAATAGAAAGATAAATAAATCTAAAAGCTGGTTTTTTGAGAAGATAAACAAAACTGATAAAACATTAGCCAGACTCATCAAGAAAAAAAGGGAGAAGACTCAAATCAACAGAATTAGAAATGAAAAAGGAGAAGTAACAACTGACAATGCAGAAATAGAAAGGGTCATGAGAGACTACTACAAGCAACTATACGCCAATTAAATGGACAAACTGGAAAAAATGGGCAAATTCTTAGAATAGTACAGCCTTCCAAGACTGAAGCAGGAAGAAATAGAAAATATGAACAGACCAATCATAAGCACTGAAATTGAAACTGTGATTAAAAGTCTTCCAACAAACAAAAGCCAGGACCAGACGGCTTCACAGGCAAATTCTATCAAACATTTAGAAAAGAGCTAACACCTATCCTTCTCAAACTCTTCCAAAATATAGCAGAGGAAGGGACACTACCAGACTCATTCTACGAGGCCACCATCACCTGATATCAAAACCAGGCAAAAATGTCACAAATAAAGAAAACTACAGGCCAATATCACTGATGAAAATAGATTCAAAACTCCTCAACAAAATTCTAGCAAACAGAATCCAACAGCTCATTAAAAGGTTCATACACCTTCGTCAATTGGGATTTATCCCAGGAATGCAAGGATTCTTCAATATATGCAAATCAATCAATGAGATACACCATATTAACACACTGAAGTATAAAAACCAATTGATAATCTCAATAGATGCAGAAAAAGCTTTTGAAAAACTTCAACACCCATTTATGATAAAAACTCTCCAGAAAGTGGGGATAGAAGGAACCTACCTCCGCATAATAAAGGCCATATGTGACAAACCCACAGCCAGCATCATTCTCAATGGTGACAAACTGAAACCATTTCTTCTAAGATCAGGAAGAAGACAAGGGTGCCCACTCTCACCACTATTATTCAACATAGTTTTGGAAGTCTTAGCTACAGCAACCAGAGAAGAAAAAGAAATAAAAGAATCCAAATTGGAAAAGAAAAGGTAAAGCTGTCACTCTTTCCAGATGACATGATACTATACATAGAGAATCCTAAAGATGCTACCAGAAAACTACTAGAGCTAATCAATGAATTGGGTAAAGTAGAAGGATACAAAATTAATGCACAGACATCTCCTTCATTCCTATACACTAATGATGAAAAATCTGAAAGAGAAATTAAGGAAACACTCCCATTTACCACTGCAACAGAAAGAATAAAATACCAAGGAATAAACCTACCTAAGGAGACAAAAGACCTGCAGAAAACTATAAGACACTGATGAAAGAAATTAAAGATGATACAAACAGATGGAGAGATATACCATGTTCTTAGGTTGGAAGGATCAACATTGTGAAGATGACTGTACTACCCAAAGCAATCTATAGATTCAATGCAATCCATATCAAACTACCAATGGTATTTTTCACAGAACCAGAACAAAAGAAATTACACAATTTGTATGGAAACACAGAAGACCCCAAATAGCCAAAGCAATCTTGAGAAAGAAAAATTGAGCTGGAGGAATCAGGCTCCCTGACTTCAGACTATACTACAAAGCTACAGTAATCAGGACAGTATGATAGTGATACAAGAACAGATATATAAATCAATGGAACAGGATAGAAAGCCCAGAGATAAACCCACATACATATGGTCATCTTATCTTTGACAAAGGAGGCAAGAATATACAATGGAGAAAATTCAGCCCCTTCAATAAATGGTGCTAGGAAAACCAGACAGCTACATGTAAAAGAATGAAATTAGAACACTTCCTAGCACCATACACAAAAATAAATTCAAAATGGATTAAAGACCTAACTGTAAGAGCAGACACTATAAAACTCTTAGAGGAAAATATAGGCAGAACACTCTTCGACATAAATCACAGGAATATCCTTTTTAACCGACCTCCTAGAGAAATGGAAATAAAAACAAAAATAAACAAATGGGACCTAATGAAACTTAAAAGCTTTTGCATAGCAAAGGAAACCATAAACAAGATGAAAGACATCCCTCAGAATGGGAGAAAATAGGTGCAAATGAAGCAAGTGACAAAGAATTTATCTCCAAAATATACAAGTAGGTCATTCAGCTCAATATCAAAAAAACAAAAAAAAAAAACAGTCCAAAAATTGGCAGAAGACCTAAATAGACATTTCTCCAGAGTAGATATACAGATTGCCAACAAATTCATGAAAGGATGCTCAACATCACTAATCATTAGAGAAATGCAAATCAAAACTACAATAAGGTATCACCTCACACCAGTCAGAAGGGCCATCATCAAAAAATCTACAAACAATAAATGCTGGAGAGGGTGTGGAGAAAAGGGAACCCTCTTGCACTGTTGGTGAAATGTAAATTGATACAGCCACTATGGAGAACAGTATGGAGGTTCCTTGACAAACTAAAAATAGAACTGCCTAGAATCTGTCGTACAGTGTGAAGTGAGTCAGAAAGACAAAAACAAATACCATATGCTAACACATATGTATGGAATCTAAAAAAAAATAGTTCTGATGAACCTAGGCATGGGACAGGATAAAGACACAGACGTAGAGAATGGACTTCAGGACACAGTGGTGCCGGGAAGGGTAAGCTGGGACATAGTGAGAGAGTAGCACTGACATATGTACACTACCAAATGTAAAACAGATATCTATTGGGAAGCAGCCGCATAGCGTAGGGAGATCAGCTTGGTGCTTTGTGACCACCTAGAGTGGTGGGATAGGGAGGGTGGGAGGGAGACATAAGAGAGAAGGGATATGGGGATATATGTATACCTATAGCTGATTCACTTTGTTATACAGCAGAAACTAACAGAACATTGTAAAGCAATTATACTCCAATAAAGATGTAAAAAATAAATAAATTAGGCACTAAATAATGTGTAGTACTTTATTTTAAAGCTATAATTAACTTCAATTTCTTTACAGTCTAAAATATAACGTCTGATAAGTAACATTTTCAGAATTGATTATCAGGAATTGCATTTGTACATAATGTCATTAAACAACAAATTTTAAGAATTAATTAAATATGCAAACCATTTTATGACAGTAGTTGTGTTTCTTATATATTTATACATGTTTATGTATATATTCTAAATAAAAGAGTAAAGGATTGTCAGTGTAATAAATTTTATTTGCATCCGGAGAATTTAAGATACTATTAATGGCTGTTTAATCCTAGAGTCCCTTACCAATCTCCTAACTTCAAATGAAGTATCGTAATCATGATACGTTCAGGTGACAAGACTGAAAAATATATGTACTAGATGAATCAAAAGATAGATAGGCAAAATAAACAGATATTTGAATAGATGATAGGTAGATAGATAGATAGATAGATGATAGATAACAGGTAGATATACATTTACAAGGAAAGCAAAAGTAATTAGCCAAGAAGGTAGAAAATCACTTTTCTAGAGATGTTTATTGTTATTCATTTGAAGAGTTTTAAGTATGTTTTCTTCTGTGGGAATGGTGATTTAGTCAACATCAACCTCCTACATATTTTTGGCTGTCCAACTCAATCGTTCATTCCAGAATCTCCCCTCACTTTCTCCCCCTAAGACCCTCACTCTAGTTTACTTCTTTTTATAAAGAAACAGCTGCTCATGCATTTTTATCAAGACATTTATTAAATGACTTTTCTGATTGTGGTATTAGGCTAAGTCAATGACTTGCCCTAGGAGCAAAGAGGTCTATGTTCATGAAGAAAAGGCTTTTTGTTGTGAGGTTGATAGTCTGAGAGTCAGATGGAACAGAAGGTGAAAGGAAGCATAAATCCCTAGTTTTCTTCAGTGAGGATGAGGAACATTAAGGTTTTGAGAAAAATCCTTTTTGCCAAATTACTAGCTACATAAATACCAAGTGTACTGGATCTATATTTGGTTATTTTAACTACATATGGATTACTTAAATTCGGTAGGCAAATATACAAATTGTGAGTCTGTATTACGGGAAATCAAGTTTTGATACCATTTAAAATGTGACTTAGGCATGCAATATGCTATGTGGAGACAATACTGAAATTAAAAAGAGTAATAGAATATACAAAATATGATGAAAGCTATATGATACAAAATAACATAAGTAATCTTTGCAGTAACAAAATATTTTACAAAATTAAATACATCATATCAAAATTATCAAGTAATTTACAAGTAAATGGAGCTCCAAAGTAAGAAATTCATTAAAAATTATCCAATCTCTAGCTTTAATATTCCATTTTTCTCCTTTTTGTCATTCTTTTTATACACTGGCATTTAGTACAATTATACATAAAATGTGCACAGTACGTTTTAGACCATCTGTTATTGGTATCTGTTTTGTTTCTCTTTATCTTTTTTTTGAAATTATAATAACTGTCATGAACTCTGAAGTGGAGTATTCTTTTGGCCTTCTGGTTAAGATCATTCATACATCTGCTCCCAGGAAAACTGAAGGGAATGTGGTATAGAATGAGCTTTGTGATCTACTATGGCTCATTTATTTCTGTTATGAGTAGAGGTGTGTCTCTAATCTTGGTGACATAAAAATGTTCTAAAGATAGACCTTGATTTGAATGTGCAATATTAATAACACTCCTCTTTCCACATGAGTGACCAGGAAAAATTGAATCTCTTCTTTTTTCTTTTTACAGTCTTAAATCATTGTTACTTGTGGTGTTTTGCCCCTTCCTACATCTTCCATCAATTATACATACTAGCAAAAATGTCCCCTTTACTTTTTCAAGACTAGGTACATTCTTTGAAATAAATCACTTCTCCTGGGGATTTGTAAGGTCTCCCTGGTATTTCCCTTTTGTCCTAGCAAAAAGAGAATAGGCTTTAAAGGTCAAGGATTTGGATGTTAATATGGCTTTGTTCTTTACTAAGGACCCATATAAATAAATAAATAAACTAACAAAATTTTGACAGTTATGATAAATAAATCCAGCAGTTTTTGATGAAGAAGGAACATGTTTTTGCAAGCAACTTAATTTGGTATAGTGCTTCCTTGGTTTAGAAGTGAATAACATGTGACAAAATGGTTTGACTTTGTCAAGGTTCCAAACCACTATCACTCTAGAACTGTTGCCATATGCCAGAAATAAATTGTAGTTTAATGGTGGAAGTTCGGGTGCACAGTACATTGACTCTACTTTTTGTTTCATTTTGTTTTCATTTGTCAGACATGCTCTGTGCCCTGGTGCTGGGATTTGATTATGACTGTAGACTAAACCAGGATGTTAATTTACACTCCCATTGTTTAGCAGTAAAGTGCAGTTTCACAGCACAGTAAAGGGGATGACATATTAAATACAATATAGTTTCAGTTTTGAAATATACACGCTGCTTCTCATGCTGAAAGAAATCATGTCAACAGTTAAGGTTCCTCAAGGTGTTTTTCTACCAAACCTTCAACTTCTCCAATTTACTCAGATGTCACTTTGATAATCAAACCCCTCTCCAACTCCAAAGATTTTCATATTTTCAAATATCAATTTTTACGTTACTCAATTTATAGAAAAATAAGTGAGAATAGAAAAACTACATAGACAAAAAAAGAGTTGTTAGTCCTGTAAAAATGCTTCAAAGGGATTCAAAACAATTTTTGTATAATGCAATTTACACATTTTAAACATATTTTCAGCTGTGAGTTCCTCTTTAAAGAAAATAATTCTGATATATCCTGGTACTAGGTGAGGGTTGAGACAAGGTGAGAGTCTTGAGACTAATGAAGGTCTATGGGTTCTGATTTCATTCTCTGTAATATCAAATTCAGTACCTATGCTTGTGGTGGATAGTATTTGAGATTTAAAAGTGAATGCCTATGTTAAAAACAAAAGACTGTATCATGTTATTCATGACTCTGACATCCGCTCTCATGTTATCACTATATTGTTTTCAACTTTATTGCATATGTTATTACAATTAAGTGCACATGATAGGTTTGCAATGTTCAAGTTTTGACACATGTATCTCTAGTCAAGACATAGAATATTTTCTTCACCCTAGAAAATTCTCTCGTGCCCCTTTGAAGCCAACTTTTTCTTCACTCCAGGGAAGTGCTGATACGATTTCTGTCACTATAAATTAAGTTTTGCTGTCTCTAAAATTCTATATACATGGTGTGTTACAGTATCTGCATTTTGTTTCCAGCATAGGCACTTCCTTCACTCAGCATAAACTTTTTGAGAGTTTTCCATGTAGTCTGTATTGGTAGTTTGTTGGTTTTTGTTGCTAAATAATGTTCCAGTGTTTTATTTTTAGATTTCTCTATTGACTAATGATGCTGATACTGTTTTCATATGTGTTTTGGTCTTTTCTACATACTTTTTTGAGATACATGTTCTGGATTGGATTGGATTATTGGATTATTTGGATTATTGGATTACTTGTCCTCGTATTATTGAGTTATTAGAGTTCTTTATAAATATATTCTCGATACAAGTTCTTTGACAGATATTTTTATGCAAACAGTTTCTCCCAGCTGTTTGCCCTTTAATTTTTTTCAATTATATTTTGAAGAGTAAAATTCTTAATATTCATGAAGTCCAATTTAACCACGATATTCCATAATATTACCTTTCAAATATGAGTAGTGTGTGTGTGTGTGTGTGTGTGTGTATACTATGAGAGTAATAATTGCTTTCTTGTGAAGATACTCTATGTATTTTTAAAAATATTTAGAATGTTAGATTTAGTATTTATATTTATGAACAGATGTTGGTATATACTGTGAGGTAGGGATAGACGTGTTATTTAACAGATTTTTTAAAATGGTTTACTGAAGATAAAATTATTTCTCCCATGAGTTACTTCTGTAGAAAATTAAATAATGTTTGTGTGTGTGTGTGTATTTACTTTCTATTTCTGTACTCTCTATACTTTTCCATTGATTTATATGTCATTTTCTTAAACCAATATCACACTTTCTTGATTAATAATAGTTTTGAAGTCAAGTAGTTTTTATTCTTCAAATTTCTTCTTTTAATTTCTCTTTCTCAACATCTCATTCTCTCTCTCTTTCTCCCTCCCCCCCTTCCTCTCTCTCTCCCTCACTGGCTGTTCTAGATCCTTTCCATTACAATATAAATTTTAGAAAATCTCATCAACTAAGATTTTGGAAATGGATTTTGGTGACTCTAAATTTGAGGAGTATCTTAAAATATATTTTTTCCAATATTAAATGGCATATGTCCACATTTATTTAAATCTTTATTTTTTCCCTCAGCTTATTTTGTACTTTTCTATGTAGAAGTCTTACAAATCCTTTCTTAAATGTAATTTCATATATTTCATGATTTTGATGCTATACTAAATGGTATTTTAAAATATTTTCCATATTTTGGTTATTACTTTATTTACATTATAAAGTCTTGCTATATCCACTAATTAATTCTAATAGTTTTTTGGGGTAGATTCTTCATGATTTTTTAAGCAAAAATTTGGCAAATAGAGACTTTTTTTCATTGCCCTCTCTTTTTCACCTTTTGTTTTTATTACATATTATATTGGCTAGGAATCTAGTACAAAATTGAATAAAATGATGAGATCAATCATCCCTGAATTGTGGCTATTTTAAAAGAGAAAGCAATTAGTCTTTGGTCATTAACTATGATGTTAGCTGTAGGGTTTTAGTAGATGCTCTTTACAAGGTTGAGAAAGGTTAACTCTGCTCTGAGTTTGTTGAACGTTTTTATGGTAAACATGTGACATATTTATTCAAATATTCTTTCTACTCTTTCTATTGAGATAATTGTGTGCTTTTCTTTCTTTTTTCCTGTCAATATGGTGAACTCTGTTGATTGATTTTTTATTTTTTAAGTAAATTTATTTATTTATTTTTGGCTGTGTTGGGTCTTTGTTTCTGTGTGAGGGCTTTCTCCAGTTGCGGCGAGCGGGGACCACTCTTCATTGCAGTGTTTGGACCTCTCACTGTCATGGTCTCTCGTTGCGGAGCACAGGCTCCAGACGCGCAGGCTTCAGTAGCTGTGGCTCACGGGCCTAGTTGCTCTGCGGCATGTGGGATCCCCCCAGACCAGGGCTTGAACCTGTGTCCCCTGCACTGGCAAGCAGATTCTCAACCACTGCGCCACCAGGGAAGCCCCAATTTTTGATTATTGAATGAACCTTTCATTCTTGGGGTAAATCTTGCTGGTCATGATAGATTATCCTTTTTATATAATGCTGACTTCAATTTACTAATATTTTGTTAAATGCATTTGTATATATGTTCTAGGAGGATATATATTTTTTTCCTTAAATACCTTTGTCAGATTATTGTATCAGTGTTATACTGGCCTCGAAAAGTAAATTGGGTAATGTTCCATTACTGAAAGAGTTTATCTAAATTTTGTATGATTACTTTCTTATAATATTTGTAGAATTCAATAGTGTGAGCATCTGGGCTTGATATTTTTCATACGTATTTCGATTTTAAATTCAAATAATAATTTACTATTAATTGAATAGTAAACAGGTCTTCATATTTTTTCTGATGTAAGTTTTGGAAAATTGTTTCCAAGTACTGTCTACATTGTCAACTTTATTGGCATGAATTTTTCTTAATACTTCATTTAATATTTAATTTCTAATTGACTTGCAGTTATATACAATTTTGTTCCTAATATTTGTAAGATATGTGTTCCCTCTCTTTTCATTTCTAGGCAATCTTACTATGGGGTTAAAAATTTTATTAATTTGTCCTAAAAATGACTTTTGAAATTATTAATTTTCTGTATTGAGTGTCTCTTTTAAATTTCTTTGACTTGTGTTCTGATATTTATTATTTTTCCTACTTTCTCCAAAATAAATATTATTTTTGATCTTCTTAATGTAATATGTCTTTTTCTCTGTATGATTTCCATATTTGCTCTTTATAATAGCATTCCAGCAATTTGACTCTGATGTGAATAGGTTTTTTTTTTTTTTCCTAAATTAGGATTTTTGAGCTTAGATCTGTAAGTCACTGTTTTTCATTGAATTTGGGAAAGTTTCTCTTATAGTGTATTCAAAAAATATTTCTCCCATTCTCAATATTTTCTTCTTCTAAATATTTGACCATTTCTTATTTTTCCAGAGATGCCTCATGTTTTGTGCATTTTATTAAACTTTTCTTTCTTTTTTAAAAATTTATTTATTTGATTTATTTTTGGCTGCGTTGGGTCTTCGTTGCTGTGTGCGGGCTTTCTCTAGTTGCGGCGAGCAAGGGCTACTCTTCATTGTGGTGTGCAGGCTTCTCCTTGCAGTGTCTTCTCCTGTTGCAGAGCACAGGCTATAGGTACATGGGCTTCAGTAGTTGTGGCATGTTGGCTCAGTAGTTGTGGTGCGCAGGCTCTAGAGTGCAGGCTCAATAGTTGTAGCACACGGGCTTAGTTGTTCCGTGGCATGTGGGATCTTCCCAGACCAGGGTTCAAACCCCTGTTCCCTGAATTGGCAGGTGGATTCTTAACCACTGCACCACCAGGGAAGCCCTAAACTGTTTTCTTTCTGTACCTTATATTAAATATTTTCTGTTGATTTCTCATCAAGTTTATGGACTATTCTGCTTTTTTCAATTCTTTATTAAATCTAACCAGTGAATTTTTCTATTTAGTAATTGCAGCTTTCAATTCTAGATTTTACATTTGGTTTATTTTCTTATTTTTCTCTTTTCTCTACTTAGAATTCCTAAATGTTCACTCGTTATGATCATACTATTCTTTAATTATTTCAGCACATATTACTTTAGTTCTTTGGATATAATAGCTGCCTTAAAATATTTTTGCTAGAACCAACATGTGAACCATCTTGGCATTGATTTGTTTCTACAGGCAATGTCTAACTTCCTGACTAGTAATCCTGTTTTCTTATTTCTTTGCCTATTTAGTAATTTTTGCATACTGGACATTGTTCATGATTTGTTATAGAGATTAGGAGTATGTTTTTTCTTCTGAAAATATGTATTTTTGTTCTAGTAAGTAGTCTAATTAGTGGTTGATCATCTTGAATAATTTAGTAGGCTTTGTTTTACATTTTATTTTAGAGAAGATCCAAGATGTTACACAAGCTCCTCAACTTCCAAACTCTGTCTACTGTATATTTTTGTGATTTGTTTAAGATCTAGTGAATAAATCTAGAGAAAGACTTACTAAAGTGTGGTTTTTGATTATAATATGAGACATATCTAGTGTCTCAGCTGGATTCTCAGGGTGTTAATGACTTGTTAACTTTGTATGTACACTATGGATGGACCGGTATTCCACTATTTCCCATACTACTTGATTTCTAGTACTTCTCTTCAGTTTTCAATTTTAGAGTAACCATTCTCTGTTTAGCCATGTGTGCCCTCCCTTGCATGTGCACAGTCCGTTCTTCAGCCAAGAACTCATGGCAAACCTCAACACAGAGCTTTGGAGACCCCCTCAATATAGCTCCTTCTCTAGAGCCAGGCATCACAAGTTCCAACTGATTCAGCTCCTCTTAACTCAGATCTCTGCTACCTCTACTTCAAAGTAGAGCCATACTCTCACTGGATGCTTACAACCTATTCCACAAACAGGAAATTGCACCCAGACCTACAACTAAGACCATTTGGAGCTCACTTAATTCAATTTCTATTCTCTCAGTTCTGCAGAATTTCTTTGCTTGTTTTATAATACCTGAGAACACTGCTATATATTTTTGTCCATTTGTGACTTTTTAAGGCAGGAGGACTAACTTAGTGCCAGCTACTCTATCATAACTGGAAGCACAAGTCTTAAATTATTTTAAATCTCTTTGACTATAATGGTACCTCATTCCCAGTCTTCAATAGTATTATTTCAAAAGATAAAGATTTCTTAAAATCCAAAATTTTCTATTAAAATACTGTGAATAGGCCAGTAAAAGAAAAGTTGAATTTTTCTCTTTGATGTATTTCCTATGGCCATGTGGAAAACAGATAAGAAGTAACTACACTTTTGTGAGATTAGTTTTCTTATTTGTAGAATTGGGCTCAAAATTCTAACATTATATTTTCATTTTTAAATTCAAATTATGCCCACATAAACACATACACATACATTAAAAGATAGTATAGTACCTGACACATATTATGTATTTAATGAAAGCAATCTTCTCTTTAGCAGCAGAATTCTAAACCAGGGAATCCTTTGAGATTTGTTATATTCCTCAGAATAATGATTCCTAAAGCATTAATTTTATAACATTTACTATTTTCTATGTATTATAAATATTGCTACTTTATTTTCAAGCAATTTTATGATGTAAATTTGTTTGACACACTATAAAATTGATGGGATGGATGTTCAAAGTTTAAGAAATTTGTCCCAAATTTCATAGCCAAAAAGCAATTTCATAATACCCAAATCAAGTTCCTTTGATTACTACTGCCTTTTCTACCCCTTTATCCAGATATAAAATTCCAATATAATAGGAGTAGAATTAGTAAATATTTCCTAACACAGTATAAATGGTTTACTGTTAGATGAAATTATAAATATAAAAGTTATTATTATTATAATGTGACCTTTCTCCTTACATCAGAGAGTAATAGAAAATACATCCTCCTCCACCTGGCATGGAGCAGTTGAAAGCATCTCAAATTATCTTTCTCTCTGAAGCTAAAATATCAACTGGTTACTCTTTAAGACAGTTAACCATGATCTTTTTATGAGAAAAAAAAGCCTGTTTTCAATGACACAAGGATACATGAAAGCAACATCTAAAGGTTTCTGAATGAACATGGTAGTCATTTATTCTCCTGTAGTATCATTAATTCTGATTTATTTTAGCACCACTAGAGCCTAGACAGACATTGCCATTTTTATGTATATCTCTGAGGAGAAGTCCTTACTCAAGTGTGTAATTGCATGGGTTAGTAAAATGAGGAAATTTTGATTTTAAAAACAAACCCCAAAATTTGTCTAAACATGTAGTAAAATATTTGGCATAGGAGTGTTCAACACTAACCTTCTAGACTATTATGACTTTATTTTTATTCTGATTCAGCTGTCTAAAGTTGTATACAAAACAGAATATAAAGTTTTTAAGTTGGTTAACATGTAAAACCAACAAAGGAGACTCATCACTTATTTGGGCATTATTAGAATTCTCATTAAAATGTAAGCAAACTGTTTGAAAATTCATAAGATAATTAGATAAATTAGAACACACTGTATATAGGTTAGTTGATCTGCTTCAATATAAGTGGTTTGCTTCAATATAAGTGGTTTGGATAAGCAGTGGGTGGAGATAAAGATAAGCCATGAGTTGTTAATTGTTGAATCTGGGCTGTAGATTCACTGCTGTTTATTACAGTATTCTTTTTATATATTTGTTATTTTCAATAATAAAAAATTATCAAATTGTTATATAATAACTTTTATTCCTCTCTATTAGCTACTTTTGCTAAAACTCAGGAGATAAAGTTGTATTAGGGAATGAATATGGAGTTTTAAGTAAGATATAGCTAGGAATGGATAGGATAAGTAGTAATGTGAGGGTAACCATGGCTTAGCACAGATATAACAATAATATTCAAATAAGTAAGACCAAACAGAGGAAAGTAAAACAAAGAAAATAACGATTTAAAGAAGCTGGGTGAAAGGAGAAAAATAAAGTTCAAATAGCTGTAAACAAACATGTTAGTGGTTTGGAGTAGAATACAGAAGAATATTTTTCTAAATTCCTGCTGAGACCATTTGGTTGCACCTCAAAATCATGAAATCCAGACTGATGGGATCATTTCCTCATTGAGGCAGGTTGCAGGTGGCAAGGCAGGCAGAGTTAGTCTGTTCTTGATAGGCTCATATTTGGACAGAGTAGGGGGTAAAAATAAAACTTCTTGTTGGAGTGGGCTTTTATCCATTTTATGACAATCTCTTTACAGTGCATCTCTTTCTCTCAGTTAATCTGTGTACCATAATTCTATGTATCCTCAGTATTAATGTCTTCTAAAATATCTTCCCCACACTGAGTATTTATATTTTGATTATTTCTTGTTAATGTGCATTTTACTAAACATGACTTTGATTATCTTTACTGAATCTCATTTTCTTAGAATGCTTATTTTTAGCCACATAGGATGACTAGATATTATTAATTCATCCCTGATAATATTCACATCTCATTCCATTTCCTATATTTGTATTTTTATATTATATAACTTTGTCCTTCAGAAAGTCAAATGTACTTGGTGATGCTTTTCTTTTCATGAATCATTGCCAAGTACCATGGATTTGAGTTGAATTGTTCAAGGAACTAAGTAATAATGCAGAAAAATATTCCTTATTGTGCCAGACAAATAGTGCTTTTAACAGTCAATTGTGCAAAACATGATTAGAATTAAATAAAATATGGCATTTGTAGTTTTGTAATTAAATTTCCTTACTGAATTACACAAAACGTTTGCCGATGCTGATTTTTTTTGAACATCTTTATTGGAGTATAATTGCTTTACTATGTTGTGTTACTTTCTGCTGTATAAAAAAGTGAATCAGCTATATTTATACATATATCCCCATATCCCCTCCCTCTTGTGTCCCCCTCCTACCCTCCCTATCCCACCCATCTAGTTGGTCACAAAACACCGAACTGATCTCCCCTAGCTGATCTCCCCTAGCAATGCAACTGCTTCCCACTGGCTATGTATTTTACATTTGGTAGTGTATATATGTAAATGCCACTCTCTCATTTCGTCCCAGCTTACACTTCCCACTCCCCCTGTACTCAAGTCCATTCTCTATGCCTGTGTCTTTATTCCTATCCTGCCCTTAGGTTCATGAGAACCATTTTTTCTTTTTTTTAAGATTCCATATATATATGTTAGCATACGGTATTTGTTTTTCTCTTTCTGACTTACTTCACTGTGTATGACAGAATCTAGGTCCATCCACCTCACATACAAATAACGCGATTTCATTTCTTTTTATGGCTATTATTCTATTGTATATATGTGACACATCTTTATCCATTCATCTGTTGATGAACACTTAGATTGCTTCCATGTCCTGTCTATTGTAAATAGTGCTGCAATGAACATTGTGGTACATGACTTTTTTTTTCACATTTTTTTTATTAGTCTCTGCTTTACAACAAAGTGAATCAGTCATACATATACATCTGTTCCCACATCCCCTCCCTCCTGCGTCTCCCTCCCTCCCACCCTCCCCATCCCACCCCTCCAGGCGGCCACAAAGCACTGAGCCAATCCCCCCATGCCATGCGGCCACCCCCCACCAACCATCCACCCCATGCCCGGCAGTGTATACACGTCCATGCCTCTCCCCCGCCCCTTCACAACCCCCCCCATATCCCCAAGCCCACCCCCAGTAGGTCTGTGTCTCTATTCCTGTTTTACCCCTAAGTTCTTCATGACATTTTTTTCTTAAATTCCATATATATGTGTTAGCATACGGTATTTGTCTTTCTCTTTCTGACTTACTTCACTCTGTATGACAGACTCTAGGTCTATCCACCTCATTACAAATAGCTCAGTTTCGTTTCTTTTTATGGCTGAGTAATATTCCATTGTATATATGTGCCACATCTTCTTTATCCATTCATCCGATGATGGACACTTGGGTTGTTTCCATCTCCGGGCTATTGTGAATAGAGCTGCAATGAACATTTTGGTACATGTCTCATTTTGAATTATGGGTTTCTCAGTGTATATGCCTAGTAGTGGGATTGCTGGGTCATATGGTAGTTCTATTTTTAGTTTTTTAAGGAACCTCCATAATGTTCTCCACAGTGGCTGTATCAGTTTACATTCCCAACAACAGTGCAAGAGGGTTGCCTTTGCTGCACACCCTATCCAGCATTTATTGTCTGTAGATTTTTTGATGATGGCCATTCTGAATGGTGTGAGGTATTAGCTCATTGTAGTTTTCATTTGCATTTCTCTAATGATTAGTAATATTGAGCATCCGTTCATGTGTTTGTTGGCAATCTGTATATCTTCTTTGGAGAAATGTCTATTTAGATCTTCTGCCCATTTTTGGATTGGGTTGTTTGTTTCTTCTGATATTGAGCTGAATGACCTGCTTGTGTATTTTGGAGATTAATCCTTTGTCAGTTGCTTCATTTGAAAATATTTTTCCCCATTCTGAGGGCTATCTTTTCATCTTGTTTATGGTTTCCTTTCCTGTGCAAAAGTTTCATTAGGTCCCATTTGTTTATTTTTGTTTTTATTTCCATTTCTCTAGGAGGTGGGTCAAAAAGGATCTTGTGTGATTTATGTCATAGAGTGTTCTGCCTATGTTTTCCTCTGAGAGTTTTATAGTGTTTGGCCTTACATTTAGGTCTTTAATCCATTCTGAGTTTATTTTTGTGTATGGTGCTAAGAAGTGTTCTAATTTCATTCTTTTATATGTAGCTGTCCAGTTTTCCCAGCACCACTTATTGAAGAGGCTGTCTTTTCTCCATTGTATATTCTTGCCTCCTTTGTCAACGATAAGGTGACTATATGTGTGTGGGTTTATCTCTGGGCTTTCTATCCTGTTCCACTGATCTATATTTGTTTTTCTGTCATTACCATACTGTCTCGATTACTGCAGCTTTGTAGTATAGTCTGAATTCAGGGACCCTGATTCCTCCACCTCCATTTTTCTTTCTCAAGATTGCTTTGGCTATTTGGGGCCTTTTGTGTTTCCATACAAATTGTGAAATTTTTTGTTCTAGTTCTGTGAAAAATGCCATTAGTAGTTTGATAGAAAGTACATTGAATCTGTAGATTTCTTTGAGTAGTAGAGTCATTTTCACAATATTGATTCTTGCAATCCAAGAACATGGTATATCTCTCCATCTGCTTGTATCATCTTTAATTTCTTTCAACCCTGTCTTATAGTTTTCTGCATACAGGTCTTTTATCTCCTGAGGTAGGTTTATTCCTAGGTATTGTATTCTTTTTGTTGAAATGGTAAATGGGAATTTTTCCTTAATTTCTCCTTCAGATTTTTAATCGTTAGTGTATAGGAATGCAAGAGATTTCTGTGCATTAATTTGTATCCTGCAACTTTACCAAATTCACTGATTAGCTCTAGTTGCTTTCTGGTAGCATATTTAGGATTCTCTATGTGTAGTATCATGTCATCTGCAAATAGTGACAGCTTTACTTCTTCTTTTTCAAGTTGCATTCTTTTATTTCTTTTTCTTCTCTGATTGCTGTGGCTAAAACTTCTACAACTGTGTTGATTAATAGTGGTGAGAATGGGCATCCTTTTCTTGTTCCTGATTTTAAAGGAAATGGTTTCAGTTTTTCACCATTGAGAACGATGTTGTCTGTGGGTTTGTCATATATGGCCTTTATTATGTTGAGGTAAGTTCCCTCTATGCCTACTCTCTGGGTGTTTTTATCATAAATGTGTGTTGAATTATATCAAAAGATTTTTCTGCATCTATTGAGTTTATCATAGGTTTTTATCCTTCACTTTGTTAATATGGTGTATCACATTGTTTGATTTGCATATATTGAAGAATCCTTTCATTCCTTGGATAAACCCCATTTGATCAAGGTGTATGATCCTTTTAACATGCTTTTGGATTCTGTTTGCTAGTATTTTGCTGAGGATTTTTGCATATATGTTCATCATTGATATTGGTCTGTAGTTTTCTTTTCTTGTGACATCTTTGTCTAGTTTTGGTATCAGGGAGATGGTGGGCTTGTAGAATGAGTTTGGGAGTGTTTCTCCATCTGATATACTTTGGAAGAGTTTGAGAAAGATAGGTGTTAGCTCTTCTCTAAATAATTGACTAATATGCCTGTGAAGCCATCTGGTCCTGGGCTTTTTTTTGTTGGAAGGTTTTTAATCACAGTTTCATATCAGTGCTTGTGATATTCTGTTTATATTTTCTATTTCTTCCTGGTTCAGTGTTAGAAGGCTGTAATTTTCTAAGAATTTGTCCGTTTCTCCTAGGTTTTCCATTTTATTGGCATATAGTTGCTTGTAGTAGTCTCTCATGATCCTTTCTATTTCTGCAGTGTCAGTTGTTACTTCTTCTTTTTCGTTTGTAAATCTGTGGATTTGAGTGTTCTTCCTTTTTTTCTTGATGAGTCTGTCTAGTGGTTTATCAATTTTATTTATCTTCTCAAAGGACTGGCTTTTAGATTTATTGATCTTTGCTACTGTTGCCTTCCTTTCTTTTTCAATTATTTCTGGTCTGATTTTTATGATTTCTATCCTTTTGCTAACTTTGGGTTTTTTCTGTTTTCTTTCTCTAATTGCTTTAGGTGTAAGTTTAGCTTCTTTATTTGAGATGTTTCTGGTTTCTTGAGGTAAGATTGTATTGCTATAAACTTCCCTCTTAGAACCTCTTTTGCTGCATCCCATAGGTTTTTGGTCATCATGTTTTCATTGTCATTTGTTTCTAGGTGTATTTTGATTCCCTCTTTGATTTCTTCAGTGATGTATTGGTTATTTAATAGCATACTGTTTAGCTTCTATGTGTTTGTATTTTTTACAGTCTTTGTTACTGTAATTGGTATCTAGTCTCATAGCATTGTAGTCAGAAAAGATACTTGATATGATTTCAATTTTCTTTAATTTAACAAGGCTTGATTTGTGACTCAAGACATGTTCTATCCTGCAAAATGTTCCATGAGCACTGGAGAAGAAATGTATTCTGTTTTTTTTTTTTTTTTGGATGGAATGTCCTATAAATATCAATTACATCCATCTTGTTTAATGTATCATTTAAAGCTTGTTTTCCCTTATTTATTTTCATTTAATTTGATTTGTCCATTAGTGAATGTGGGGTGTTAAAGTCCCCTATTATTGTTGTATTACTGTAGATTTCCCCTTTTATGGCTGTTAGCATTTGCCTTATGCACTGAGGTGCTCCTATGTTGGGTGCATAAATATTTACAATTGTTGTATCTTCTTCTTGGCTTGATCCCTTGATCATTATGTAGCGTCCCTGCTTTGTCTCTTGTAATAGTCTTTATTTTAAAGTCTATTTTGTCTGATATGAGAATTGCTACTCCAGCTTTTTTTGATTTCCATTTGCATGGAATATCTTTTTCTATCCACTCACTTTCAGTCTGTTTGTGTCCCTAGGTCTGAAGTGGGTCTCTTGTAGACAGCATATATATGGGTCTTGTTTTTGTAGCCACTCATCAAGCCTGTGTCTTTTGGTTGGAACATTTAATCCATTCACTTTTAAGGTAATTATCAATATGTATGTTCCTATGAGAATTTTCTTAATTGTTTTGGGTTTATCTTTGTAGGTCTTTTCCTTGTCTTGTGTTTCCTGCCTAGAGAAGTTCCTTTAGCATTTGTTCTAAAGCTGGTTTGGTGGTGCTGAATTCTCTTAACTTTTGCTTGTTTGTAAAGGTTTTAATTTCTCCATTGAATGTGAGTGAGATCCTTGCTGGGAAGACTAATCTTGGTTGTAGTTTTTTCCCTTTAATCACTTTAAATATGTCCTGCCTCTCCCTTCTGGCTTTCAGAGTTTCTGCTGAAACATCAGGTGTTAACCTTATGGGGATTCTCCTGTATGTTATTTGTTGCTTTTCCCTTTCTGCTTTTAATATTTTTTCCCTGTATTTAATTTTTGATAGTTTGACTAATGTGTCTTGGTGTATGTCTCCTTGGATTTATCCTGTATGGGACTCTCTGTGCTTCCTGGACTTGACTGACTATTTCCTTTCCCATGTTAGGGATGTTTTCAACTATAATCTCTTCAAATATTTTCTCAAACCCTTTCTTTTGCTCTTCCTCTTCAGGGACCCCTATAATTTGAATGTAGGTTCATTTAGTGTTGTCCCAGAGGTGTCTGAGACTGTCCTCACTTCTTTTCATTCTTTTTTCTTTATTCTGGTCTGTGGTAGTTATTTCCACTATTTTATCTTCCAGGTCACTTATCCATTCTTCTGCATCAGTTATTCTGCTATTGATTCATTCTTGAGGATTTTAATTTTCATTTATTTTGTTTTTCATCATTGTTTGTTTGCTCTTTAGTTCTTCTAGGTCCTTGTTATACATTTCTTGTATTTTCTGCATTCTATTTCCAAGATTTTGGATCATCTTTACTATCACTACTCTGCATTCTTTTTCAGGTAGACTACCTGTTTCCTCTTCATTTCTTTGTTCTGGTGAGTTTTTACCTTGTTCCTTCATCTGCTGTATATTTCTCTGTCTTCTCATTTTGCTTAACTTACTGTGTTTGGTGTCTCATTTTCACAGGCCTCAGGTTTGTAGTTCCTGTTGTTTTTGGGATCTGCCCCCATAGGTAAGTTTGGTTTAGTGGCTTGTGTAGGCTTTTTGATAGAGGGGACAGGTGCCTGTATTCTGGTGGGTGGGGCTCTATCTTGTCTTTCTGGTGGGCAGCGCTGCATCAGGTGGTGCCTTTTGGGGTGTTTGTGAACTTAGTATGATTTTAGACAATCTGTCTGCTAATAAGTGGGTTTGTGTTCCTGTCTTGCTAGTTGTTTGGCATGGGACATCCAGCACTGTAGCTTGCTGGTCTTTGGGTGGAGCTAGGTCTTTGCATTGTGATGGAGATCTCTGGGAGAGCCCTTACTGATTGATATTACATGTGGCCGGTAAGTCTCTGGTGGTCCAATATCCTGAAGTCAGTTCTCCCAGTTCAAAGGCTCAGGCCTGTCATCATGTTGGAGTAATAAGACCTCGATAGCCACATGGCTCAGAAGAAAAGAGAGAAAAAAAGAAAGAAAAAATTTTAAAATAAAAATAAAAAAGTAATTAAAATAAAGAAGAGAGCAACCAAACCAATATACAAATACACCAATGCCAACAAGCACTAAAAACTATACTAAGATAAAACATAAAAATCAGAAACAAGTCAGTCACAGACAGCAATCCCCAAGACTACATTTGCTCCCAAAATCCAGTTCCTCAATTTTTGGTTGATTCATTGTCTATTCAAGTATTACACAGATGCAGGGTACCTCAAGTTGATTGTGGCGATTTAATCTGCTGCTCCCGAGGCTGCTGGGAGAAATTTCCCTTTCTCTCCTTTGTTCCCACAACTCTTGGGGCTTAGCTTTGGTTTTGGCCCCTCCTCTGCCTGTAAGTTGCCCTCAGACTTCTGTTCCCACCCAGACAGAATGGGGTTAAATTGGCGGCTGTTTGGGGACCTCTGGCTCACTCAGGCCAGGAGGAAGAAGGGGGAAGGTAGTTATAATTGGAATGCAGGGTGAGCCTGTGGCAGCAGAGGCCACCATAACATTGTACCAGCCTGAGGTGCACTGTGTATTCTCCCAGGGAAGTTGTCCCTGGATCACTGTACTCTGGCAGTGGTGAGCGTCAGTCTCTTGGGTGGGCGGGTGTGTGTGTGGATAGTGACGTGTGCTTGCACACAGCCTTCTTGGTATCTGCAGCAGCAGCTTTAGCATTTCATGCCCATCTCTGGGGTCCAAGCTCATAGCTGCGGCTTGTGCCCATCTCTGGGGCTCGTTTAGGCAGTGCTCTGCCTTCTGTGGGCAGACAGGGAAGGAATCCCATGCATACCCCAAAACAATGGTCTCCTGCCTCTTAGGCAGGTCCAGAGTTTTTCCCAGACTCCCTCCTGGCTAGCTGTGGCACACTAGCCCCCTTCAGGGTGTGTTCACGCAGCCAACCCCAGTACTCTCCCTGGGATCTGACCTCCAAAGCCCGAGCCTCAGCTCCCATCTCCCATCCACCATGGCAGGTGAGCAGACAAGCCTCTCATGCTGGTGAGTGCTGGTCAGCAGCAATCCTCTGTGCAGGAATCTCTCTGCTTTGCCTTCTGCACCCCTGTTGCTGCACTCTCCTCCATGGCTCCGAAGCTTTCCCCCTGTCCACCCCCCCACCCCCCACCCCCGTTTCCATCAGTGAAGGGGCTTCTTAGTGTGTGGAAACTTTTCTTCTTTCACAGCTCATTCCCAGAGATGCGGTTCCCATCCCTATGCTTTTTTCTGTTTTTTTTTTTTTTTTTTCCCTTTGGCCCTACTCAGCTATGTGGGGATTTTCTTGCCTTTTGGGAAGTCTGAGGTCTTCTGCCAGCATTCAGTAGGTGTTCTGTAGGAGTTGTTCCTCATGTAGATGTATTTTTGGTGTATTTGTGGGGAGGAAGATGATCTCCACATCTTACTCCTCTGCCATCTTGAAGGTCTCCTTCCGATACTGTTGACTATACTTTTTCTTTTCTGTAGGTTCTGTAAAAAACAAAGTCAGTAATAAAGTACAGTCTTTTTTTTTTAAGACTGGAGTTTCAGTTATTTTAATAGTATGTTCTTATATATCGTTTTAGCATGTACTTATAAGCTCTTGGTATTTTAAAACTATCTGTATTTAAAGTATTTAGCATCAGATTTACCTCAAAACTGTTCATATTCATTTATTTTCTTAACTGAATATGGTGAACTTTAGTCTTCCTTAAATCTAACTGTTGGATCAGAGAGAATAAACATGCCTCAACAACCAAGCAATGTTAGTTGTTAGAATTGGTTAGAACTATAATGTTAGAATTGGTATTGAACTAAAAAACTTGGAAAATGCAAGTGTATTTAATAGAGTCTATCCATTTCTCACTTTATTGTCTTAAAATTTATGTCAGGCATAACAAACAATACGTGGCACAACAAAAGTCTATTGGAACTAGAAAAGTATGAGCTCAAATCTGACTCAGGAAATGTTTTCCTTGTCTTAATTTTCTAATTCGTGAGATTAATTTTGAGCAAGACCTTCAGGGATAGCCTGTGATTAAGAGATCAGGCATTGAAAAAAATTCAGTGTCTGAATCTTATTTTTCCACTTATTAGTTTCTTACTTTGGATTATTTTCTTAACCTCTTTTAACATCAATGCATCGGTAACATACAATTAATTATAATGCATATCAGATTCAAGTTTTTGATGAAAATCTATCAAAACAGTATCTAATACAATGTGAGCACATGATATTTTCAGGCAATTATTATCATATCACATATACTGGTACTCTAAACAACTTTAAGATATTCATTAAAATTCCATGTGTATCTATAGCTATACTTTTACAGACAGTATTTCCATAAGCTACCACCAAAATGATTTTGTAGCATCTTATGGAATATTCACTCACACACACACACACACACACGCGCGCGTGCACACACACACACACCATGGCAATTTTACTAGAAAATTTTAAAGAATTATATAATAACAAAGTTTTAAAAGCTATTCAACTCTATTTTGGTATTCTCACTTGTGAAGGTCTCCTCTGCTTCTCAGAGTGGAAAACTCTTGGAGAGGTGACAACACAGGAAAAATTATCCTTTCCATTGCACTTAAAATATAATTCTCTGAGAGGTGTAAAAACAATAAAAAACCTTAGAAGAATTTGGAGGATTTTAATTTTTAATACCTCCTGGTGGCAAAAATAATATATTTTATTAGTCAACAAGAGAAATATACATTGACTTTGGGGATGAAATATTCACAATGCACCTCTCTTCAAATTCTGAGAATAATTTCCCATTAGAATTTTAAGATGAATAAAGCCTCAAAAACTCTCTGATACAATTAAAATTTCAACATTAAATGTGAAGCTTTTAATAACTACATTATTTTAATTCCTCTTTCTTTGTTCCAATTTTTACCCTTCTATGTAAAGATGGTATTATCTTTGTGTATCATTGGGTATTTATTATTTGCCATTAGTGGAGGTAGAATAAAGCAAGTAATCAATCTTTCAACTTTTGGTGATGAACCAATGGAAAAAATAGTTAGAAGTAGGAAATATTTTCTGGAATGAGTCTAAGACCAGGAATATTGACATTTAGGTAAACTTTAGTATATATTCTTATGTTGTTTAAAATTAAATAAAATGAATCTGTGTTTATAAATCATCTCAGAAGGATATCCTATGTTTTATAAACTTACCCTTTGTTAGATGGAACAAAGGATTTAAGTCAAAAGGGGAAAAATAATACTTGGAAATTTTAATCAGTCATAATTTATTATTCCGCTTTCTCTTTGGAGGTTGTACAACTGTAAACAAGTAAATATGGGTAGCTACATGATAGTTATTTATGATTTGGGGCTATTGTTAAGAACAGTTCTGATATGAAAACTAATGGGAGGAAAAAACTCCTGATGGAGATGTTTGTCTTTTTGGTAATTGGGAAAAGAGCTGGAGGCAAGATAGTCAAATATGAATTTGTGTCTGTTTTTGTTGAGTGAGAGAGAAGGAGAAATAAAGGGAGAGGACATCCATTATTAAACACTTGCTATGTGTCTACATGATAGGCAGTCAAGAAGAGTGGCAATAATGGGCAACTGTACTGAAATAACCTAAGCATTGAAAAAAGTATTTGGAACATAAGCTGGAAAAACCAATACTACACATATGTATTTGTGAGTTTTATGTGTATAGTTCACATAAATAGTTCATGGTTACAAGTACCCTTTGTACAATAACAGATAAAGAACATCCTGGGATTACTGCTTCAACAGATGATAAGTATACAAATAACCCTTGAGGAAATTTTTATCAAGATAAAAGTGAAGTTTTCTCTAATTACGTTCTTTACAAGCACTTTGGTCAGAAACCTTCACACACTAGGATTTTGCAGATAATTCAATTTTTCTTTGAAATAGAAAATTGTCAGTTATACCTATATAACTGAACTTTAATCTTTCCCTCTGCTCCAAAACTTTATTAAAACATGTAAAAAGGAAATATGCAATTAAGATATAATCATCTTTCTTTTTGCAGTATCCTGTTGAGAACCAGATGACAAATCATCATACATAGTCATTTCTCTCTCAGTACAAAATATCATCTATTACAAACTTTAGCAATTCACTCATTAGTCATAACAGCAGTGTTCTCATTTGAAGTGATCAATTACTAATGATTTTAAAATTCAGAAGTTCTGAGCTTCCTCTAATTATTAAGAAAACGATTGCATCTTGATGAAACACAATGCACGAGTATAAACTTAGCATATCATCCCAAAGGAATAATGTGTCTACAGTAACTTGCTATTTAAATATTAATGATAATAGGAAAGATTTAAATATTGCCATACAGGTATTCCTAAGCATTTTTACATAATCATTTACTGACATATACCTTAAATAAGCTTTAACTTAAGAATTTTGTATCAATAGAAACATCAAGATTTCAAAGCAAAACACACATTTGTGTAAGATAAACATTTTAATTACCTTAGCAAGAAAAGAAAAATAGAATTTACACATTTTTATTTCACCATTCGGGTTTTTTTTTAATTAAAGCATATTACAATTGGAAAAAACCTTGATTTTCATTACTTTCTTATATCAAACATCTGTAAAATAACATGGTAATATTATTTAGAACAGGCTATAATTTGTTCTCTTTGTCATTATCAGAGTATCAAAGATAACATTATACAAACAAATGCTTGAGATACTGGTATAATTGAACACATTTTCATTTAGTAAACATTCTTTTTTGGGGGAGGCAATACATAGAAGTCACTGAAGAAATACAGATGAAAGACATAACCCAAGCTCTCTAGAGCTGTCAGCTAATCAATATTTGGAGTTCAGATATTTATTTTGATGCCATATAATGTTAAATCATGAAACTTTGGGGACCATTTCATTTCTCAGTCCAGGGTTACCTTTTCAATATTCTCTTTCGATTGTCTGCTTTTTTCCCTCATTCTAAATTCTTAGCCAATTTATTTGAAATCTTGGTTTCAACTACCATCTGTTTTAAGATGACTCTCCACTCTTCCAATTTTACTTTCTCTAAAATTAGGTAATAAACATGATGAATTAAGCACAGGGCCTGAGGCATAATTTGTTAGTTCTCTTTTCCTATTTCCTCTACCAAAGGTGTTTCTAACTCTCTGAAACTTCAGTTTTGTCTAATTCTTGCTCTAAATATTTTATATTTTACCAATTTAAGATTATTCTGCATTTCAATACAATAGCCAATAACTAAAATGCCCACAGCCCCATCTTCTCCTCAAAGGAGAGTTTATGTAAACTTCTGTAAACTTGAACTTTTATACACATGCCTACTAACCAGGGGTGAAGCAAACTGTTCTCAATATCTCTGAGGATTATTCTCTAATAATAATGTTGCTATACTTTGAGGAAAAAGAAATTCTACATAGAGGGATTAATGCATACTTAGGAAAAAACGGGTTGGTTTTCAGAGACTTGGTGTTGCTTCAAGATGGCTTATTTAGAAACTTCTGGACACATCTTAATGTACCATTATCAAATGTCAAACTAGGTATTACCTTCAATGAACAGTTGTTAAACTTGTGTTGAACACTGTTCTTTTCTAGTGATGTGATAATGAACTTTTGGATTGTAGAAAATAATTTAAGTAAGTTTGCTTAAGGTCTGTCACGTGAGGATTTTACAATTTTAACTTGAAGCATAAATAATGTATCAGGCAAAGAAAGTAGACAATGGAGAAATATTCTTGATTTGTTCTTTGCAGATGCTGTGTTAATGCATTTCCACGAGAAATTATAGGTTGGATATCATCAAGGCTTCACATATAAAAAAACAAACAAACAAAACAAGTGTCATAAAAAGTAAATAATTTGAATGAAACCTGAGGTCTGCCTGAGTATAAGAAACCAGTGCTAAGAAAGCAGAGATAAAGATCTAAACATTCTGTCTGCTTGCGTTTTAGGTTTTATTGTGGGAAATCTTTCATCAGGGCCACAATAAGCAACAGAATCTCCTGATCCTTATTCATGGGGATGACATAAGGAAAAAGTAGGGAGATCAAGCAAGTAAATATGCTGTTATAGTAAGAAGCCCCCCTGTTCCAAAGATGTGATTGATATGTTCACCTTATCAAAACAAATGAAATAACTAACTGTGACTTTTCATGGAGACCTTTTCTTCCCACTTGGCCAACTAGTTGTCAGAATTTACATTTGTTCTCAAGTTTTGAGAAAAGTATACAGGAAAGTGTTTCAACCAGGTAAGGAGGCTGCTTTCTTTCAGAATTAAGATGACTATAATATTAAATGCATCCTACACTTAAAACATAAATATCAAATAGGATGTTTTCTATTTGCATTTTTTATTAGGGAATTTTTTCAGGGTATTTCAACATTCTTATTGTAAGAGGTTTTGTTTAAATGATACTGGGCTTTTTAATTAATTTTATTTTGCACAAAATTTGTTTCCAACCAAATTCCCGAAACCGTAATTTGCTTTTCTGTGTATGAGACACTCAATTACTTGGTGCATGATCTTACTGAAGCTAAGACTGAAAATTTGATCCCCACAATACCCAGTTAACATTACAGAAAATATATCCTTGGCCAGAGACAGTGCTTCTAATTCTGCTTAATGATTAGCTTCAAGAAGGACAAAATTGAAACAGCAGTTAAAGTTCCATCTACTATAGGAAAAATAACTCAAAACACATGTTGCATTTATAGTACAGGAGTAGCAAAATATTCACAAAGAGATGTTTATTTTAATGTTACACAAAATGGGATTTTTCAATAATTTACTTTCTAACAGTGAATCCAGTGCAAGAGTGAAAAGAATGTTTAAGGCTGTTCGATGAATTAGGTATATAATTCTATAAATCCAGAAGGGTAAGGCATAATCTTGTTCTTCACCTGTCAGCTTGAATATCAGAGAAAGCTTCAACTGGGCCATTCTTTCTTTCTAAAGTTTCAAAACACTTTTATGAGAAAGCTTTTATGATAATCAAAATATGAGATAGCCTTTTTCACATAAATAAGATTTCCAATGCAACATATTTTCATAATCAAATGGGCACTCTTCCAAATACATCAGTACATTCTTGCAATCCTGTACTTTTAAATCAGATGTTCTTTTGGCTCCAATTTTCTCTTGTATATTCAAGTAGTTTCAGTAGGAAGTATTATTTCCACAATTGCACTTCCATGGTATAATGGAGCTTTAGGAAATGTATATGGAAAAACTACTAGCCTTTCTAAACCCACAATTAATTGTTATCAGATTTAATTAGAGTATATGCAAAATTATCTAACCTGATACTCAGAAAGCAGTGGGCATGTAATAAATATTAGTATCTCTGCTTATTTTTACCTAATATTAAACCCTTAGAAAATTATATTAATTGAAAAATTATACTTTTATATTTAATTTCAGAATATATGAAACAAAAGAACATTAACAAAATGATGTTGGAATCATGTTATCACAAAATATTTATTTTAACACTAGTAAACTAAACAAATGAATGCATATGTCCCTAATAGTTACTCAGTTTCACTATTTTAACCAGTTGAATAATCTATTTTTAAGTAATTTACTTTTTAGTATATAAGAAGTTGCCTAACATATTGTGAGCTATTCTTCAGATTATTTATTGGGAAAGATTATAATCTTATTTTCTATTTTGCATACACTTTATATTAAATTTAATAAAACTCTAATTTGGTGATCATTTTTTGATAAACTGAAAAAGTTAGAATGCTGTTTTCTAACTCTTAAAGGGAGAAGACTAGAACCTGGGAAATTAAAAATCAAGAAACAGTACATATTTGAAAATTACAAGAATCAATAAAAATGTCATTTGTACACAAAATAAGTTATCTTTTCCAAGACAAATAAAAGATTTAATAGGAAAGAATATTTGATGAATATGCTTATATGAAAAGTTTAAGAAATAAGGCACTACTTCTCCAAAGATCACTAGATAGCTGTTTATAAATGACAAAATAATTATTTATCATGTCCCCTTCTTTTACCCTTGGGTTAACTAATTTGGGAATATATGATAAATCTTAATGCATTATTTACTACTATATGTATATATATTACATTTTAATATGACATATAAATCATTATTTATTTATAGGAATGCTTCACACACCTTTTGTAAGAATCCAAAAGAAGCTTAACTTCTTTTTAAATAATTAAACTGAGCAAATGGGTATATGGTCACATTACAATGAATAGATATAACATATGTGAGTATCCAAGTAGTAGACCCAGATTCTGAGTATTTTTGCTGATCTTTCAGCTGTAATTATATCTCCTCATAACTTTCTAATATTATAGTACTTAAAACACTTAAAGTTATTAATGCAAAATTTCCAAATTCCATTTTGAAAGGTAAATTCCTTGAAGAGAGAGACATTTACTTCTTCTTTATATTCTCTGTACCTGCTCAGTATTCTCCACTTAATAAATGTTGAAAGAATGAGTGGATTGAATGAATAAATTAGAACTTGCTGACAGTGTTATATATTGCTACTTTGGAACACCATAATGATTATTTTTTTAAAGAAAAAATAAAACCTCCAAGGCATTTTTATAGCTCTTTCTACTGAATTAGCATAGAATGTTCAGTGTTGCAAGTTTGATACCCTAACTACAGATAACTATTCCATGAACTCACTGCAAATCCACTTTTTTTTTGTTTATTTGAGGAGATTATTTTAGAGTAATCACCAACAGAGGAAAATTTCCTAAGTCATTTCAAAAGTATTTCACACGAGCATTTCTATATATCCTTGTAATCTCAAAAGCTCCAATAGCTATTGTTTTATTTCTTAGAGAAACAAGTATCAAATATTTAGCATAGAACACACATTTGATCCCCTAAAGATGACAAGTAGGGTAGGACATCTGTGTAATGGAAACACTTATAGGTTAGAAGCGTGGAAACCTGTGTCTATGGAATAATTTTAGCATGTAAAAATCTCGGTCACACTCACTAGAATAGAAACTGGATTAAATTAAAAGAGTTGACATTTCACAGGATTGCAGAATCACACATGTTGGTCCAAAAAAATAAAAAGCTACAAAATTACTTTTTGGGGAAAAAATACAAAGAATCCCATGTGAGAGAAAGATCTGAGAATTTTATAAGCTCAATATAAAGAAGCAGTGAGCAGTGGTTGTCCCCCAAATTACCTTAATTGCGGAAACATTTATGTAAGTATGGAACACAGGCATAATATATACTGTTTTATTATTTTATATGTGATATATTTAAGGTTTTTAAATAATTGGCATATTTTAGTTACTGAAAACAATGTAATTTGATATTTTATTCTAATACATTTTATATTTCCCTTTTCAGTGAAACAATCTTGTGACTTTTATGATGTTGTTGCTTTTTTTTCTCATTTTACAAAAACAAATTTCTTTGCATTAGTCAGCAACAATTAATTAAAAGCTATTAATTTTAATAGCTTTCTGTCTAGCTATTAAAATTGTTAGGTATACATGGTAAACTTATGAATATAATTTTGTATTTTTTCCAAGTACTTGTTTTACTATGGCCAAAAATTACCTTTCTTTCAATACTTTGTTGAATTTTTGAAATATAATTATTTGGGAATTATATTTGATTTAGCTTTTAGCTTTCAAATATAAGTATCATTCTAGAACTTATATAAATTCACTTACTAGAATGATTATAGATTTGTAAACCTCAGATAAGCACCTTCAAAACTTTTGAACTTATTACTTTGTATGTTTGAAAAACTGTAATCAGTAGACTAGATCGTTGATGCTATATTATTTTGTACAATTAAAAATGAATGCAGTTAAAATGAATGCACAATTGAAAATTTTGCAGTTAAAAATGAATGCACAATTCAAAAACAGCATGAATTTTGCATTCTTCTGAGGGCAAATAATTATTTTCTTCAGGAAAATTTAAAAATCTTGCTTAGTTTTTTATAGTTTGCAAAGGGAATATGTTCTCTGTCTTAGTTTGGGCTGCTAAAATGGAATACTGTAGACTTGGAGGCTTAACAACACCAGAAATTTGTTTCTTATAGTTCTGGGTGCTGGACATGCAAGAACAGGGTACCAGCATGGTCAAGTTCTAGTGAGAGCCCTCTTCTGGGTTTCAGACTGCCAACTTCTCTTTGTATCCTCACAGGGTGGAAAGAAAGTGATCTGTTCTTTACCCTCTTCTTATAAGGGCATTAATCCCATTCATAAGGCATCCACCCTCCTGACCTAGTTAAATCCTATAGGCCCCATCTTCAAATACCATCATATTAGGGATTAGATTTTAAAGTATGAATTTTGCAGGGACACAAACATTCAGTCCATAACATTTTCTTAGCACTAATCATATTTGAAGTTTTATATATGTGTGTGTGTGTGTGTGTGTGTGTGTATGTCTTTAAGACTGGGATAAAACAAATAAAATAATATCAATGTTAAAAACCTGCTTGAAATGTCACAAATAGAATACTTACATTAAAAATTTCTAAAATATATTTCCATAGAGAACTAATGCTAAGCTGTCTGCATCAGGAAGCAGTTTAACAAGATGATTTTCTAAATTTGAGGAGGAAGTTGTTCTTTCCTAAACATTCCCTGTGATCCTTTCTAAGCTATGTCACTAGATTCTTCTCAGGCCAGTTGGAAGCAATGGCAGCCTTGGCAAGGTTGTGACTATTGGAATAATGCAGGTACCTGCTTCTGAAGAGTGCCCACACTGCTCAAGTCACAGCATGTGGAGTTCTGCCAGATTCACTGGATGTTTTAGAGGAGGGGAGAGAGTGGAGCTAAGAAGGAGGAAACAACAATAACAAAAAAAAAAAAATCACCTCTATCATTCAGTTCAATGTATATATATATATATATATATTTTTTAATCCATTGAGAATTTGTCTTTGACCCATGTATTATTTAGAAGTATACCCTTTAGTTTCCAAATGTTTGGAAATTTTCCTTTTAAATTTATGTTACCAATTTTTAGCTGGATTGCACTGTGGTCAGAGACATGCTCTATAAAATTACAGTTCTTTTACTTTTTATAAGATTTGTTTTGTGGCCCAAGGTATGCTGTATCTTGTTATATGTCTGTGACCACTTGAAAACTATATATTCTGCTGTTTCTTTGTGGAGTGTTCTATAAAAGTCAAGTAGAACATGTTGATAGATGGTGTTGTTGAGTTCTCCTTGAATCTATGGGTTTCTGTCTTTTGCCAATTGGGGGATTTTCAGCCATTATTTCAAGTATGTTTTCAACCTTGCCCATTTTCTCCTCTCCTTTTGGGCCTCAGATGACATAAATACCACCTCTTTTAAAATAATATCCCATTCCTGAGGGTCTGTGCATTTTATTTTTTTTCAGTTTACTTTCAGACAGGTAATTTTTATTGTTCTATCTTCAAAGTTCCTTGATTCTTCTGACCCTTCCATTTTAATGTTTATGTACTGAAAAAGTGACCCACTTGTTATCTTGATATTTATTTAAGTGACAAATATTCAAATTCTAAAGTGCAAGGAGCCAAACCTGTAGTAGCTTATGTTGGTGATAGCCTCCTTACAATCACTGAGGAATACTGGGAAGGAAGCTGATTTGTCTTATAAAATATCTTCTGTTATTCTTCACCCTTCCCATGCCTTACTTACCTGCCATAGGAAATATCCTCATTTCTTTAATAATGGTAGGAGTATTATATTATCAGGGCTATAATGGAATATTATTATTTCCAAGGTATGATGTTTTAGATCTTAATTCATTAAGAATATAATGGCACTGAACTTAGGCTTCACTTGACATAGGTTAACAAAGTAAGACAGATACATAAAGGTGTCATTAATGATATTTACCAAATAAATGTAACCATTATATTTTTGGAGCAAAAAATAGAAACACACACACACACACACACACATTTCAGGGAAAACTAAAGAAAACTTTCCCTACATAACAATTTTGTTTTAGAACTAGAACAAAGATGAAATGTTACATTTACATTTGATAATCACCTATGTTAATTACCATAAATTTGAGAAATCAATATAGTTTTGTTTGTAGATCAAATATGGGAAATATACATATATTTGCCAGGGTTGTTTTTCTTTCTAAATTTTATTACAGTTATATTGTAATCAAAACCAAAATTGATGCATTCTCTGAAGAAGCCCAACTTTAAATGGTATAAACATTTGAGAAAATAGACTTCATGAATTTTTTCTTTGATTTACCTGGAATATATGATCAAAAGTACTTGAATTCAAACTTTCCAAATATCTCTTTTAATATTTGACACTTCAATTTACACTATTTTTAAAACCTGAAATTTGTGAACGATGCAAATATTAGATCTGTTCAATCTGTGTGTTTAAGCTCTTACCACAGAACTATGTATTTAAAAACAAATCTTACAAAAGAGCAAAATAGACAACAGGTGGGAAGCAGTTTTTGAAATTTAACATATTGATGTTGCAAACGTTGTGCACTGTAGCTACCTGTAAATAGTAGAGCTGTTTCAGTAACATTTGCATATTGACTTACCATTAATAGTCTGTGATGCTTTGCATTTCATAAAAATTCTTATCAAGATGTTTTTATTTAATCAGATATTGGATTTCAGCAATTAAAATATTGTTTCAAGTTGATCATTTTAAAATATGCTATATAAATTGAACTCAGGTGCCAATGAATAAAATTTAGTGTGAAGAGATCTTTTCATTGTGTTCTACACAATTAAAAGAGAATTATCCTAGGGTTTATGGTCAGTTCCCCTCAGTCATTAGATTGTGCCATTTATAGCTTGTATTAAATTTCCAACATGCAGATATACCGACTTTAGCAAACTGAGTCTAAACTTATTCTAAAAGGCAAAATCCTTGCCTTTGTTGTATTACCACCTCACACTGTTCTACAAACCATTATCAGCCACTGTTAGAAATGATTGTTTAGTTTCTTTTCTCCCTCTTTTTAAAATCAACTTTCAAAAGTCATGGGATTCAGAAGCATTCTCCTGAAACATTATATACAGATAGTTGAAATTAACCATGTAAGACTATTTAATGACAAAACTTCAATATTTGTGTACAGTTGCTATACTTCAAATAGTTGAAGACTTAAGTAATACTGTAATGGGCAATAATACAGATTCAACAAATTGAGGTGTGTGGCACTATATTTATTAATTTTAATGAAATTAAAATTGTTCTGCTAATGATCAGGTCTAAAGGTGCAAAGTGAAGCAAGAACTTTTAAGATATTTAAGTGAATTGTTTAGATAAAAAAACACTCAAATAAGAACTCTTAATACTTGCCTCACTGTCACTCTAACTCAAAACACTTTCTGCTTAATTATCCAGGAAACAAATCACATCAATGTAGAAAATAATTTTAATTTCCTATTTGTTTCTTTTATAAATATTTTCTCAAATTTTGAAATTAGTTTACTGTTAGTGCTTTTCATGCATGCAGGAAATTTAAGATGTCATTAAACATGCCAAAAAGATAATTCCTTAACAAGATACCAAAAGAAGCTCTTTAATGGTGTTAGAAACACAAATTAAGTTTAGAAAGCTAATTCTAAAGGGTCAGAATTGCATAAATCACTAGAGATTATGAAACGGGATTTCTATAAGTATAAATCTATAACAACATATGTTTAAAATAGCTGATCTCAAAGCTATAAATGACCTTAATTACACAAAATGTTTTTCTTTTGATAAATTCAATGAATCTGTTCTTCCAATTTTCGCTTTAATAGAAACAACTTATTTTTCTTTGTACAAAAACATTTATGACTGTCTCAAGGCTATGACCTTGGAACTGGCTGCTGGTATGGGAAGAGAAGGAAGGAGGAACGTTGTAAGGATAGTGGAAAGGGTCCAGCTCTGAGGTCTACTGGCAATCACGTCCTCTCTATGACCTCCTTCAGCAGAGAACGTCATATATTTAAAGGATTGAACCGTGAGAAAGAGGGAGCTACTGTTCTGGGAGCATGACTAGGACCAAGGGGAGGAAGATGTGGAAGCAGTTTTCTGCTGAAGAATCTCCAGTACAATGTTAGAGAGAAGTGGTGAGAGTAACCATCAGTGTCTTGCTAATGAACTTACCAGTAACACTGTTGGTTCAAAGTTTTGGAGTTCCCTGGTGAAAGCTGAAATTGGCCCCTGTATACAGAAGGCAAGGAGAGACCAAAGAAGGAGGCAGACCACACCAGATTGCCATGTGGCTGACAGGGTCTTGGTGCTCTGGCCTGGTGTCAGGCCTGGGCCTCTGAGGTGAGAGAGACAGTTCAGGACACTGGATGACCAGAGACCTCTCAGCCCCACATAATATAAATCAGCAAGAGCTCTCCCAGAAATCTCTATCTCAATGCTAAGACCCAGCTCCAGTCAACAAACAGCAAGCTCAGTGCTGGACACCCCATGCCAATCAACTAGAAAGACAGGAACACAACCCCACCCACTAGCAGAGAGGCTGTCTAAAACCATAATAAGTTCACAGACACCCCAAAACACACTGCAGGACGTGGTCCTGCCCACCAGAAAGACAAGAGCCAGCCACACACACCAGAACAGAGGCACCAATCCTCTCCACCAGGAAGCCTACACAACCCACTGAACCAACCTTACCCATTGGGGACAGACACAAAAAACAATGGGAACAATGAACCTGCAGCCTGCAAAAAGGAGATCCCAAACACAGTAAGTTAAGAAAAATGAGAAGACAGAGAAACACACAGCAGATGAAGGAGCAAGGTAAAAACCCACCAGACCAAACAAATGAAGATGAAATAGGCAGTCTACCTGAAAAGGAATTCAGAGTAATGACAGTAAAGATGATCCAAAATCTTGGAAATAGAATGGAGAAAATACAAAAAATGTTTAACAAGGACCTAGAAGAACTAAAGAGCAAACAAACAATGATGAACAAGAAAATAAATGAAATTAAAAATGCTCTAGAAGGAATCAATAGTAGAATAACTGAGGCAGAAGAGCAGGTAAGTGACCTGGAAGATAAAATAGTGGAAATAACTACTGCAGAGCAGAATAAAGAAAAAAGAATCAAAAGAATTGAGGACAGTCTCAGAGAACTCTGGGACAATATTAAAGCCATGAACATTTGAATTATAGGGGTCCCAGAAGAAGAAGAGAAAACGAAAGGGACTGAGAAAATATTTGAAGAGACTATAGTTGAAACTTCCCTAACGTAGGAAAGGAAATAGTCAATCAAGTCCAGGAAGCACCTAGAGTCCCATACAGGATAAATCCAAGGAGAAATACACCAAGACACATATTAAACTATCAAAAAATAAATATAAAGACAAAATATTAAAAGCAACCAGGGAAAAGCAACCAATAACATACAAGGGAATCCCCATAAGGTTAACAGCTGATTTTTCAACAGAAACTCTGCAAGCCAGAAGGGAGAGGCAGGTCATATTTAAAGTGATGAAAGGGAAGAACCTACCACCAGGATTACTCTAACCAGCAAGGATCTCATTCAGATTTGATGGAGAAGTCAAAAGCTGTACAGATAAGCAAAAGTTAAGAGAATTCAGCACCAACACACCAGCTTTACAAAAAATGCTAAAGAAACTTCTCTAGGCAGGAAAGACAAGAGAAGGAAAAGACCTACAGAAACAAACCCAAAACAATTAAGAAAATGGTCATAGGAACATACATATTGATAACTACCTTAAATGTAAATGGAATAAATGCTTCAGCCAAAAGACATAGACTGGCTGAAAGGATATAAAAACAAGACCCTTATATATGCTGTCTATAAGAGACCCATTTCAGACCTAGGGACACATACAGACTGAAAGCGAGGGGATGGAAAAAGATATTCCATGCACATGGAAATCAGAAGAAAGCTGGAGTAGCAGTTCTCATATCAGACAAAATAGACTTTAAAATAAAGACTATTACAAGGCACCGAGAAGGAGAGTACATAATGATCAAGGGAGTATCCAAGAAGAAGATATAATAATCCTAAATATTTATGCACCCAACATAGGAGCACCTCAATACATGAGGCAAAAGCTAACAGCCATAAAAGAGGAAATCTACAGTAACACAGTAGGGGACTTTAACACCCCACTTTCACCAATGGACAGATCATCCAAAATGGAAATAAATAAGGAAACCCAAGCTTTAAATGACACAATAAACAAGATGGACTTAATTGATATTTATAGGACACTCCATCCAAAAACAACAGAATACATTTTCTTCTCAAGTACTCATGGAACATTCTCCAGGATAGATCATATCTTGGGTCACAAATCAAGCCTTGGTAAATTTAAGAAAATTGAAACACTATGAGATTAGATATCAATTACAGGAAAAAAACTATAAAAAATAAAAAACATATGGAGGCTAAACCATACACTACTAAATAACCAAGAGATCACTGAAGAAATCAAAGAGGAAATAAAAAGATACATAGAAACAAATGACAATAAAAACATAATGACTGACAACCTATGGGATGCAGCAAAAGCATTTCTAAGAGGAAAGTGTATAGCAATACAATCCTACCAGAAGAAACAAGAAAAAGCCCCAATAAACAACTTAACCTTACACCTAAAGCAATTAGAGAAAGAACAACAAAAAACCCCACAAAGTTAGTGGAAGGAAATAAATCAATAAAATCAGATCAGAAATAAATGAAAAAGAAATGAAGGACAAAATAGCAAAGATCAATAAAACTAAAAGCTGGCTCTTTGAGAAGATAAACAAAATTGATAAATCATTAGCTAGACTCATCAAGAAAAAAAGGGAGAAGACTCAAATCAACAGAATTAGAAATGAAAAAGGAGAAGTAGCAACTGACACTGCAGAAATACAAAGGATCATGAGAGATTACTACAAGCAACTATATTCCAAAAAATAGACAACTAGGAAGAAATGGAAAAATTCTTAGAAAAGAACAACCTTCCAAGACTGAACCAGGAAGAAACAGATAATATATACAGACCAATCACAAGTACTGAAATTGATACTGTGATTAAAAGTCTTCCAACAAACAAAAGCCCAGGACCAGATGGCTTCACCAGTGAACTCTATCAAACTTTTAGAGAAGAGCTAACACCTATCCTTCTCAAACACTTCCAAAATGTAGCAGATGGAGGAACACTCCCAAATTCTACAAGGCCACCATCACCTTGATACCAAAACCAGAAAAAGATGTCACAAAAAAAGAAAACTACAGGCCAATATCACTGATGAATATAGAAGCAAAAATCCTCAACAAAATACTAGCAAACAGAATCCTACAGCACATTAAAAGGATCATTCACCATCATCAAGTGGGGTTTAACCCAGGAATGCAAGGATTCTCCAATATATGCAAATCAATGTGATACACCTTATTGAAAAACTGAAGGATGAAAACCATATGATAATCTCAATAGATGCAGAAAAAGCTTTCAACACCCATTGAAAATTCAACACCTATTTATGAAAAAAAAACAAAAAACCCTCCAGAAAGCAGACATAGAGGGAACTTACCTCAAACTAATAAAGGTCATATATGACAAACCCACAGCCAACATCGTTTTCAATGGTGTAAAACTGAAACCATTTCCACTAAGATTAGGAATAAGACAAGGTTGCCCACTGTCATCAGTATTATTAAACATAGTTTGGAAGTTTTAACCACAGCAATCAGAGAAGAAAAAGCAATAAAAGGAATCCAAATTAGAAAAGAAGAAGTAAAACTGTCACTGTTTGTAGATGCCATGATCCCATACATAGAGCATTCTGAAGATGCTACGAGAAAACTACTAGAGCTAATCAATTAATTTGGTGAAGTAGCAGGGTACAAAATTAATGCACAGAAATCTCTTGCATTCCTATACACTGATGACAAAAATCTGAAAGAGAAACTAAGGAAACACCCCCATTTACCATTGCAACAAAAAATAATACAATACCTAGGAATAAACCTACCTGAGAGGACAAAACACCTGTATGCAGAAAACTATAAGAAACTGATGAAAGAAATTAAAGATGATACAAACAGATGGAGAGATATACCACGTTCTTAGACTGGAAGAATCAACATTGTGAAAATGACTCTATTACCCAAATCAATCTACAGATTCAGTGCAATCCCTATCAAACTACCAATGTCATTTTTCACACAACTAGAACAAAAAATTACACAATCTGTATGGAAACCCAAAAGACCCCGAATAGCCAAACAATCTTGACAAAGAAAAACAGAGCTGGAGGAATCAGGCTCCCTGACTTCAGACTATACTACAAAGCTACAGTAATCAAGTCAATATGGTACTGGCACAGAAAACAGAAATATAAATCAATGGAACAGGATAGAATTCCCAGAGATAAACCCACACACATATGGTCACCTTACCTTTGATAAAATAGTCAAGAATATACAATGGAGAAAAGACAGCCCCTTCAAAAAGTGGTGCTGGGGAAAGTGGACAGCTACATGTAAAAGAATGAAATTAGAACACTCTGTAACACTGTATACAAAAATAAACTCAAATTGTTTAAAGACCTAATGTAAGGCCACACACTACAAAACTCTTAGAGGAAACATAGGCAGAACACTCTATAACATAAATCACAACAAGATCCTTTTTGACCCACCTCCTAGAAAAATGGAAATAAAAACAAAGATAAACAAATGGGACCCAATGAAGCTCAAAAGCTTTTGCACAGCAAAGGAAACCATAATCAGGATGAAAAGAAAACCCTCAGAATGGGAGAAAATATTTGCAAATGAAGCAACTGGCAAAGGATTAATCGCAAAAATATACAAGGAGCTCATGCAGCTCAGCATCAAAATAACTAACAACCCAATCCAAAAATGGGCAGAAGACCTAAATACACATTTCTCCAAAGAAGTTATACAGATTGCCAAGAAACACATGAAAGGATGCTCAACATCACTAATCATTAGAGAAATGCAAATCAAAACTACAATTAGGTATCGCCTCACACCAGTCACAATGGCCATCATCAAAAAATCTACAAACAATAAATGCTGGAGAGGGTGTGCAGTAAAGTGTACCCTCTTGCACTGTTGGTGGGTATGTAAATTAATACAGCCACTATGGAGAACAGTATGGAAGTTCCTTAAAAATCTACAAATAGAACTACCATATGACCCAGCAATCCCACTACTGGCCATATACCCTGAGAAAACCATAATTCAAAGAGTCATGTGCCACACTGTTCATTGCAGCACCATTTACAATAGCTAGGACATAGAAGCAATCCAAGTGTCCCTTGACAGATGAATGGATAATGAAGATGTGGCACATATATACAATGGAATATTACTCAGCCATAAAAAGAAACGAAATTGAACTATTTGTAATGAGGTGGATAGACCTGGAATCTGTCATACAGACTGAAGTAAGTTAGAAAGAGAAAAACAAATACCATATGCTAACACATATATGGAATCTAAAAAAAAAAGCTTCTGAAGAACCTAGGGGAAGGACAGGAATAAAGACACAGACATAGAGAATGAACTTGAGGACACAGGGAGGGGGAAGGGTAAGCTGGGACAAAGTGAGAGAGTGGCATGGACATATATACACTATCAAACGTAAAATAGATAGCTAGTGGGAAGCCTCCACATAGCACAGGGAGATCAGCTCAGTTCTTTGTGACCACCTAGAGGGGTGGAATAGGGAAGGTGAGAGGGAGGGGATATGGGGATATATATATACACATAGCTGATTCACTTTGTTATACAGCAGAAACTAATAGAACATTGTAAATCAATTATACTCCAATAAATTTGTTTTAAAATGTTTTAAAAAATGAAAAAGGGTTTTGCATATCAGTTAATCATCTTTGCTAATATTGTCATTATCAGTCTCAAAAGTTATTTTTTATGCCAGCAGAAAAATGCCATCAACAACGCCTTATGTGAAAACTAATAAACATAAAATATATCCTCTTTCTTTCAACTGTACTGCTTTAGCTTACAGAAATTTTATTTTTTCAGCAAAGACCACTTTTTCTTTAGTTTCATAATTTATTTACTTTTTGTCCAAAGTGCAATATTTACAATTCTTCACAGGCCGAATAACCCCCTAATATATGTAATAAGAAACTATAGTTTGACTCCCAATCTCCCCCCACTTGCATGAACCTCACTTCCTTAGTATGGCTGAGTTCTAATTTTAGTATTTCACAATGAGCTATTCAAAACTAATTATCTGTAGATTATTTTATTTCTTGCATTATTTTTGCAAAAGTTTTAACCAAGTAACCCTTGCTTGTGTCCTGCTGCTACAAGTCATTAGAAGTCAGATGCTTTTAAAAGTTATCAGTATTGGGACTTCCCTGGCCCTCCAGTTGTTAAGACTTTTCCTTCCCATTCCATGGGTGTGGGTTCAATCCCTTGGCAGTGAGCTAAGATCCCACATGCCTCACAGCCAAAAAATAAAACAGAAGCCATATTGCAGCAAATTCAGTAAAAGACTTTAATAATGGTCCACATCAAAAAAAATCTTAAAAACAAAGGTAATCAGTATCTGAGAACATTAAACATTTTATACTTTTTTGATGCTCCATCTAACAATGCCTTAAGTTTCAAATACTGTATTTTATAATGTGTTCCATCCTTTAGAAAGATATTAAAAATACTGTATGTGCCAAAAACTGACTGTATCTGAAAAATACTGGCCCTCCTAAATATACCTAATAGTGGCAGAGAAAATGAGATTTTCAGTGCAAACTGGTGCTTACATAAACAACCATATCCATGAGGCAAACGTCTCATTTACCTACTTTTGTTTTGTAACTCATTTATTGAGATGACTTACATATGGTAATATTCACTCAATATGTGCAACAAAATTGTTTTTACTATAATCACAGAGTTGTGCAACCATAGTATATCAATTTTAGAATATTTTCCTCACCCCCAAAATAAACTGCATATTCTTTAGCTATCATACTCAGTTTCCCATTCCCCACAGTGCTGTGTCAATTTGCCTATTCTGGACATTTCATATAAATAGAATTATATAATATACAGTTATTTCACTTATCATAATGTTTTCAAGGTCCATCCATGTTGTAGCATGTATCAGTACTTCATTTATTTTATGACAGACTGTTATTATATGTGTGGATGTACCACATTTTATTTATGCATTCATCAGTTGATGGACATTTGATTGTATCTAACTCTTAACTTTTATGAATAATGGTTCCATGAATATTCATATATGTTTTTGTGTGGACATATGTTTTCATTTATCAAGGATTTATAGTTAGAAATGGAATTACTCAGTCAGAAAATAAATATTTTTAACATTTTGAGTTCCTGCCAGACTGTTTGGAAAAAAGTGTCTGAACCATTTTAGTATCACCTGCAGTGGATGACACTTCTGATATTTCCACACCCTTGCCCACTCTTATTATTATCTGTACTTTTACAATAGCCATCCTAGTTGGTGTGAAGTGGTATTTAATTATGGTTTGATCTGCATTTCCCTGATGGCTAATGATGTCTAGTATCTTCTCTTGTGCTTAGTACCATTTGTACATTTCTTCTAGAGATGCCAACTTAGTTCCTTTGCCCATTTCTTAATTAGGTTATTTGTCTTTTTATTATTCAATTATATGAATCCATTATATATGCTAGGTACAAGTCCATTATGAGCTATATGATTTGAAAATATTTTCTCCCATTTCATGTTTCTTTTTTTTTTTTTACATAACTGTAATGTCCTTTAAGTCACAGAAGTTTTTGATTGTGATGAAGTATTTTTTTTGATTACTTGTGCTTTTGATGTAAGAATACATTGCCACATCCAAAGTCGCCCTTATGTTTCTTCTAACAATTTTGTAATTTTAGTTCTAATGTTTATGTTTTAATTGTTTTTGAGTTAATTTCTGTATATGTTGTGAGATAGGCATCCAACTTCATTCTTTTACATGTGGTTACCCAGCTGTCCTACCACCATTTGTTAGAGTAATTGCTCCCATCAATTATATTGGCATACTTTTTATAATTCAATTGACCATACAGAAGGGTTCAGAAGGGTTTTTGTGAATTCTCAATTTTATTCCATTGATCTATATGTTTATCCTTATACCAGCCCCACACTGTTTTGATTACTGTTGCTTTGCGGTAAGTTTTGAAATCTGAACATGTGTCGCACAACTTTGTTTTCTTCAAGGTTGTTTTTACTTTTCTAGTTTCCTTGAGTAAGTCCATATGATTTTTAGAATCAGCTTGTCAATTTCTTTAAAGAAACCAGCTGGGAAAATAATAGGGATTGCACTGAATTTGCTGATAAATTTAGAGATTATTGTCATTTTAACAATTTCAGTATTATGTCTTCCAATTTATAAACATGTTGCAGATTTCTTTTAACTTAGGTCTCCTTTAATTTACATCAGTGATATTTTATAGTTTTAAAAGTATAATTTTTACACTTCTTTTGTCGAGTTCAATTCTTATCCTTTTTGATGCTATTATAATTGGAATTATTTTATTAATATCATTTTTGTATTGCTCATTAAAAGTGACTAATTTTTGTATATTCTTCTTGGGTGTGTTTAGTATGTGCTAAATGGTGTCACATATTTCTCTGAGCCTTGCTTTTTTTCTTTTTTTTCATTTTTTCCTCTCTGTTCTTCAGATTCCATAATCTCTATTACACTGATCTTTCTTTAAGTTTGCTAATTCTTACTTATGTTGATCCCTTCTGGTGTTTCAACTCTCAAATTTCCATTTGGTTCATTTTTTTAAACATGGTTTCTTCTCTTTATTTATATTATCTGTTTGATGAAACATTGCATTCATAGCTTCATTCACTTCTTTAACCATGGTTTCCTTTACTGTTTGAAAATATTTATAATGGCTACTTAGTTCTATTCAGTCTTTTTGCATTAAATCTGACATCTGGTTGATTTCCCAGCCTCTTGCTATTGCCTGTTTTCTTCCCTCTCTATGGGTCATATTTTCCCAATTCATTGCATAGTATTTTTTTTTGAAAAATTGACATTTATTGTAGCAAATCTTGGTACCCCTCATATTGTAATTTTTGCTCATTTATTTATTTAGTGACTAGGTGGATTTCTTTAGGAAGTCCATTTTCCCTGCAGTGCAAAGATCCTGACATTGTAACTCAAGGTGCTGCCTTGGCATGTGCACAGGCAGCTGGTATGGCAATGGTTTAGTAGTGTTCTCTTGGTCTCTTTTTTCTGACCACATACAGCTCTACTGTAAAGCTCTACTAATTGTTTGCTTATTGCTGTATTTTTGTGAACAATTTTCCAGAGCATAAATTGTCCCACAGACTGATTCAATTAAATTTGAAGTGCTTTGTAGGGTTAGTTTAGGAATTCAGTGTTTGAGGTTTGCTCTGCCCCCAGGAGAACTCTTCTTGGTTGTCTCTTTCTGGTTCTTCTGGTAAAATGTATCAGCCTATTCTTTAGCTTATATCTTTAATAAGCTGCCAGTCTTCTTTTAATTGCTTTGTTATTTTTCAGAGCACCCTTAGGCATGAAGTTTACCATACTCTGTTTCAAAGAAAGTCCTTCAAGAAGAGCTTTGGAGCTCTGTTTTATAGACTACCTATACCCTGAAAAAAATCTGTTAACCATGTCTCTAGAGGTTGGGCTGGGGACAGTGCACATCTCTCCCTTAATGACTTTCCCACCTTAGAAGCTTAGCACTAGGCTGGTGGTGGTAGCCTCTGATCTTCTTGGCATGTATCCTCTAACGTGGAAACTGTGCCCTATGAATAGGCCAGGGAGAAAGCAATCAGGACCCTAGCATTTTCAGTGTCTTACTCTCAACTCCTCAGCTGTACTTTGGAATTTAGCCTCTGCACAAAGTAATAAGGCAGAGAATGGTGGGGTGGGGGGAGATAGAATTGCTTATATCCATCCCCTCCCAGGGAAATACCATATTCCATGACTAGGAGTTTTGGGCATAAGGAACACTGTGTTCTTGGCTACACTTACCTGGAATAAAGTTTTTGTTATATTGGTCTTAGATGGGGAAAGGGGATCATGATTCAAGTGCTTCAGATTATCACTGTTCTTACCAAGTTTGAATAAGTGTTTCTTCACTTACTGTATGCTCTTAGAACCATTTCCATAGATTAAAAATTTTTTTTTTCCATTTCAGCAGTTTCTCTGAGCATTTAGTTCCACAGAGCTCCTTACATTGCCATTTGAGCAGTGGAACTCACATGTACCTACATTTACATCAGTGTTGATGATGATAATATTATATGATGTTATAATTACCAACAACAGTAATAATTAATATTATTATTATCATTATATGCAGAATGATAATCAAAACAGATGTTTAAAAAAAGAAAATATATTTTCCCCAGATAATTAAGCATCTGATAAAACATATTTAATTGTGGTTACTCTGTGGCTAAGGGTAAGCTGTGTGTTTTCAGTAAACTGGAACATTGCACTATCCCACCTTCCCTACATATATATGTGTGTTTGGGTTTTTCTTCCCCACAAATCTGGAGTTTGTTGAGGATATGATAGTGCTTATTAATATTCATATTATCTGACACATATCACATAGCCCACTTGTAGGCATTTAATATGCTGGTTAGTTGATTCCTTGGTAAATGACAAGTGTCTTGCTAGATATTTGGAAATATAACTAGATTTTGTTTTGTGTAACCACAGACTGTTGAATTTTGACAGAGTGTAAAATAATTTGGGTGGGAAGTCAAGAGTCTTCTTTGGTTCATTGTGAGTTGGAGGCACAAAAATCCTACTACCTACTTTAAAATCCCCTCATCTACTTTTCCTAAGTCAAGGTTTATATAACTATCATGATAGTTGAATAATAACTGGAGCTGAACTGAAAATACCAATTTTTAAATTTTTACTCTTACAAGTTCCAGAGGAGCACAGAGTTCCATGGACACCTTTGCAAGTGAAAGAGTTTCTTGTTAAAGAACTAGGTGGCTGAGGAAATAAGTTGCCCTATTATCAAAATCTTGGTAAGTTGATGTAATTTCTAGAAAATACCTATTGTGGACTAACACATTCTCAATATACTAGACTAGTTTTTAGAAAGGTGTTCTTCAGTTGACAGCTTGTCTCTTGGAATCACCATTTAATAAAATAAGTAGAATCTCAAAAATGTGACTGGAAAACTGGTAATCCAGTGGATCTAATGAAAAATTATTCCAGGCTGTGAGTTAAATTTATCCAAGAGAGGATTTTAGTAGAACACAGGAATCACCAGTGCAATTCTGCACATGGCAGGAGTTTAACAAATACTTATTTGAATGAATGTACTTGATCCAGGTTATAAATGCTTTTTAAAAAGCTCATTCTTCCTTTCTTTTTGTGAAAATCTGGGAATAATTGGTAGTTTGTTATTCTCAAAATATGTTAATTGTCCCAGAAAACATACAAGTTAGTCAAGGGTTAGTAAGGTGACAATCTCTATTTTAGTATAAAAATGGGGACAAGCCCCATTTGGGAGATTTTAAGTAAAGCAATCTTCTATAAACGTAAGTAATGTTTTTTTTCTCTTTTATATACACAGGAATAAGTCTAAATATTTGAGGGTACTATTTAAATTATGGTGCAGTATTTTAATGCTTGAAGTTATATATTCAATAATTTTTGTAATTATTTAGAATTATCACTCTCACTCAATTACATCCAAACATTGTGAGTTAAAATAACAAAGAAATTTCTATGTCTTCTAGACATAAACTATATACTTTATAATATTGTATAAAAATCACTGATAAAATTATTTACAAATTGCATTTACTTTAATTTAAACTTACATATAAGTAAAAGTATTTCTTTTGCTCTGTGTATGTGTGTGTGTGTGTGTATTCAAATGTGCACCCTTATAAAGAACCACTATGAAACTGGAAAGAAAATAAACAGAATAAAGAGCATATACACCTAAATGCCAGCTATAAAGCATATACTTACAAAATCATACATTAATTTCCAATTTAGTGAACAATCATCCTTGCCCCAAATTATCACAGAATTAAGTACACCTATATTAGAATACTTTATTTTCTTCAAAATAATTCTGAATATAAAAAATATATATGTACTATCAGGACTTTTATGCAAGCCCAGTGTTGTGCTCATTATATAACTTCAGTTAAATAACTTAAGAACCAAGTACTGATATCTTTAAAAAAAGATTCCTCCTCTTATAATCCTTTATTTGTTTTTTAAAGTGGAATTATAGAATTATAGCTTAACTTTTCCTACTGTGCTTGAATGAAAGGATAGACTAAATGGTCTGTATTCTTTGTATATTGCCTTGAAAGGAAAATAAACATAAAGATAAGATGAAATTGTAATGTAGGACACAGACAAGCAAATAAGAATGGTCCACTTCTAGAGAAAGATTTCATACCCAAATTCTGAAAATACATGTCTTCTTCCCCGAGTAGGATGAATAAACATATTCCAGTACCCAATGCAATCTCAATTTACATCTATTGTCCCAACATAATTATTGTCTCCCCCATTTTATTATTAAGAAATGTCCAGACTTGGACATTAATTTCTATAGTTATTTAAACGTAGAGTTACTGGAAATTTTGACATTCCCTCATTTAGGTATTCTTGGAAATTTTGACATTCTATCACTAGATATTCTTTCAGGTGAGATATTAAAAGATTCTTTACTTCAAAACCTTCCCCTGGGAGGATCAAAATATTAATCTACTGCATTAAGTAAAACCAATTAGTATTCATTGTTTTTAAATATTGTAGCCACTTTATTTTTGAAAATTAAGATATTCTAGTTTTATAAGTGTATTTGTATCATTATTTTTAAATATTCTTAGTAAGGTAAAATTTAAGTACAATTAAATTATTTTGGGGGAAGAATTTGATGAACATTGGTAATTGTATACAGTGGTATAATCTCCACCACAACCAAGGAATGGAAAAATTTCATCATCTACAACATTTCCCTTGTGCCACGTTGTAGTCAGTCCAGTCTCTGATTTCCAGCCCCAGGCAAACACCAGTCTGTTTCTTATAACTATAGTTCTTCCTTTTCCAGCATTTCATATAAACGCTTAATTTCTTTCATTGGCATGCATTTGACACTCATCCATGTTGTTGTGTTTCTGACTATTGTGTTCATTTTTATTGTTGGATAACACTTTTTAATTTGTTTTTACATTTATTGGTTGATGGACATTTGAGTCAATTCCTATCTGTGACTAACTTAATAAAGCTGTTCAGAATATTCATGCATAAATCTGTTTGGACACGTTTTTATTTATTTAGGGTTAATTTATAGTATAGGATTGTGGGATCCATTGGAACATGTATTTTACTTTTTGAGATATTGGTATACTGTTTGCAAAGTGACTGAACCACTCTTCCTACAAGCAGTAGGTAGGAGACACGTTTGTTTCACAACCTCAGTAGCACTTGGTATTGCTAGGCATTTAACTTTAGTCATATTTGCAGGCACATAGTGGTGGATTATTTTCTTTTTTTTTTAAATTGAAGTATAGTTGATTTACAATGTTTAAGATATACAAGAGAATGATTCAGTTTTATATATATATATATATATATATATATACACATACATATATATAATAATGTACATTATATATGTGCTCTACAGTAAGCCCTTGTTGTTTATCTATTTTATAAATAGTAGCATATATCTGTTAATCCCAGTACTTAATATATCAGCACTCCCCTTTCTCCTTTGGTAACCATAAGTTTGTTTTCTATGACTGCAAGTCTATTTCTGTTCTGTAAATAAGTTCATTTGTATTATTTTTTTAGATTTCACATATAAGTGATATCATATATTTGTCTTTCTCTTCTGACTTACTTCACTTAGTGTGACAATCTCTAGGTCCATCCATGTTGCTGCAAATGGCATTATTTCATTCATTTTTTATTGCCAAGTAATATTCCATTGTATATATATACCAGATCTTCCTTATTCATTCATCTGTTGATGGACACTAAGGTTGCTTCCATATCTTGGATGCTGTAAATAGTGCTGCTATGAACATTGGGGTGCATGTATCTTTTCAAATTAGAGTTTTCATCTTTTCCAGATATATGCCCATGAGTGAGATTGCTGGATCATATAGTAACTCTATTTTTAGTTTTTTAGGGAAATTCCATACTGTTCTCCATAGTGGCTGCACCAATTTACATTGCCACCCAGTGTAGGAGGGTTTCCTTTTCTCCACACCTTATCTAGCATTTATTATTTGTAGAATTTTGATGATGAGCATTCTGACCCATGTGAGGTGATACCTCATTGTATATTTGAGTTGTATTTATCTAATAATTAGCAGTGTTGAGCATCTTTTCATGTGCCTGTTGGCCATCTCTATGTCTTCTTTAGAGAAATTTCTATTTAGGTCTTCTGCCCATTTTTGATATTTTTTAAAATATTGAGCTGTATAAGCTATTTGTATAATTTGGAAATTAATCCCTTGTTGGTCACATCATTTACAAATATTTTCTCCAATTCTGTAGGTTTTCTTTTCATTTTGCTTATGGTTTCCTTTGTTGTGCAAAAGCTTTTAAGTTTAATTAGGTTCCATTTGTTTATTTTTTGCTTTTGTTTCTAGGAGACAGATCTAAAAAATATTGCTTCAATTTATGTCAAAAAGTGTTCTCTCTGTGTTTTCCTTTAAGAGTTTTACAGTATCTGGTCTTACCATTTAGGTCTCTAATCCACTTTGAGTTTATTTTTGTAAATTATGTTAGAGAATGTCCTAATTTCATTCTTTTATATATAGGTGTCCAATTTTCCAGCACCACTTACTGAAGAGACTGTCCTTTCTCCATTGTATATCCTTGCCTCCTTTGTAGTAGATTAATTGACCAAAACTATGTTGAATAAAAGTGGTGAGAGTGGTATTAACTTGCTTTTTGCCGATGACAAGTACCATTTAGCCTTTTCCATCTGCTAATTTATGATTTATTTTCATTTATGAAGTCTGTGTTCAAGTATGTTGTTAATTTGTGGTGAATTTTTGCTATCTTATTAATAAATTTTAAAAGTTCCTTATATTTCTGAATGCAGCCTTTTGATTTTTTTGCATTTCTAAACATTTTATGTAAAAGGAATCATAAAATATATATTCTCTATGTCTGATTTCCTTAGCATAATATTTTTGAGATTCAGCCATATCATATCATAAAACATATCATATATTTCATTTCTTTTAAATCTTAAATAATATTCAATTACTCCATATTTTTGTTTATCCATTCAACAATGGGGAGATATTTGGATTGTTTCCAGTTTGAGACTGTTATGAATAATGATGCTCTGCAATTCACAAATGTGTGTGTTTTCATTTTTCTCAGATAGATTCCTAAGACTGCAAATGCTGAATTATATAATAAGTTTATGTTTAAGTTTTAAGGAAATGGCCAAATTCTTTCCAAATTGTCTGCACCATTTACATTCCAACTAGCTATATATGATTCTAGTTTCCCACTTCCTTGCCAACACCCCTTATTTTCTGTATTTTTGTCTGTATTAGATGCATATTCTAGTATATGTATGGTAATACTTTATTGTTACTTTATTTTGTGTTTCTCTAATGACTAATGAAATTTAACATCTTTTCATGTCTGAATCTTATTTGGTGAAATAGCTATTCAAATATATTCTCATTTTATATTTGTGTTATTATTGAGTTGTGTTTTTTGTAAACTTAGGAGAAATCCTTTATAAAATATGTTATTTTCAAGTATTTTCTCCCAATCTGTACCTTACTTTTTCTTTTTAATTAATGGCATCATTTGAAGCACACATTTTTAAAATTTTGATAAAATTCAAATTGTATGTTGTTTTTTTCTCTTTATGAAGTTTATTTTGATGTTGTATCTAAAAACTCTTTGCCCAAATCTACCTCCTCATGATTTTCTCCTCTACTTCCTTCTATAAATTTTATGATTTTAGCTTTTACAGTTAGCAATATGATTCATTTTGAGCTAACTTTTGTGTATACTGAGGAAAATGTCTAAGTTAATTGTTATGCTTGTGAATATCCAATTGTTCCATAATTATTTGTTGAAAATACTATTCTTTCCCCATTTTGTCTTGGCACCTTTATAAAAAATCTATATTTGAAGACTCTCAATGCTCTTCCTTCTAGTGTACTGATGTGTTTCTATTTTGTTTCAACACCCTACCATCTTGATTATTATAGCTTTATAGTTTGTTTTGATTTTGGCTAGTGTAAGTCCTCTAAGTCTGTACTTTTGTTTAAAAAACATTTTACTATTCTATATCTTTGCATCTCCATATATACTTTAGGATAAGTTTTTTTTTCAATTTCTATAGAAAAAAAAGCCTTTGGGATTAAATTTTGCATCAGTTTGGAGAGATTGACCATCTTGATAATATTGAGTCTTTTGGTCCATGACTGAAAAATCTCTATTTATTTATATCTTCTTTAATTTTTCTTAGCAATGCTTTCTAATTTCCATTATATAAGAATCACATTTCCATTGTTAAATATATCTTTGAGAATTGTGTACTTTTTGATTCTTTAGTAAATTAAGTTGCTTTAAAATTTTCATTTTCAGATTGTATATTGAAATATAACTGATTTTTTATATATTTCACTAGCATCCTGAAACCTTGCTATAGTCAATGGTTAGTTATATCAGTTTTATTATAGTTTAAGTTTTCAACAATACAAGAATATGATCTGATAATAATATTGTATCTTTACTGTCTCTTTCTGATATGGATACTTTTTATTTCTTTCTGTTTTCATATTGAATTTGTGGGCATAAAGTTGATCATAGTATTCCTTTATTATCTCTTTAATTTCCATTAGATCTGTTGTTATGTCCCTTTTTTCATTTCTGATCTTATTAATTGTGTCATTTCTTATGATTTGTAATTAGCCTGGCTATATGTTTATCAATTTTATTAATCTTTTCAAAGAACCAGCTGTTGGTTTTGTTGAATATCTCTATTTCCTTTTTTCAATTTCATTGATTTCTGCACTAATTCTAATTTCTTTTATTCTGCTTAGTTGGAATTTAATTTGCGCTTTTTTTTTCTAGTTTCCTAAGGTGGAAACTTAGATTATAGATTCTACATCTTTCTTTCTAATATATGCATTCATTACTCTCAGTTTTCCTCTAAGCACTGCTTTTACTCCATCCCACCAATATTGATAAGTTGTATTTATATTTTTATTTCCAAAACTCTTTTAATTTGTCTTGAGATTTTAGATTAGTTCCACTGTGATCTGAAAGCAGACATTGTACGATTTCTATACTTTTAAATTTATTTGTGTTTTATGGCCCAGAGTGTGGTCTATCTTAGTGAATTGTGCATGTAAGTTTGAGAAGAATGTGTATTCTGTTGGTTTTGCATGAAGTAGTCTACAGATGCCAATTGTTTATGGTTGGTTGATTGTGTTTTGAGGTTAACTATGTCCTTACTGATTTTCTTTCTGCCTGATCTTTCCATTTCTGATACAGACATGTTTATGCCTCCATCTGTAATAGTGATTTCATCTCTCTTTTTGCAGTTCTATTAGTTTTTCCTTCAAGAAGTTTGATGCTCTGTTGTTAGGTACAAACACTTTAAGGATTGTTTTGTCTTCTTAGACAAAAACAAGAAAAATGGGAATTAAGTGGATTGAATATATTTTTAAAAATCTTATATTTACCTTTTTGTGGTATTAATGATAGTAACTGAAATTTCACATTGAAGAGAATTAACTTAACCAACACTGTGTATGGTAGGTAAAGTAAGTAAAACAATTCCCAAAGTGTGGTCTTCAGAATACTAGATTGAGAAATATTAATAGAAACTGTATGGAAAAAGTGTTTTTGAAGGCAACCATGGTCAGGATTCACAAATATTTAACCCTTGTCACTCAATACCTTCTTCCTCGAAACATACTGCATGCTAACATAGTAAAAGTTTCAAGAAGTCCTGCAGTAATAAATAATATATGACTGTTAATTATATCTCAGAGAAGCTGGAAAAAGAAAGAATATACAACTCTGTTCAATAGTTCACCAAATTAGAACATGCGTATAGGTACTTCATTAGCAGAATTCTTACATCTCAAGAAATTCAGATGTATGACTCAATATATTAATATACTAATGAACAAAGACATTTTAATGAGCTAATCACATGTAGATTACTATTCAATTCACCTACTCTTATCTTTTAAAAATCTATATTTATTAATATTATCTTGAATGTTCACATAAGTTGCTAGAGCAGAGTAGATCATTGTTCTTTATTTACAGCAAACAATTAACTACTGGTTTCCTCTTCCCCAATTCTTACCCATGAGGTAACACAGTAGGAGCCAAATGTCATGCAACATATTGGAGTCTGTGTTGCCAGTGAGGAACCCTGAATAAAATGAATCTGGACACTTATTTACATGCTGTATCACTCCCATCCAGAAAGAGTCTCCTTGGAAATATAATGGAAAAGATACAGGCTTCTTACTCCATCTCCATGGAATGCAAATACATCTCTCCATGGCAAAGATAAATAAGTTCACTGTCTCCTGATTTATAACCCAGAGGATTTTTAAGGTCCTAGGTTTCAGCCTACCTTGAAATGTAAATACACAACTCAGGAGATAAATCTCTGTGGAGCTCTCTCTATCTAATTAGTCATAAATTACCTTTCAAGACACTTTTTTTGCCCAGACCTCAAGTTTCAGTAAAATTTGTTCAGCATGTCCAAACCGGGTATAAACAGAAACTATCCTCCCTACAGGGTCACATCCACAATGCAGTAATTAATGCAACTCTGATTAAAATAAGAATAATGCTTTTCAAAAAAAAAAAAAAAGAATAATGCTTTTCTTTTAATATAAACACACATAAACAGTAATTTAGTCACTGTTAGTAACTCAATATAGTTTGTAGTGTTATTTCCTTCATCTTTATAAATATAAGAGAATGTCATGGTAACAATAATTATGTATACTTAATATCAAAATGTAATGTTGTGGAAAATATTTGAAATTATGACTTACCTTCCCTGCTAAAAAATATCTTGGGGTAGATACTGGCCTTTACCAAATGTATGGAACTGCTTGAAGCCTACTTTTAGAGCTAAGAGGAAAGAAATCTTTAGTCTTAAAAGTTGATCAACATATCTTTATAAAAATTAGTTAAACTTTATTAAATAACTAGTTAAAGCAGAATATATTTTCTCCCCTCATCTGCAATATTCTATGGCATAAGTTCATCTGATGAAAAAAATGAAACAATTCCCACCTAATTATTTAAACAGTCAAATGTATATAATAATATGTGTATCAATTTATGTGATATGACATGAACCTTGAGGCTAGTTTCTATGAATATGTAGCTGTGCATTACACAGATGGATATCAGAAGTTGATCTAGAGTTAAAGCGCACCATTGAACCCCCCAATTTATTATAACAATAAAGTCTGTTTTTATATACTAACTGCTAAGATGGGCATAACATTTACCTTTCCATATAGTATATTGATACATGGTCATGAAAATAACTAATATACAACATTCAAAATGTTACTAAGCTTCAATATCTCAGAATTATAAGATCATTATTTATTTGAAAACAAGAATCATAGTTTATTCTTTTAAACAGTATAGTTGTTAAATTAGTTTCAACTTTTACTCTGCGTATAATGCAATTAATGTTTCAAAAAATTAAAGACACTTTCTAGCTGAATTTTATTCAGTTATTCATTCACTTACAGACTTCTTTTTATGTGTACTATTAAGCATCCAGAAAAAACATAATGATACAATGAGTAATGCAATACACACCCAAATACTCACCTCACAGCAAGCACCATGAGTGTTCCTCTTTGATTCCATCCCCAGAGATATGATTATCTCATATTAGGTGTTTATCATTTCCATGTGTTTCTTTAAAATTTTTCTACAGACATAAGTATTGCAAAGCAATATATATTTTTGCCTATGTTAACTGTAAATACATGGAATTGTACTATATTTTCTGTGACTTGCCTTTTTTGCTAATACATTCCATGTAGGGATATGCCACAATTTATCTTTTCTATTGTCATTTTCATTGTCTCACTTAAAAAAAAAATTAACGATATTGCTACAAAGATTCTTTTTCACGTCTCTTTATGTATGTTGTTTCTGCTGAATCTCACTTTGGGGCCTAGTTACCTTATATATTTGATTATCTTTGAATGTTTTCTGTCCAACCATTTAAAAAATGTGTCTATGTGAATTCTTTGAAAATTGGGATAATGATCCCTCATCCTTCATCCTTTGCATAAGCTTCTTTAAGTGCCTGGGAACATGCCAGGTCTGGAATACTTTAAAGTAAATTATTCACTTAATGTTATTTGGAGCTCTCAGGTGAGATAAATCAGGGTTGAAATTTGCCCCCAAACACATCATTCTCCTTGCTTCAAACCAACTCAACTTTTATAACAACATCCTGAGTGAAGGGGTAGGGGAAGATTTACCTCCAAATCTCTCTACTCTGAAACTGTGTCCTTTGAAGGTACAACTATTATGAAAAGGGCCCCTTAGTAGAGTTTCCAGTTTGTACATAACTGGGGCTTTGTTTCTGTTGCACTCATTACAACAAACTATTAAAACCAAATCTCAAATGTGCCAGAATAGGAAACTGCCTGTAGGAAAAAAAGGAGGCTTTGAAACTGTGAATTCCTTTTTACCTAAATTCCCATCCTGTTTATTTTTTTGGTCACTTTTTAATTTTTTTAAGATTATTTTTAAAAGGCTTTGTCTAACTGTCCAGCAATATAAAATCATTCCAAATTACATAGAGTATTAAAGGTAGCATATCCAGTGTGATCATTCTAAATATAAAGATAGTCATTTTGTACTAACTTAAAACATTTTCACATCTCTACCTTACAGTGTATTAAGTCTAGATTCCTTGGTGAAATACTCGGTGACAAATTTCTTCAGCGTTTTGCTGTTTAACCATTTTAATCGAAATTATTACATTTATTATTATTCCCTCTCTCATTGTCTTGTTCATTTATGTGTATTACAATTATTGATATATATTTAATTTTTATCATCTATTTACTACTTTCTACTTTTTATTTTCTTTAAAAATATAACAATACCTAATTTAAGTCAGTATATTTATGTTTTTCCAGAATATTATGGCCTTAGAATATGCTTATTCCAATCACTGCCTTCCAACTTACATCTTATTTTGTGCCATAGTCTATATGTGTGATCTTACAAATTGGATACAATTGTACATAATCAATGTTTATTTAGGTTCAACCAGATGCTTCTCATTTTCCTTGCTTATCATTCCTTCTTTTATCTGGAATCTTCATTTTGGGTTTATTGTCTCTTTTCCTGAAGCACATCCTTTTTTTTTTTTTTTTTTTTTTTTTTTTTGCGGTACGCGGGCCTCTCACTGCTGTGGCCTCCCCCGCTGCAGAGCACAGGCTCCGGACGCGCAGGCCCAGCGGCCATGGCTCACGGGCCCAGCAGCTCCACGGCACGTGGGATCCTCCCAGACCGGGGCACGAACCCGTATCCCCTGCATCGGCAGGCGGACTCTCAACCACTGCGCCACCAGGGAGGCCCAAGCACATCCTTTAATGAGGGTGAATTTGTGGTAAAATCTTCCAGCTTTTGTTTATTTGAAAAATGCTATTTCATTTCATTTGTGAAAGAAATTTTAATTACATATAAAGTATTTGACATAATTGTACCTTAAAACAATACTAAGATATCATTCTTTTGTCTTCTGACATACAAGGTTGACAATAAGAATCAACTGTTAGTTAAATTGTAATATGACACATATAGGCTTACTTTCTATCAGCCTGCTCTTTGTTGTTTTTCAGTTTTAATGTATGTCTAAGTGTGGATTCCTTGTAGTATTCTCCTTGGAATTTTTTTTTCAAATCTGAAATACACTCATTTTTCACTTCTTCTAAAATTTTCTTCTATTTGTCTATTATCTCCTTCTGAATCACCGATTAGAAAGATACTCTCCCTTTTCTTTCTTTTTCCATTGTAATTATCCTCCATTATTATAATTATCTGTTTATCTATCCTTGTCAATGAAAGATATTACACTTGAAGATTTTTTTTTTTTTGTATCTCCAAGTACCTTTCATTGCAGGCCAAATATTCTAATCTGACTTTTAAAATTGTGCATAGCATGTCCAAAGATGTACAGGCTAAGTAGACACAGGCTCTGAAAATTACTCCCAAATAGTATAGATTATCCTTTACATCTTCACTCTTTATTCATTTCTATATAATTTTATTTGGTTTATATTGACAACATTTTATTTTCTTAGCATATTTTTCTTGAGGAGCAGGAATAGGTTTCTTCCTAACTTTTATATCAGAATCAACTGAAAATAAATATCTGACATTTATTACAATGCCCCATTCACCAGGTCCGTCAGTAAGAGAGGTCTTACTTCCAGAGCCCTCACCTATTCTTTTACCCAGACATCTACATCAGAAAAGGAAGATGAGAGAAAGTCTAGCACAAGGTATTAAAATATGTTTATTAAATGAATGGATAAATAAGTGGATATAATACACCAAATATGTGAAGAGCAAAACTTTTAATGAGTTGCAGAAGATAGTGCTGTTCATATTTCAAGTAAGTTTCCTGGCTCTTCCAATAGAGGTAGACATAAGTCCATTCTTGTATATGCACTCATACATACACATATACATACACACAAATATACATACATGTAGATAGAGAGATCACATCTCCAATGCCATCTTTGTTTACCATAATTTTTATCACCAATAAGTATAAGTAAAATAAAGTCAGTGTTCTAAGAAGTGAAATGATTTTTACACCATAACTTTGAAGGATAAGTCATGTACATAGGATGAATAATGGAAAATATCTGAAGCGTTACTGTCTCTGGCCTGAACTATATTAAAGTAAAAGCTAAAAGGAGTTTTAAAAAATATTTGTCATAATATTACACTGCTAATTGATATTCAGGTAAAGGTAGTGTTCTTCCATGGAGAATTTACTGTAGGTTTCCTTAACTTATGGCACAGAAATTAGAGCTGAGCCTTAGCTAATAACAGGCATGGCAAAGAAACTATGAGTTATAGGCAAAAGGCACAGTCCATGTATATTCATTTAAAATCTAGTTACTAATTCAAACAGTCTGTTAAAAAATTACTGCCACCTTTGTACACTGAAGTTCCAAAAGTATTTTTGGTGGGAATATTGTATAATATGAGAATTTCACTGTTTGCACCGTAGACCATTGTAATCAGTGGTCCTGTTTTACTGGGTTTGGTATACCTTTTGAAACTAGGGAAAAAACCCAAACTGTAACATTGGAAATGTATCATTTAATTATATAAATGTTGAAATGGAACACTGATATTATCATTACTGTCAAATAAGGTTGTAATAATATGGACTTACTTTAGGAGTTATGGATTGAACAATATTTAGGCTATATATAAGATTATACTATCAACTAAAACAATAAATGTATCATATTAATACTAATGAAAAATGACTTACTCAAAAATATATTTTTCAAATATTGCTTATGACTTTTTAATAATGTATTTATTATTCACTTCTCATCTTAGACAGTTTAGTGTAATGAAGAAAATGTATCTTTATTGAACAACATGCACATCTGCAGTGCTTTGGACTGTCATCCTCAACCTAAACAATTTTATGTCACTGTAATTTTAGCTGTAGAAGGATAATAATGCTCTTTAATGTGAACTGGAGTACAATGTATTGTTAAGAAAATTATTGAGCCTGTAAAGTCTCATTTTTAACATTTGGTGTTTATGCAGGCTACCTCTTTATCAGTGGGATATAAACAGTCCACAGGACCCAAGAAGTGCTATCAAGCCAAGTATAATTTTCTTCTATTTACAACCTAAATATAACCCTTCTTGCTATCATCCTTTTCTGTACCACAAACTTCTACCAAACTCTTTTTTGACTTTCTCCCAAGATTGAGATAGCTAGATAATTCATTTGTTGGTCTTTGCTGTTTACTTCATTTGTGGATGGCTTTTCTCAGCATAACATCATTAAGCCAATGAAGATTCATCCTTGACTATGGGGCTTGCTTGGTCCAGTCTCAGCCAGCTGTCCGTTCCACTGGGGAGTTATGTTCTGGGCTCGCCTCTTCCTAAGACTTAACACTGCAGCTTTCTTCTTACTATGTTATGTACTGCCCGCAGTGCCTCACATAAAGTTGTTTATTTAACATATTTTATTTTTAACTATTAACTTCTTCAATAAAATATATTTCCTTTCTGAGCAGTGTTACCAAAGAGAAAACATATTCTTTCCGGGTGCTATATTTAATTTAGTTTTCTGGTCTTGGGCAGTTCACTAATTCTCTTTTCCTTGAGTTTACTTACTTGTAAACTGATGGGTTTGGGTGAAAATCCTTCAGTAATGGCATTAATCAAGAGTAGAGGCAGTGTAAATGACTTCATTTGGGCAGTTAGGGCTCTGTATTTAGAGCTCGTATGATTAATATTTTTCTTTCAGAGTTTTCATTGATTAGGTATTGCAACAACTCTCAGACATATTTAATTTCATATTTAGATGTTTCTAAAACTAGCTTACCAACAAATTTAATTATTAAAGTGTATTAAAGATATAAAGCAACAGAAGCTCATGGAATACTGGGAACACACACATGCAGAAAGTGATTTTACCAATGAATAAACCCTGAAAGAAATATTCAAAATAGATTTTATATATTTAACATGCAATACTTTTAGTAATATCACAACATTGCAGAAGCTATAAGAGAAGATATATTACCTTCTAGTGTGTCATCTTCAAAGGCAGATTATTATATAATAATATAAAACATTGTGATATGTTACCATGTGAAGTATCACAATAAGTATTAGATGAAATGTATCATTGTGATTGTGACTTTTTTCCCCTAGAACCTATGAACATGTTAATATATTAAGGAAAATGCATTCTATTAAAGAATGTCATTAAACATGTCATACATAAAATAGAATCATCCAATAAATTTAAAATTGCTTGCCATATCAATATTTAAAATATTTTATCTAATTAACATGTAGACTGGTACATTATCCAGAACACTGATCCAGTGGCTCCATATCAGATATCTAAATTCAAGTCAAGAAAGTCTTCATCAATTGTTAGCTTGCTTAGTCATTTAATCAGATTCCTCCAAATGTTTAGTTGTAATGTATTGAGGTGATTTTCTAATATAATTAGATGTTATACTGAACACTGAATATTAGTAATATATTTCTTGATAAAATTATTGTCTTATTCTCAGAAAAATGTATTATTTTTAATACACAGTTTGTTTTAATGCAACATAATTTTAACTCTTATTTTTATTCTCATATCTGTTGATTGCTTTTGGACCGAGTGTGTTTGCATGAATATATGGGTGCCTACTTTTATTTTAGTGTGTTTCCTTTTCTGGCTTGATGGCAGAGTTAAACCAACCTAATAGAAGTGACTGAGGAGTTCACATGGACTCTCATCTTCAGACCTATAATGCCTTGAATTTATTTTAAAAATTTTATCCAAATTTTCTCATTATTGTCTTAAGAGGAGTGGTCTGAAGCAAGCCAATCCGCCACAGCCAGAAGCAAAAATCAACCTTTCAATTTAGTTTACTTCTACTTTCGGCATAGCACTGGCCTTCATTCCCCTCTCAATTTATTCCAATATATTTTATTAAGTGATATCTACTCCTTAAAACTGATTTTCTATTTTTCAGTCGTAAATTAGCTTTGCTATAGTGTATTCCATAAATAAGAAAATGGATTCTAGTATCAGAGGAGAATCAAGTTCAAATCCTAATTTGGCCACTTCCTGTTTGAATTATTTAGCCAACCACAGTTTTCAAAATTGCTAATTATCTAATGGAGGTAATAACTGCATCAATCCTCTGGCTTGTTGTGAATATTAAATAATTGAATGCATGCAAAGTTTTCTGGCACTTAGTAAATATTAGATATATTTTAGCTAGTATCATGCATATAAACTTTCTAATTTATTCTATGAAATATAGCTACATGGATGATGTTTAACATGATGTTTTGCAATTGTATGCTATGAATAATAATTTAGAAATATGAAAACTTCTGACAGAACTTTAAGAAGTATTATCAGCCACTTCTCATTGTGTATCATGGTACTTATCAAATATACAGAGAACTGAGATTGGACACTGAGACATAATATGGAAATGTGATTAAGGCCATAAAACTGCTCATGAACAGAGGTATAGAAAACATATGTATATATAGTTTAATTAAAATTGACAATAGAAAACATTCTACAGGAAGCCTCTTATAATTCTTTACATTCATCCCATTCTGTTAGCATAAATAAGTCATTATTTTGGGCCTAACCAAATTGTCCTTTGCCTATATGCAGAGCAATAATGTGTGTGAATCATGGTGCAAGAGAGTTAGGAAAGTGTTCTTCTATAAGTAATTTTACATAATATAAATATTGTAATTACTGATTTTTCTTGTTACCACCTATGCTTAATATTTTATTTACATTTTCATGTATGCATTTATCTGTGTCAGTTTGTCATAGAGGAAGTCTATGTCAGACCACTTATAAACAAAAAAATATATAAAACACAATTATTTGTACACTATTAAATTTAGGATTACCAAATTACTTCCGTTAGTGTCTTAAAAGTTACATTGTAAATACTCAGTATTGAAAACCAAAAATTATAGATTTATATACACACATAGAGTATAAATCATACATGAAAATAATTTTCTGTTTGCAGTTATCAAAATCATTACATGTAAGTTATACATTACAAGGATTGAACACATAACTTTTAGAAAACACCTATTTTCTATAGTAAGTTCTGCAAATATGAGGTATATATGAATATATGAAAAATATAACAGGATCATTATACAACTGAATCAAAATAAGTTGCTTTGAAAGGAACATTTTTTTAATGCAGTTTGTAAAAGTAATTACATTCTCTAGACTTAAAATAGTTTCGCTCTTGGCTCACTGAACTTATGCTATATGATAATATTTAAGTTGCCATAAAATTCCTCTCCCTTAACTGTTTACAAGTTACTTTTTTTCTTCTATGTAAATAATATCCTATTTTACTTTATTACATGTTTTAGTGTACATCAGAAAACTAAAAATACATAAAGTACAAAGTGTACAACCTCATGAATTTTATAAAATTATTACCACAACCCACTCAAGTTAAGAGATACATACAAACACTAGCAAATCAGAAGCTCACCCATACTCCTTCCCAAATTAATAGCCTTCCTTCTTTCCACTTTTACTTTTCTGATAATCACTTTCTTTTCCTTAACTAGACATTTAGTGCCAAAGGTATGTAGATTTTTTAAATATTATCAATGCATAGCTGGTTGAATCCGTGGATGCAGAACTCTTGGATATGGAACGCATGGATACAGAGGGCTGACTGTGTATCTACCTCTAAATGACATGATTTTTATATAGAAAATCCATTACACAAACAGACACACACATACACAAATTATGAGAGTTAATAAATTTAACAAAATTACAGAGTACAAGATCAACACACAAAAATCAGGCATACATCAACAATGAACAATCCAAAAGAAATTTAAGAAAACCAATTACACTTAAAATAACATCCAAAAGAATAAAATGCATAAGAATATAGGTAACAAAGGAAGTGAAAGTCTTGTACACCAACACCTATCTAAACAATGCTGAAATAAATTATAGAATACCTAAATAAATAGAATGGCATTCCATATGCATGGACTGGAAGACTTGATATTGTTAATATGTCAATACTCTCCAAAAATATCTACGGATTCAATGCAATCCCTATCAAAATCCCCGTGGCTTTTCTTACAGAAATCGAAAGTACCATGAATTGCAAAGTAATCTTGAAAAAGAAAAAGGTGAAGGAATCACACTTCGCAATCTCAAAACTTACTACAAACTTACTGTAATCAAAACAGTGTGCTACTACTATTAGGATAAATATATATCAATGGAATAGAATCAGTGTCCAGAAAAAATCTGTACATCTATAACCAACTGATATATATATATATATTTTTTTTTTTGCGGTACGCGGGCCTCTCACTGTTGTGGCCTCTCCCGTTGCGGAGCACAGGCTCCCGATGCACAGGCTCAGCGGCCATGGCTCACAGGCCCAGCCACTCCGCGGCATGTGGGATCTTCCCAGACCGGGGCATGAACCCATGTCCCCTGCATTGGCAGGCAGACTCTCAAACACTGTGCCACCAGGGAAGCCCCTAACCAACTGATTTTTTGACAAAATTGTCAAGACTATTCCATGAGGAAAGAATAATCTCTTCAACAAGTGGTTCTGGGACAAACTATATACCCATATGGTGAAGAATGAAAATTGACCCCTACTTAAAACCTTATATAAAAATTAACTCCAAATGGATTAGTGAACTAAATGTAAGGACTAAGACTATAAATATCTTAGAAGAAAACATAGGGATAAATTATGACTTTGAATTTGGTAACAGATTCTTAAATATGATAACATGTTACTCATGTAGCAGGGGTAAGAACAAAAAAAATAGAAAAAACTAGAAAAATTGGACTTCATTGTAATTGAAGCCTTTTGTGTATTAAAGAGCATTATCAAAAAAATTGTAAATGCAATCTACAGCATGGGAGAAAGTATTTGCAAATGATATATCTGATAAGGTTCTAATATATGTATAAATAAAATTATAATTCAAGGAAAAGACAAATTAAAAATGAGCAAAGGACATGAATAGACATTACTCTAAAGAAAATATGCAAATGCTCAATAAGCACATGTAATGATTCTCAACATAATTATTCATGTAAATCAAAGCCAGTTTTAAAATATAATCTCACATTCACTGGTTTGGCTATAAACAAAAACAAACAAACAAATATGGAGAATAGTATGCATCAGCAAGGATGTGGATAAATAAGAACCATCATAAATTGCTAGTGGAAATGTAAAATTGTTTAGCCACTGTGGAAAACAGTTTGGCAGCTCCTCAGAAAGTTAAAAATAAGATGACTAGATGACCCAGCAATTGTACTCACACAGGTACTCAAATACTTATACATAAATGTTCATAGCAGCACTATTCACGAAAGCCAAAAGGTGGAAACAATCAAATGTGCATCAATAGATGAGTGAGTAAACAAATTTTGTGATATATGATATATCATATATATATATATTATTCAGCCATAAAAAGAATTATACCCATGATACATTTAACAAATTCACATAAGGTAATAAGAACTTTATCATATTTACTTATAAAATTTACTAACAGTTATAATGGATATAAAGTCAGAGCATATGAGACATGGGACCTCACACTCTCTCTTGCTTCCAGTTTTCTTCTTGTGTACCTTCAGTTTCTTCTCTAGTATCCGATTCCAGTCTTCATGCCTTTCCATCTTCCCTTCTCACTATCCTATCTCCCTCCTCCATAGTCCACCTTCTAGCTTTCAACTCCCATGTCCCCTCTGCTCCAAGTCTTGTCTATATTTCTCAAACCATCTGAGTCAACATTTTCTACCCATACACACCCCCATTTTGAGGACAGGTACCAAGACTCTGCTATGTTATGACTTATCTTCTTCAAACCAGGAAAACACTTTCTTTCTAAAGCCAATAAAATGAGATGGAGAAAAGCAAAAACTTCACAGCATCTTCAAACCTACAGTTAACCCTCAAATAACATGTTTTTTAACTGTGTGGGTCCACTTATACATGGATTTTTTTCAATAAATACCACAGTACTACATGATCTGAGTTTGGTTGAATTTGTGGATGCAGAACTACAGATACAGGGGGCACACTATGGGACTTTAGTATCCTTGGATTTTGGTATCCTTAGGGGGTCCTGGAACCAATCCCCCACAGTATCTGCAGCACAACTGTATAAAGAAATCCCATCCTATGCAAACTGTTAAATTACCACAGACCTTATACAAACTAAATATAGTTTTTGTAAAGTAAATTAATCATTTTCAAAAATTAATCATTCAGAAACGTTGTGTTCAGTCAAACTTTTCAGCCTGAGAAATATCAAATTTCCTGGAAGTAATACTTAGGAAACATGTAGAAGAGAAACAGTGTTTGGCAAGCAGCACTATAGCTATTGATCATTGCCACTGAAAAGAATGATTTAAATTATTAGAGACACAAACACACAAAAATCCATGAGTTAAACTCTAAGTGATGAAGAGAAATTATTGAATTAACAGTAAAATTGAAAACTAAATCCCAGAGTTGGCTCATTTAAAAACAGTAATAAGCAACCATAAAATAAATTTAGCTGATCTCCTCAAAAAGATAAAAATAAGCAAATGACATAAAACTATATGTGAGAATAAGGTTATAAAAATAAATAAAAAGTAAATAAAATAATTATATGAAATTGATGTCCTCCACTTTATGAAAATTATTTTAAAACCTTTGATGAAAATATTTTAACAAATATATAAATCATGAAATAGATACCAGAAAATAAAACAATTTACAAATCAAATTATGTAAAGGGAACTGTGAAAGTAATGAATTACTTTTCCTCATTAAAACACCGGCACAGCTATTTTCACAGATGTATTCAATAATATATTTGTGTTAATAGTAATTTCAATGGTATTTAAATCCTTTCAGAAGATATAAAAGGAAAGACTCCACATTATTTTGACATAATCAGAATAAGTGATAAGAAATCTTTGCATAAACAGCACAGAGAAAACTACAGATCATTTTAAAATTGATGCAAAAGACCTACAATAAAATTGTATCTAGCTATAAAGACTTAAAATATTTAAATCTGGGGAATTCCCTGGTGGTCCGGTGGTTAGGACTCTGTGCTTCCACTGAAGGGGGCAGGAGGAATTAAGATCCCTGCATGCTGTGAGGCCTAAATAAATAAATAAATAAAATATTTAAATCTGACCAAGTGAAGTTTGTCCCAAGAATGGAAAATTATCCAAAATTAGAGAATATTTTAATATAATTAATCAAAGTAATAAGTCAATGAGGGAAAATATGATTGTCCACTTAGACTTAAAAATTTGTGGAATCCAATATCTATTTCTTAAAAAAACTTTTTTTTATAAAAATAAAGCAGAAATGAAAGATACTTTATTTACATAAGGAAAAACAGGAAGAGTGGAAACCTATCAAATATGTATCCCCTAAACAAAATTTACTAATTTTTTCCTATTTTCCAACTCTTCAGTCTTAAGTATAAATATAAGGCTCAGTGTAGTTTTACTGATATTAAAAATGTACAATCTCTAATTAGCAACAGTAAATCTATTATTTTCATCTCCATTTTCTATCAGTATTTCCGTATTGGCATTGACTAAAACGACATGAAATGACATTCATTAAAACGCCAATGACATTGATTGAAAAAGTCCATCTTCATATGTGACCCTGGAGAACTGAGAGGCAGAATGCCTAAAAAGCTGCGTTGTGACTATAACTCCATTTTATTATTTTAAACTATTAAGATATGAAACATGAATAAATGTCCATTTTCTATTTGATTGACGATTATTTCAAGCAATGTCAATCATTAGTTTCATTCATTTGATACAATTTGTTTAGCATCTGCAGAGCAAGTCTGGCCTTACTGGAGTTTTTATTCTAATAGGAAAGCATGAAGAGTACACAGAGTGTTATTTTTAGATGCGATGATATAGGGAGGTGTTGGAGGAGGTGATAGGGAGGACATGACTGCAGGTTAACCCAAGAGTTGGACCCAGATGGGACATCCCTGGTGGTCCAGTGGTTAAGATTCTGCCCCTCCAGTTCAGGGGACACTGGTTCCATCCATAAGATCCCTCATGCAGTGCAGGGCTGACAATTTTTTTTTTTTAATTTAAAAAAAGAAGAGGTGGACCCAGGCAATTGGAGGCTCCTCACCCAATCCCCTGTCTTTTGAATGTACACTCTGCTCAGCATTCCCGCACTAGGAGCCTTTTTAAGGACATAGACTTAAGAAAGTAAGACGGTGTTGAGACCATCTGGACAGTATAAGTGACTGAACCCATTTAAGCCCTCTTTGCAAACTTTTAAGATTCTGGCAGGAGGGTGCAGAGATCTACTCATCTTTCAGTTGCCCAAGACAAGTCTCCTATGTAAGTTCCCTTGCTTATTAAACCTGTAGACTACCAATCTGGAGTGGTCAGCCTTGTTCTTTGATTTCTCTTTGCCCTCCATGTATGGGGCCAGTTTGAAAACCAACAGAAGGCTTCCCTAAAGAGGTAATATTTAAAAACAAACAAAGAGAATACATATTGAAGGAAAGACCTGAGTGAAAAAAAAAAAAAGTTTGGGGAAAGAGGGAGGAACATGGCAGAATTGTTCCTGGAAGTTTTAACTAAGAGCAAGAGAGCTAATGTAGCTTGAGCACATTTAGAGAGAATTATAAGTTTTAAAGTCTGATAGGTGTCAATTAATGTAGGTCTCATTAGACCATAGTTAAAGTTATTTGGATTTATTCCAAATGTGGTAGGTCCAAATGTATTGGAGGTGACCAAACATGTAAATAACATGTGATTTGTATTTAAAAAGTATCACTCTGTATGTAGGGTAGACCCTTGACTTTGAGGTGCAAAATTAGGACCATGGAATACAGTTGGAGTTCTTAGAATTCCCAGTGAAAGAAAATAATGGCTGACATAGGGTGGTGATGCATGTCATGCAAAGCAGTTGGATGTGGGTTTTATCTTGAAGCTAAGAAACTAAAATCTGCGTTTATAGAATTGTTGTGAGATGAGAAAAAGAGTCAAGTTTGAGTCTGAAGACAGCCTAATTAGCTAAATGAATGCTGATGCTATTTCCTGACATATGGGTAAGGAGGGATAAAGACATTTCTGCAGAAAATGAAAATTTTGGTTTTGGACAAATTCACTTTGAGATGACTTAAGTGAATCATAAAGAAGGTAGCTTCATAAATGATCCTAGGCTTCAGGGATATCATGTTCTGGTGATAGCATAGCAAAAATTAAGGCCTATTGCAAGGAGATTTCTGAATGACATTTCTGCATTTTTGCTGTACAAAAGTAAGCCTATATTTTCTTTATAATTATAATAGTTTATAACTCACTGTCTCTAGAAGTAATAGTTAAATTGGAACTAAAGCAGAAAGGTACACTTAACAATGATTGCTAAAGTTGTAGATTGTACTAAGCATGGATGATGATTCAGTTTGGGATATAGCTGAAGATACAAGGAATAAGGGATAAATGTTTGGGTTTTTGGTTTGTTTGCTTGTTTTTGTTTATGTTTTTCAGAGATCAGGAAAGAGTTATCACAGATGCCACTGAAAGAATAGAAAAAAATAAAACTTTTAAACCACTATTTTTTAACTATTTAAAAGGTAAATCACTTTGAAAAATTGAAATGTCACTGGAACAAGAAAATAACTGTGATATAATAAGAATATTACTTATGTTAATTACACAAGGCTCCATTTCCTTCTTTTTCACATCCTTTTATCAAGTGATATATTAATTGATGTTTTATTCTTTTGGTTGTTATTGTTTTTAGTTGTCACATGTAGTTACTATTATGTGCCAGGTCACTTAATCCTAATCGCCATTTTACACACAATGTCTTAGGGCACTGAAAGATTAAGTGATTTGCCCAGAATCACACAATGAGTTAGTGGTGGAGCCAGGATTTAAACTGTGGTAGTCTAGCTCCACTTCATGCTCTGATTTATATATGGTACTGGCTTTGTGTTTTTATGTGATTTGTATATGCATTTATTATAAATCATGGTGCATTATTTTGCACTGGATCATGTTTCCACCACTAGACCGTGAGTTACTTAGTCCCTGGATTTATCCACCTATATAATCCTAGTCTCCAGCCAGGATCCAGTGCCAACACTGGCACTGAAATTATGAGAATTAGGTCATACGTATATAATGAGTGAATGAAATTTGAGAATTGTAGAATCTCAGAAATAAGAAAGGAAAAAAGATTTTCAGCTTGGGAAGCAAAGGTAAAAATAAAACCATAACTTTTTGTTTTTAAAATATGAATTTTACTCTCTATGTTGGCAAAGTAAAAGAATAGTAGCTAATTGAAAGTTTTGAGAAATTTTCAAGCCATCCTTTAAATAATTTGGTTTGCAGTGTTACCTTTAATAACACACCATATGCATAGCATTAATGAGCAGCTCAGCAACTTCAACTTGATATGATCTCAAGTGTTAGGATACTTCTAGATTTTACTAAAAAAATTGTGCTAGGTGGAGCATCTGCTATGCTTCCAAATGGATTTACCCCTCCCTTCTCATTTCTCACTCAGGATTTTAAAAATGCTTCCTTAAAAATCTTTTTGAAAGTGATCTGTCCACATATTTTCTTTTTATTTAATCAAGAATTTAAAGCATTAACCTCTGCCCATTTAACTCCATGCCCCTGTGTTATACTGTTGACAAAAAGATATTTATTTCTATACTGTTCAGAGATATCTGAGAAATATCTTTATGTTTTACATGTGAATTTCCTTTGAATGAATGTGGGTTAAACCTTGTTGCAGGACTATAATTATAGTTTCTCTCATTCCTTTAATTAGTTTTATGATTCCTTTGTAAGAGTGAAACATACTTATTTAACCATTTCATAATGATAAGGTTTCAGAATGTCCCCAATTTTTATTACAAATTATTTGGCAATAGATAATATCATATCCACATCTATATTTAAATCTATATCATCAATTGTATCCATATATGAATATACATTGATATGTATATCACTGATATCACTCTAGATATATCTCTACGTGCCTAAACTATGTCTATTGAACAGTTTTCTATAAGGGAGGATGCTAGGTAAGTAGCCAAATTTATTTTAATATTTAAATGTTACTCAAATTACTTATTAAAAGTGTTATAGATAATGATACTAACACCAATAGCATTTGAGATTTCACCGCTCTTCATGGACTCATAATTAATAAATGTTCTATTATTATTTTATTTTATGTTGGTCTTATAATTGAGAAATGGTATTTAAATTTCAATTTGATTATTCAAAATTCTGAGTATTAGAACATTTAATATTTTGTAAATTGTTCATATTAGTTACTCATTTATAAGATTACTTTTTATAGTTATTGTTAGAAAACAAACTATTAAACTTTGGATATATGTGTTATAAACATTTCCTTTCAGTCTCCTTTAAAGTTTTGCTTGCTTATTTATGTTGTCATCCTATTTATACAAACAAATTTTTAAATTAAATTTGTTTTGGAAATTGGGAAATATAACAGACATGCAACAAAATAAGCACTAAAATTATTTTAAAGGAGGTAATAATAATGCAGCATAATACTATTACATACACACAAATGATACTTGAAGAATTAAAAAACGTTAATGAATGCTTAGAATTAATATTTATTCTTGATGTATTTTTTAAGCATCTTTATTGGAGTATAATTGCTTTACAATGGTGTGTTAGTTTCTGCTGCATAACAAAGTGAATCAGCTATATGTATACATATATCCCCTCCCTTTTGCATCTCCTCCTACCCTCCCTACCCCACACCTCCAGGTGGTCACAAAGCACCGAGCTGACCACCTTGTGCTATGCAGCTGCTTCCCACTATCTATCTATTTTACATTTTGTAGTGTATTTATGTCAATGCTACTCTCTCACCTCGTCCCAGCTTACCATTCCCCCTCCCCATGTCCTCAAGTCCATTCTCTATGTCTTCGTCTTTATTCCTGTCCTGTACCTAGGTTCATCAGAGCGATTTTGTTTTTCTTAAAGATTCCATATGTATATGTAAGCATACAGTATTTGCTTTTCTCTTTCTTACTTCACGCTGTATGACAGACTCTAGGTCCATCCACCTCACTACAAATAACTCAATTTCATTTATTTTTATGGCTGAGTAATATTCCATTGTATATATGTGCCACATCTTCATTGTCCATTCATCTGTCGATGGACACTTAGGGTGTTTCCATATCTTGGCTATTGTAAATAGTGCTGCAATGAACATTATGCTACATGTATCTTTTTGAATTATGGTTTTCACAGGGTATATGACCAGTAGTAGGAGTCCTGGGTGATATGGTAGTCCTATTTTTAGTTTTTGAAGGAACCTCCATATTGTTCTCCACAGTGACTGTATCAGTTTACATTCCCACCAACAGTGCAAGAGGGTTGCCTTTTCTCCACACCCTCTCCAGCATTTATTGTCTATAGATTTTTTGATGATGGCCATTCTGACTGGTGTAACATGATACCTCCTTGTATTTTTGATTTGCATTTCTCTAATGATTAGTGATGTTAAGCATCTTTTCATGTGTTTGTTGGCAAACTGTATACCTTCTTTGGAGAAATGTCTATTTAGGTCTTCTGCCCATTTTTGGATTGGGTTGTTTGTTGTTTTGATATTGAGCTGCATGAGCTGCTTGTATATTTTGGAGATTAATCCTTTCTTAGTTGATTCATTTACAAAATTTTCTTCCATTCTGAGGGTTGTCTTTTCGTCTTGTTTATGGTTTCCTTTGCTGTGCAAAAGTTTTAAGTTTCATTAGATCCCATTTGTTTTTGTTCTTACTTCCATTTCTCTAGGAGGTGGGTCAGAAAACATCTTGCTGTGATTTATGCATAGAATGTTCTGCCTATGTTTTCCTCTAACAGTTTTATAGTATCTGGTCTCACATTTTGGTCTTTAACCCATTTTGAGTTTACTTTTGTATACGGTGTTAGGGAGTGCTCTAATTTCATTCTTTACATGTAGCTGTCCAGTTTTCCCAGACCACATATTGAAGAGGATATTTTTCTCCATATATTCTTGGCTCCTTTATCAAAGGTAAGGTGACCATATGTGCATGGGCTTATCTTTGGGCTTTCTATCCTGTTCCATTGACCTATATTTCTGTTTTTCTGCCAGTACATTACTGTCTTGCTTACTGTAGCTTTGTACTATAGTCTGAAGTCTGGAAGGCTGATCCCTCCAGCTCCATTTTTCTTTCTCAAAATTGCTTTGGCTATTCAGGGTCTTTTGTGTTTCCATACAAATTGTGAAATTTTTTGTTCTACTTCTGTGAAAAATGCTGTTGGTAGTTTGATAGAGATTGCATTGAATCTGTAGATTGCTTTGTGTAGTAGAGTCATTTTCACAATGTTGATTCTTCCAATCCAAGAACATGATATATCTCTCCATCTGTTTGTATCATCTTTAATTTCTTTCATCAGTGTCTTACAGTTTTTTGCATACAGGTCTTTTGTCCCCTTAGATAGGTTTATTCCTAGGTATTTTATTCTTTTTGTTTTAATGGCAAATGGGAGTGTTTCCTTAATTTTTCAGAATTTTCATACTTTAGTGTATAAGAATGCAAGAGATTTCTGTGCATTAATTTGTATCCTGCTACTTTACCAAATTCATTGATTAGCTCTGGTAGTTCTCTGGTAGCTTTTTTTAGGATTCTCTATGTATAGTGCCATGTCATCTGCAAACAGTAACAGTTTTACTACTTCTTTTCTGATTTGGATTCCTTTTCTTCTCTGATTGCTATGCCTATAACTCCCAAAACTATGTTGAATAATAGTGGTGAGAGTGGGCAACCTCATCTTGTTCCTGATCTTAGAGGAAATTGTTTCAGTTTTTCACCATTGAGAATGATGTTGGCTGTGGTTTTGTCATATATGGCCTTTACTATGTTGAGGTAGGTTCTCTCTGTGCTACTTTCTGGAGAGTTTTTATTGGGTGTTGAATTTTGTTGAAAGCTTTTTCTGCATCTATTGAGGGGATCATATCCTTTTATCCTTCTTAATATGGTGTATCACATTTATTGATTTGCATATATTGAAGAATCCTTGCATTCCTTGGATAAACCCTACTTTATCATGCTGTATGATCCTTTAATGTGCTGTTGAATTCTGTTTGCTAGTATTTTGTTGAGGATTTTTCCATCTATGTTCATTAGTGATATTGGCCTGTAGTTGGTTTTTTTTTTGTGTGTGTGACGTCTTCATTTGGTTTTGGTATCAGGGTGATGGTAGCCAAGTAGAATGAGTTTGGGAGTACTCCTCCATCTGCTATATTTTGGAAGAGTTTGAGAAGGATAGGTCTTCTCTAAATGTTTGATAGAATTCGCCTGTGAAGCCATCTGGTCCTGGGCTTTTGTTTGTTGGGAGATTTTTAATCACAGTTTTAATTTCAGAGCTTGTGATTGGTCTATATATATATTATCTGATTCTTCCTGGTTCAGTCTCAGAAGGTTGTGCTTTTCTAAGAATTTGTCCATTTCTTCCTAGTTGTTCATTTTATTGGCATATCATTTACTGTAGTAATCTCTCATGATCCTTTGTATTTCTACAGTGTCAGTTGTTGCCTCTACTTTTTCATTTCTAAGTCTATTGATTTGAGTCTTCTCCCGTTTTTTCTTGATGAATCTGACTAGTGGCTTATCAATTTTGTTTATCTTCTCAAAGAACTAGCTTTTAGTTTTATTGATCTTTGCTATTGTGTCCTTCATTTCTTTCTCATTTATTTCTGATCTGATTTTTATGATTTATTTCCTTCTGCTAACATTGTGGGGGTTTTTGTTGTTCTTTCTCTAATTGCTTTAGGTGTAAGGTTAAGTTGTTTATTTGGGCTTTTTCTTGTTTCTTGTGTTAGGATTGTATTGCTATAAACTTCCCTCTTAGAACTGCTTTTGCTGCATCCCATAGGTTTTTGGTCGTCGTGTTTTCATTGTCATTTCTTTCTAGGTATTTTTTGATTTCCTCTTTGATTTCTTCAGTGATCTATTGGATATTTAGTAGTTTACTGTTTAGCATCCATATATTTGTATTTTTTACAGTTTTTTTCCTGTAATTGCTATCTAGTCTCATAGCATGTGGTCGGAGAAGATACTTGATATGATTTCAATTTTCTTAAATTTACCAAGGCTTTATTTGTGACCCAAGATATGATCTATACAGGAGAATGTTCCATGAGCATGTGAAAAGAAAAGTGTATTCTGTTGTTTTTGGATAGAATGTCCTGTATCAATTAAGTCCATTTTGTTTAATGGGTCATTAAACAAACACATTTAAAACTTGTGTTTCCTTATTTTTTTCATTTTGGATGATCTGTCCTTTGGTGAAAGTGGGGTGTTAAAGTCCCTTATTATTATTGTGTTACTGTTGATTTCCCCTTTTATGGCTGTTAGCATTTTCCTTATGTATTGAGGTGCTCCTATGTTGGGTGCATAAATATTTAGAATTGTTATATCTTATTCTTGGATTGATCCCTTGATCATTATGTTGTGTCCTTCTTTGTCTCTTCTAATAATCTGTTTTAAATTCTATTTTGTCTGATATGAGAATTCCTACTCCAGCTTTGTTTTGATTTCCATTTGCATGGAATATCTCTTTCCATCCCCTCACTTTCAGTCTGTATGTGTCCCTAGGTCTGAAATGGGTCTCTTGTAGTCAGCATACATATGGGTCTTGTTTTTGTATCCATTCAACAGCCTATGTCTTTTGGTTGGAGCATTTATTCCATTTACATTTAAGTTAATTATCAATATGTATATTCCTCTACCATTTTCTAATTGTTTTGTGTTTGTTTTTGTGGGTCTTTTCCTTCTCCTGTGTTCCCTGCCTAGAGAAGTTCCTGTAGTATTTGTTGTAAAGCTGGTTGATGGTGCTGAATTCTCTTAACTTTTGATTGTCTGTAAAGCTTTTAATTTCTCCATTGAATTTGAATGGGATCCTTGCTGGGTTGAGTAATCATTGTTGTAGGTTTTTCCCTTTCATCACTTTAAATATGTCCTGCCACTCCCTTCTGGCTTACAGAGTTTCTGCTGAAAGATCAGCTGTTAACCTTATAGAGATTCCCCTGTATGTTACTTTTGCTTTTCCCCTGCTGCTTTTAATATTTTTTCTATGTATTTAATTTTTGATAATTTGATTAATATGTGTCTTGGCATGTTTCTCCTTGGATTTATTCTGTATGGGACTCTATGCACTTCCTGGACTTGACTGAATATTTCCTTTCCCATGTTAGGATTATAGTTTTCAACTATAATCTCTTCAAATATTTTCTCAGTCCCTTTCTTTTTCTCTCCTTCTTCTGCAAACCCTCTAATTTGAATGTTCGTGCACTTAATGTTGTCCCAGAGGTCTCTGAGACTGTCCTCAATTCTTTTGATTCTTTTTTCTTTATTCTGCTCTGCAGTAGTTATTTCCACTATTTTATCTTCCACATCACATATCCGTTTTTCTGCCTCAGTTATTCTGGTATTGATTCCATCTAGAGAGTTTTTAATTTCATTTATTGTGCTGTTCATCATTTTTTGTTTGTTCTTTAGTTCTTCTAGGTCCTTGTTAAACATTTCTTGTAATTTCTCCATTCTATTTCCAAGATTTTGGATCACCTTTACTATCATTACTCTGAATTCTTTTTCAGTTAGACTGCCTATTTCCTCTTCATTTGTTTGTTCTGGTTTGTTCTTACCTTGCTCCTTCATCTACTGCATATTTCTCTGTCTTCCCATTTTGCTTAACTTACTGTGTTTGGGGTCTCCTTTACCCAGGCTGAAGGTATGTAGTTCCCATTGTTTTGGGGGTCTGCCCTCAGTGGGTAAGGTGGTTCAGTGGCTTGTGTAGGCTTCCTGGTGGAGGGGACTGGTGCCTGTGTTCTGGTGGTTGGGGCTGGATCTTGTCTTTGTGGTGGGCAGGGTCACATCTGGTGGTGTGTTTGGGGGTGTCTTTGAATTTAGTATGATTTTAGGCAGCTTCTCTGCTAGTGGGTGGGGTTGTGTTCATGTCTTTCTGGTTGTTTGGCATGGGGCATCCAGCTCTGGAACTTACTATCCATAGGTTGGAGCTGGGTCTTAGCCTTGAGACGGAGATCTCTGGGAGAGCTCTTGCTGATTGATATTATGTGGGGCCAGGAGGTCTCTGGTGGTTCCATATCCTGAACTTGGCTCTTCCATCTAAGAGGCTCAGGCCTGACACCCAGCTGCAGCACCAAGACCCTGTCAGCCACATGGCTCAGAAGAAAAGAGAGTAAAAAAGAAAAAAAAATGAGAATAATAAAAAAATAATTAATTAAAATAATTAAAATAAAAAAAATAATTAAAATAAAAACATAATAAAAGAAAAGAACAGAGCAACCAAACCAATAAACAAATCCACCAGTGATAACAAGTGCTAAACATTATATTAATATAAACATAAAAATCAGAAACAGGGTAGTCTCAGACAACAATCCCCAAGTCTACAGTTGCTCCCAAGGTCCACCACCTCAATTTTGGCTTGATTTGTTGTCTATTCTCGTATTGCACAGATGCAATGTACCTCAAGTTGGCTGTGGGGATTTAATCTGCTGCTCCTGAAGCTGCATGGAGAAATTTCCCTTTTTCTTCTTTGTTCACACAGCTCTGGGGGTTCAGATTTGGTTTTGGCCCCACCTCTATGTGTAGGTTGCCCTCAGAGACAGGATAGGGTTAAAGCAGTGGCTGATTAGGGGACTCTGGCTCACTCATGCCGGGGTCGGGGAGGGAAGGGTATGGTAGTTATAATTGGAACGCGGAATGAGCCTGTGGCAGCAGAGGCCGGCAAGTTGTTGTAACAGCCTGAGGCGTGCCGTGTGTTCTCCCAGGGAAGTTGTCCCTGGATCATGGGACCCTGGCAGTGGTGGGCTGCACAGGCTCCCAGGAGCATGTGGAGGCGTGTGAGAGTGACCTGTGTTTGTACACAGGATTCTTGATGGCTGCAGCAGCAGCATTAGTGTTTCATGCCTGTCTCTGGGGTCGGAGCTGAAAGCCATGGCTCGAGCTCATCTCTGGAGCTCGTTTAGGTGGTGTTCTGAATCCCTTCTCCACACGCACCCTGAAACAATGGTCTCTTGCCTGTTAGGCAGGTCCAGAGTTTTTCCCAGACCTCCTCCTGGCTAGCTATGGTGCACAAGCCCCCTTCAGGCTGTGTTCAGGCAGCCAACCCCAGTCTTCTCCCTGGGATCTGACCTCTGAAGCCTGAGCCTCAGCTCCCAGCCCTGACCCACCCTGGCAGGTGAGCAGACAAGCCTCTTAGGTTGGTGAGTGCTGGTCAGCAGCAATCCTCTGTCTGGGATTATCTTTGCTTTGTCCTCTGCACCCCTGTTGCTGTGCTCTCCTCTATGGCTCTGAAGCTTTCTCCCCATACACCCCCCATCTCCGCCAGTGAAGGGGCTTCTAGTGTGTGGAAACTTTTCTTCCTTCACAGCTCCCTCCCAGAGATGCAGGTCCCATCCCTATGCTTTTGTCTGTTTTGTTTTTTTCTTTTGCCCTACCTAGCTACGTGGGGATTTTCTTGCCTTTTGGGACATCTGAGGTCTTCTGCCAGCGTTCAGGAGGTATTCTGTAGGAGTTGTTCCACATATAGATGTATTTTTGATGTGTTTGTGGGGAGGAAAGTCCTCTCCATGTCTTACTCCTCCACCATCTTGAAGGTCTCCCTCTCTTAATGCATTTTGTAATGCAATGTACCAGGATGTGAATTTTAGTCCTGCAACTTACTAGGCAACAGACCTTAGGTAAATTATCTCACCTCTGAACTTTCTTTTCTTCATCTTCACCAAGGTGGTAATTATAGCCCCAATCTCAAGACCAAAGGAGACAGTAAATAACCAAAAATGTGAGCAGTGTTTATTCTATAAATGGAAGCATAGAGAGCTCAAACTCTCTGTTTAAGATTCATGACCAGGCAAAAAAAATAAAATAAAAAATACAATGGAGTAAAAAAAAAAAATCCTGTTAATAAAATCAACATACATTTATACATACATATATAAAATGAATGATCCATAAGATTTAGTCAGTATAAAAATCTGTCCTAGGTAGGGAAGAAAAACATAAATAAATAAATAAATAAATAAATATACCATGCTCCTTATCAGGAATACCGAATATTACTAAGAAACCAATTTTTAACAAATCGAATGAAATTTAAACCAAGATATTAATGAAAATTTTAAAAGGCTTAGAAATTTGAGAAATATTTATATTTCTTGTGAGAGAATAACTAAAAGAGTAGAACCCCACCCCAAAATAAAGTTTTGTAGTTGGAGAAACTGAATAGGTTCATAGGTTAGGCATGTTTGTTTTATATCTTACAACAATTTAAAAATAAACAAAGGAGATTATTATTATTCATTTGTCCCCAAAATGTCTTAGGAAATAGAGAAATACAACAATATTATAAAAATCAGTAGAATCAAAATAAATTGAAATGAATATTTTTAAAAAGAAAAATCAACAGAAGAAATAACAAATAGTAACAGATCAAATATGGTAGAGAAAAGATAAATGTGAGCAAGAATCCTCAAGAGTAAGAAGCATAGAATTAAGCTTAAAAATGAAAGAACATATTTCTCTATGAATTTTAAATGTGCTGCTAATCCATGTCCTATCATGTAATTATTATAATGCATATAAATATTTTTTTCTTACTTCTTTTGCCTCTCCCTAGTCTGCCTGGTCAATATTCTATTCTGAATTACTTGGGAGTATTCATCATATCAGTTGCACTTATCTCCATTTAATTTCACTGCACACAAATCTGTATTCACAACAGTGAAATGGGCAATAGTCAGAGAAGAAAAGCAATTGAGCAAAACAAAGGTATTCTGCTTGGAACAATTTGAAAAGGGCTCTGCCTTCAATGTTCACTTAGCTTAATTGAGAGCCCTGCCAGAGAATCAGAGTGATCTCTTTAGTGTAGAAAGGGCCTAACTTATAGTATATAGTCCTTGAAAATAAGATTTTTACTTGTTAATGTCAATACATTTTCCTTTGCTATTACAAAATATCTTAGATACATTAGGTAAAATTATGACTAGGATTTTCTTTTCAAATATTTAATTTCTAACCAAATGTATTATTTCTATTAAGTTTTGAAAAATAATTCACAATACATGAAACTATATGTCTTTAGGGTTCAATAAAACCCAAGTCAGATCAGTGACATTTTACTGGCTCCCATAACATGTATTTTCTTCTAGGAAAACTGGGAAGCTGCCAATTTAAGTTTCTCAGTAAAAAGTCAGCAAGACAACAAATAAGACTTTGAGAGTTTGCTGTAAATATATTATCCTGCTATGAATTGACTCATTTTGCCGTTGGCTTTACATTTTTTAAAAGATTACTTCATTAATGAAATCAACAACACAGTGAACTAAACATTATGAATAATAACCATGTACTTATTGATTTGAAAATTTATACGATGTCATTAACCTGATTCAGACTTAGGTTGTTTGGGCTAAGATAATATTCTAACTGAGTTTGGGCTAGATAATATTCTTATTCTTTACTAGTCTAGCTCTCTATGATTCTTAAGGAAAATTAAGTGAGTAGGTAACATCTTCCTATCAGACATGTATTTTACTTGTCAAATAATATGTAATTATTTTTAAAAATTATTTCAATCATTCCAACATTGTATTTCTGAAAAATTATAATGGTCTCTAATCTTGTAATGTTTTCTGTGAAGAAGAGACTCAAATAAATTTGAAAAATAGAGTTTAAATGCCTTTGATATTTTATAGGCTTAGAGAAATTCTGAAATATAAAAAAGACAACTTTATTCAATTTACTGTAGTCTAAATATTTTGGAAGGAGACATAACCCCTATGTCACAAACCCAATGTCCCTTGAGGCAAATGCTGTGACTTGCAGTTACACTCCCAGAACCAAATAGCTCGGATTTGTCTCTCAGTGATTGTGCTTACTTTTCAAGACATTTGATATTCTACTTTTCCCAATTTATAGTTTCTTACACATGCTTAAAAATATCAAAGGTTATTTTAAAAATAATTCATAAGATTGAAGAAAAATGATATCTAAAATTGATAGCAGTAGTACAGATTAAAAAGAAATTTTGATTTTAGCCATAGTCCGATTCATTGATATAAATTCAGTTGAAAATCTGAAAATATATAATATTTCAGATGAAGTATACTATTCACAAGCCTAATAATTTAGAATTAAGATCAATGTAGCACTATTTGGGGTTCAGTTAAAATACAAAAATTTTACAATCATTGAAAAATGTCACATTTCTAAATTCACTTGATCTTTGAAAACATATTGCTATACTCAAAATATCTGATTTTTTTGACCATCTTTTCTAAGACATTTTCCCACATGCAATTAGTTACCTAAATAAACATTTTTCTCAGTACAACTAATCTCTTCATAAATGTTTCATTTCATTTGTACCAGATGGACAAATTATTTTTCTTCTTATTCCCAAGGCATAGCACAGCCTCTGGTACCAGGTAGGTACTAAATAAATACTTGTTAAGTTAATCAATGTTATTGATCAAAATTAGTTAATTGATTTCTACAAAGGCCTACTTACAGATTGCCAAGGAATGAGTAGATTTCACTACCTGACTCAATGTTTATAGCCGTATATAAGTATCTAAATTAAGCTCTCAGTCAAGGTTAGTCAGATTTCTTCTCCCTCCAGATAGTCTCATAGAAAATTAAAACCACCTGTACTAATACTGGTCAGCATTGTTGGTTTTCTTAAATAGTGAGGCAGTGTGAATTTCACATTTCTTATGTGTTTCAAACCTTCCAAAAGATATTAGATAGTAAAAGAAAAATTTTTAATTAGAACTTCCTATAAAGCCTTAACAGCAACAACAAAAATACTTATTTGTCATGATATTATTGGAGAAAGCAGGGTAGAGAAGTTGGAATACAGAACATAAATGAATTTATTTTTCTCTATTAGTGTAGGTAAGACACAATAGTTAAAACTATAATTTATCCATGGGATCAAAAAACTTTTGTTTCAAATAGGTTTTTTTTTTAAATTGGAGTATAATTGCCTTACAATGTTGTGTTAGTTTCTGCTGTACAATGAAGTGAATCAGCTATATGTATACATATATCCCCTCCCTCTGGGACCTCCCTCCCACCTACCCCCATCCACTTTACCTCATTGATGGAAAATAAAAGTTTAATTTAAACAAATAGCAGCAAATGGGTTAGAATTCTCATTTGAAGTGCCACGTGCAATACTCAAAGGAACTTCACATTTGGCTGAAGATACACAGACTATCATTCAACCAGAGTGCTGTATAACTTCTGGCAGGCAAAAAAGGCATTATTACTACTGTTATCATCATCATCATCACCATCGCCATCATCACCATTATTATAAAAAAGGGCACTTATCCTCCCCCTAGGAATTCTAACTTGGATACAGTCCAGCTTGTATGAATTGTGCTGCACATGAAAAAAAAATGAATAAATGAAAGGATGAGAAAATAGCTCTGATGTTTTATTACCTTGGAATCTGGGACTATAAAGAGACCTGAATTATACAATGTAAAATTATGGGAGAATAAAATGGCACAATGTGCAGTAATTTACAATCAATTTAGTATGTGTCAAGTCATAAATCTGCTCTTCAAATAGATTTCTCACTATTGGAATGAGTGTTTAATTTTAATGTTTATGTTTGTTCCCTTATGCTGGTCCTTTAGGAGTTGTTTTAATAAAATTTCACAATACTCAAAGATATATTTGACCTGGTCAAATCAGCATTTTACATATGTGAAAAACTTCACAATTTGTCAATGTATTCAGGATGAAATTTTCAAAACCTGGCATCTAAAAGGTGTAAGTAAATTGCACATTTGAGTCCACTTGTTGACACTTAGCTAAGCAAATACCCATTTTCATGCTTATGGGCCTACTGCAGTGAAATAATTGTGCATTTAGGTGCTAAATTTGGTGTCTGAGTTGAAAGAATGGCCTCTATTTTGGAGAATATTCACTGTTTTCTACAGTTGTCTTCAGCATTTCTCAAGGTTATTTGAAGTGTAGAAAGAAATCCTTGAACTAAGGTATTTATTTGATTTTGCTAGAACCTTAGCTAGAATGCAGAATCTAGTGTCATGTGTATCACACGGACTTCTAGCATATGTGTTTTTACATAGTTTATCTCCTCAGAACACAGTTAAGTTTCACATAGTTTCTAGACTGTTAATATTTTTCTTCAGCAACATTATTTCAGAAATGTTTGAAGCATTCTCAAGCAACACACTGAACAGAGTGCATTCAATTAGATATTTATGGCAGGTAGAGAAGAATAATGAAAACTGAAATGTCTTACCTCCATTACAAAGAATACTTCCTCTAGTTGAATGATATATAAATTCAGTAAAGAAGTATTCTACCTGATACTGCGAGAATATCCACTGGGACATTTTAAAGAGGGGAAAGCAAATGAAAGTATCTTTTGCTCCAGGAAAGGATTTAGTTGCCTGAAAAATACCATAGTGCTTAAAATATACATTTTTTTTATTTTAAGTGAATAAAATGAATATTTTTTTTGAGCAAAGCATTTATGATACTCTTCCCATAGAAATCAGGCAAGTCTGAGTCCAACTATTTGAAACCTGTACGGAAAACTTTGAGAAGACAAGGTAGAGGCCAAAAAACAGCAAAAAAAACAATCAAACTTTGGTTGGAAAAAAAAAAAGTGGCAATATGTTAGCCGACGGAAAAGAAGGGAAAGGGTGAGATAATTGTGTCTGTCTATTCATATTTATGTGAAGGGATATACAGCTACTAAACATTTGCTAAACTGCTACTTTGTTGATTTTTTTAAGTACTTCTGCTTTCAGTGTGAGATAACATCTTATTCTTGATATATTCTTTGATATTTAAAGCATTTTCTCATGGGGAGTAAAATATTATTTATACTTCGACTAATGTCCAATTTGTTAATTATTAAACAATTAACACTGATCTCATTAATCACATACTACCAAAAGTAATAAAAAATTCATGAATTTGACAAATTATATTTCCCCAAATCTTAAAAATGTTGATTTAATCAAAAAATACTTCTGAATATTTGATGGCAATTTCAATACTATTAAATTACACATCTTAATGTTTTGAACACCTTAAATAGCAACATAAAACAACACAATGATTGTAAATGCAATTAGTATTTTTACATGCAATCCAGTTACAAAGGTACAAATGCTAGGGATGTAAAGTTTCTTCAATATACTTAAAAATTTGTATTCTTATTTATATTATTATATTTTAAATTCTGATTTTGTCACATTTTTCTTTTTATTCTTTTATTTCCTGCTTGTTTAAGAGAGTTACCATTAAGATTATATATCTGATGAAACTGGAAAGAAGGTCGAAAATCTGTGGCCAGGGCTAGAGAATTTTATAAACCTTTTACCAGTTCTAATCAAGTACTTTATGCCAAGGTAAGGACTTGTTACCGACCCTTTCCAGTAGGCCCCCAAAAAGGGTCCTTCTCCCAGGTGTCCTCCTGCCAACAGAACGAGACCGAGTTTGGTCAGAAGCAAAGGAAAGTTTTATTCTTCCATCAAAGAATGGAGAGGTGTCGGGCTTCCCTGGTGGCGCAGTGGTTGAGTCCACCTGCCGATGCAGGGGACACGGGTTTGTCCCCCGGTCCGGGAGGATCCCACATGCTGCAGAGCGGCTAGGCCCGTGAGCCACGGCTGCTGAGCCTGCGCATCCGGAGCCTGTGCTCCGCAATTGGAGGGGCCGCAGCAGTGAGAGGCCCGCGTACCGGGGGAAAAAAAAAAAAGAAAGGAGAGGTGTGAGCTCAGGCTCTAGTGTACACGCTCTCCTCTACAGGCCACGGCGAGGCTGTTTTACAAGGTTCTGGTCAGTGGAGGAAGGGGCGGAGTCCTTGCTGTCCAGCGCAGGCTGTTACTCACGGCAACTCAGGCTGAAGTTCGCTCTGCGCAGTCTCTCCGCACACGGCACGCAGTCGCCATCTTGACTTGAGGTGTGCTGCGCGGCCGCGATTCTGGCAATTTGGGGTGTTAGGCACAGTGGTTCTGCACTGGGAACTCTAATCTGACATGTTAGGTGCGAGGCCTCTGTACATGGCCCCCTATATGCAAGTGAAAGTAGACTAGGGGCAATAAAGAAGTGAGACTTTGTCACCTAGTTTCCATCTTATTTCCCCCCGCCCCCGAGAGATCCCAGTGGGCTTTGCTGGTGACAGACTCCTTGATTTAGTTAGACATTGCCCATTGCTTGTGGAGATGTCAAGTTGTTTACCTTATACAGGAAGAGTGTGATTGCTGGATTGTATGGTAAGTCTATGTTTAACTTTGCAAGAAATTCCAAAGTGTCTTTTAAAGTGACCATATCATTTAACATTCCCACTAGTAATCAGTGAGAGGTCCTGTTGCTCTGCATCCCGATTAGCACTTGGTATTGTCCTTTGTTTGGATTTTAGACTTCTATTAGGTGTATAGTGGTATCACATTAATGTTTTAATTTGCATGCAACTAATAACATACTGAGCATCATTTCATGTCTTATTTGACATCTGAATATCTTTTTTGGTTAGGTGTCTTCAGTTATGTTTCGATTCTGTGATCCTATTCTTCAGGTTTTTTTTCCTTCTTTTTTGGGGGGCTGTCATTTCTTTATTGTGCATCCTTATATGAGTAACATGCAATTGATATTCATCCTTTGCAAGTGTGTCTGTCCTAAAAGGTTCAGGTTTGGTTAAACCTTAAAGGCTTTATTCAATCGTGAATGAAGAAAGGACAACTTTTTTTTTTCTTCTCAGGAGACACTTAAATCCACGCTTAATGTTCGCATTCTTCCTCCCACCTCCTAGGTTTAATTTCCTAGCAAATTGCTCAAATAAGATGGCACACACCTCCACAAGAACAAGAAACACTTTGTAGGCATAACACAACCTAAATTTTTATTTGTTCAAGAAAGATTTCTCCAGTGAAGGCACTGAAATCAGAAATACAACTGTTCTGTGTAGTGGACGTCACACCATCACCCAGAGTGAGCAAGTTCTTTGGAGTCTTTCTGAGACGACCCCTTTTCAATTCAGTCACTGTTTTAAAATTCCTAGCTAAATGGCTGTTTCCCAAGATCATAACAGGTGAGAAAGTGGGGGTTAACCCAAGAATGCTTTTAAGTACACTCTAATTGCAAGGCAGAAAACTAGTTGCATCTTTGAAATGATGTCTTTTTTTTCCTTCAAATATTATCATTTTAAAATTTAGGTTTCAAATACATGAGGATGATAGATTGTTCAGGCTTAAGGATTCATTTGCTTTAGAATAATCAGATCATTTCTGCAAAAAGAAAAAGAATATTTTCCCAATATTTTTAAAGGAAATTTAACCTCCAGGTGGTGGTGGGTATTTTGAATGAAATTTTGAGGTTTCAGTGATATGAGTAGAAGTGAAAATATTTTTCTATATTTATAAAAATGAAAATTGAGTATGTATTTTATAGATTCTCAAATTGATTTTTGATTATCTAAATTTCTTAGGGAAATATCCTGTTTATTTTGTCACTTCCTATTCATTTTCCTGGACTAGCAGGATGAGTCGTTAGTTTATCTTTTACTGGCTTTCTTAGTTTCTATTTTCCCAGAGCAAGATACTGAGACAGGAATTCAAGTGAAAGGAATTTATTTGACCATTGCAGGAAATGCAGATAGAGGTCATAGGAAAGACAAAGCTGCCCATACAGGAATGCATTTTCAAGCTATGGTCCAATGGAACTTGATTCTGCCAGGAAATGAGGAGTGGTGTTGCCCCAACTCTAAGAAACAGTGTTATCCCACCTGAGGATCAAGGGAGCTAGGTATATTTGTGTGTGTGTGTGTGTGTGTGTATACATATATATATATATATATATATCAGTTCTGTATTGAGGGCTAATCCCAGGAACTGCTAATATCCTCCCACTTGGGCCTGTGGGTTTTGGAAGAGCACTTCTAAAGCTTCAAAAAAACAGAGAAGACCTAAGCCAGAGATATAGATCTAGGTAGTAGGAAATTATTAGGATTGCTTACACTTAGGTGGTAAGACTATGACATTAGACATAAGTTTCATTTAAAACTCAGACAAATGATATGGACCAAAGACTTTTTTGTACTGTCTTTGAGGACATTGTATCCCAAACGTTGGTATGATAATATCCCCAGAACCAGCGCTGTATACATTTATGTGACCACTTCTCTGCTTATCTGTGCAAATTCCCTTTGGTTTTTTATAGTTAGGAATTTTTCTTTGTTTCTTGGGAAGGCAGCCAAATTTCTTATTATTCTTCTTTTATTTTTATTTGGCTTTATTTCTAATTACTCCTAGAAGGGGAGTTTGAGAACTTTCTAATCTATACTTCTGCTGCAACAAGAAAGTCCCCATAGTGAATTAATTTTACTTACTGGAAGAACTCCTCACTGCAAATATATTATTTGATTGGTTAGTAATTTATATGCTTATAATTCTTATCTCCTACTAGGTATAAGTTCCATGAAGATAGAGACATCATCTGTCAATCACAGTTTAAATGAAAGAAGTTGAATCTGAACCCCAGCAGTCTGACTTCAGGGCCTGTATGCTTAAATGGTAAGTTACATTGCCTCATAATTTTTGCTTATAATTTCCTTTTAATAAAATAGTTTTCAGTGTTTATTATGGAAAAGACAGCATGGAAAGTTTTTGCATGTGTTAGTTCATTTAATACTTGCAATAAAATTAAGTAGGTGTATTATTGTCTCTGCTGTACAGATGAGAGAATTGATCATTTCAATTGAGTTAACAGGTAATGAGTATCAGAATTCAAACCTAGGGCTGCCCAAAACAAAAATCCTGTTATGTCCTTCATTCTCTCCTTCCTTCCTTTCTCTGGTCTTTCCTTCTTGCCTTCCTTTCCTTCCATCTTTCTTCTTTCCTTCTTACCCTCCTTCATTCCTTTCCTCTCCTTCCTTGTCCTTCTTTCTTTTTAAACATTTATTGTGATTTACTGAGCTCTCATCACTTCATATTCAAGGCACTTGGGGTAAAATGATGAACAGAACCACTATAGTTTATGTTCTCTTGAAATGTACATCCTAGTGAGGGATAAAAACAACAAAAAAAGTAAGTAAACAAATGAGATATTACACAATTTGGTAAATATTATGAAAGGACCTAAATGAATGACTAAAGCAGAGAATAACAGAGCCTTGGGATCCTCTTCTCTAAGTAAATGATATTAGCTGAAGTGTAGAGAATGAGAAGGATCTAGCTCTACCAAAAGTGTAGAGAAACAGTATTTCAGACATAAGAGCAGCATCTAAAAGCACCCTAATTTGAGAAAGAGTTTCTGTGACCTTATTAGAAGACCATGATGTATGGAGGCTAGTAAGCAACAGTAAGTGAGTACAAGGTAAATTAGAATCAGTTAAAATCTTGAAACTTTATTATCAAATAACTATTCTTAATCATTCCCACTACCACTTCTGGCCAAGTATAATTTGCTCAGAACTTAAAGATATGTTTAAATAACTACTATTATCAATTACTAGTAATTAACTTATTAATAATAAATTAATAATATCAATATATTAATATTATTAATTAACAGTAATTAATACTAGTAATTATTTAAACATATCTTTCAAAAGAGGGTTTGCTGTCCTTGCAAATTCTATTCCCTCTACCTATGTTTCTCTTACATTTCTTCCTCTTGGAAAAACACCTAAGGCCTGTTTTCTCTTTTAAAGATTTTCCCCATGTATCTCCAAACAAATGTAATTACATCCTCTTCTAAATAGCTCTTATACTTTTATTGTGGTATTTACCACATTATAATTCAAATAATCCATGTATAGCTGTGTGTCTGAGATCTTCTAAGGCAATGATCTTTTATTCACTGTTTACTGAATTTTATTTAAAAGATCAGGTTTATTGTGTTTTAATTTACATAGAGTGAATGTCAACTTTACATAGAGTGAATGTCAACTTTTCACTTCAAAAAATGCATTTTGACAAAAAAAATGCAGTCATGTTGCAACCACAATCATGATGTAGAATACTTTCATAAGCCAAAAACGTTCTCTTAAGCCCTTTGCATTCAGACCTCTCTATTATTCCATTCCCTTGCAATTAGTGATTTGTTTTCTATTTCTATAGTTTTGCTTGTTCCAAATGTCATATAATTAGGATCATACATCATAAATGTTTTGGTCCTGCTTCTTTTACATAGCATGATGCTTTTGGTTGCAACCATTTGGTTGTATGTATCAGTAGCACATCTATTTATACTGCTGAGTAGTATTCCATAATATGAGTGAACTATAGTTTGTTTACATATTTACAAGTTCCAGGACATATAGGTTGTTTCAGGTCTGGAGTTTATAAATAAAGCTGCTACTGATGTTTTTGTGGACATATGTTTTCATTTATCTTTGGCAAATATCTAAGATATTTGAGACTCCTACATCATTTAAGGCAAGTTTAAATTTATAGGAAACTGCCAAACTATTTTCTAAAGTAGCTATACTGTTTTTTCATTTTCAGTATTAATGGAAAAAAGTTTATGTTGTTCCCCAACTGGTATCGTCAAATTGCCTTTATCTTTTTTTCTCCTTCCAGTCTTTCTATTAGTTGTGTCACGGTTTTAATTTCTCTAGTGACAAATGACAATGAGCATTTTTCATTTGCTTATTTGCCATTCATATAACTATCTTCTTTGATCAAGAATTTATGAAAGTCATCTGTTATTTTAAAATATTATTACTGAGTTTTGAGTTTTTATATGCACTGAATATAACTATTTTATCTGACAAATGTTTTGAAAATACGTTTTCTTTGTGCCTTTCCTTTAGTTTTTTTTACAGTGACTTTGGAAAAGTAGAAGTTTCTATTTTGAAGTCTAGTTTATGAATATTTTAATTTTGCCTAACCCAAAGTCACAATGAATCTCTTCAGTGTTTTCTTGTAGAAGGTATATATTTGAGGTTTTACATTTTGGTCTATGATCTACTTTTGTTTAGTTTTTTTTTTTTTTTTTTAATGTAGCACAGTGTATAAGTTTGAAGTTCACTTGATGTATATGATATCAAATTATTCTATTACCATTAGCTGACTAAAATGTCCTTTTTTTCATGGAGTTGCTTGGAACATTTGTATCATATCAGTTGACCATTTATGTAAGGGTCTATAGGTCCACAATGTACAATTCAAGTCTATTCATTCACCAATACTATACTGTGTTGATAACACTAGCTTTATTTTAGGCTGTGAATTCAGATAGTGTTGGGTCTTCTGCCTTTGTTTTGTCTACTCTAGTTTATTTGCTTTTCCACATAATATAATCACTTTTTGAATTCTACTGTATTTAAAAAAAAACTTGCTGGGAATGTATTGTTCCATAAGATGTTAAGGAAAAAACCCAAACTTTTTGGCCAACCCAATAATTGGCTTATGATGAATCTATAAACTCTAATCTCTGTGACAGATCCTTGTATAATAGCATTCTGATGGGACTCTAACTTATGAAAGTAGTTAAGAGAGTAACATGGCTGTAGCCAACAGTGATAGCCATGGCCTGGAGCTGGGGGTGTAGCAAGTCTTATCTAAATCATATTACTGGACATGTAGGAGTAATGATCCCTTTCAGAAAAATTTAAATACTGATATTAGAGGAAAACTGAATACATGCTGAGCAGAAAATAAAAGTAAAATAAATAAATAAATAAAATTCCCCAGTATAGATAAAGAAAATTTTAGATCATATTTTTTTCAAAAGTAAATATTTCCCTTTGTACACATTACTTTTAATTTAGAATAATTAAAAGCCTATGAATGCAGAAGTGGGTAAGTACAGTTTGGAGAGGAAACAGTTATATTAGTCAATATCACAATATTATAAACTGTAGACATCTTTATTAAAAAAATCAGTTTTTTTCTTGTTTTAAGAAACAACCTGCAATGTTTTTCATACAGTCTAACATCATTACTGGTGATTTGTTTCTAAGTTAATAGGAATGCATTCTCTGGGTAGCTTCAAATTCATGTCATATACAAATGCTTTTAGCTCTTTCCTTTCTTGTCATCATGTTAATGTACCTTCATCATCCTGTGGCACTTTGTGTTTACTTAGCTTTCTTAAGTGGTCCTTAATTAACAAATGGCTTGACATCTCTTCTGTAAAATGAGATTTAAACTGTATTTTTAATGAATATATGTTTGAAAATGGCACTTCACAGGGGAATATTATAAACCTATTATTATTCAATACAATGATTGATGAGTTTCTAAATAGAGTTTTGAATGTTACCAATGCATATTTTCATGATCAGAAAGGATAATACATAATAGGAAACTTTGAGAAGCAGAATAATTGGAATAAAAGAACATGATGATGTAATGTAATATTGGAAGGAGATCATGTGTTACTCAAAAACAGAATTAAAATGTTTTTTGTAAGCAAATCAATATCAGCTGTATTCATGAGGAAGAGACTCATATAGTATGTAATTGTTATCTAGACTATCCTCTCCTTGCTTGAAGAAAAAGTATTAAGCCACTGTATAGACACTGCTATTTACAGGAAACACATCTTTTTGCCCTGTCAGAATCTGTGGTTGTAGATGGACCCATCTTTCATCACCCAAAAACAACAGGCTTCAAAAACAACTTAGTTCAATCTTCTGGTCCTTTGAACAGAGTGTTTCTCTGGAATTTTGATAATTGTAGCCATGAAACAGTTGATTCCTGGAATTTGGGGAGCAAAACATCTGGATGGTGGGGTGACTGTCTTAATTTACCCTGAAAAATACAAATTTTCCTATTGTAGATATATTCAATTTTGTTTCTTTATGCCCTGATATTTCTTGTACTTCTATCTTTAAAATCCTGATGTAGTTTTGTACCTTTGGTTGTAGGGCTAATAAAACAAGATACCAGACAGATTAATTAATTTATTTTATTAACTAGACTAGATAGTTAACCATCATAAAGACAGAGCCTGAGACTAAAACTACAAAGTAATATTTACATCTTTATTAGATACCACGTGGAGAATACTTTTATCATAAAACGTACTTTTACCCTTCATTCATTAGTCTCTTAAAATTCATTATAAAAAGGAGGTAATCAATTCAGAATAAAAATTACAATATTTTACTCTAAAGCTATATAATAGTTATAATTCCATATTGATTTTTTTAGTATTCATCATGTTTTTCAAATAAATTTAATAAGATAGAGTCATAAATTTAATCAAACATGGCATCATGGATTACAATGTCAAATGGTAAAATTTTACTTCTGAAGTCTTACAGAAAAAGAAAAATCCACAAAAACATTAAGTTTGCCAGGTCTCAGATTAGACTTTAGCCTATTTACAAGCCATTAATTTAGCCTGTTAGTATTTATAGATGCTGACAGAAGAAAAAGACTCCTGGTTCAGAGACAAAATATGCTTAATATTCACAGCACAGCATAAGTAACAGGTAAATCCACATGTTTTTAATAGTTTGGTTGCCCCAGAGTACCATAGGGATGAAGCAGTATTGGTCCAAATGGCAGCTGAGGAATACTGACCTTTTAGGATCCACCACCTAAGAAGCAAGCTTCCTCTTTGTCCCAAACCCAGATATTACCTTATTCCTCAAGGTTTTTCTCTGAAAATTCAGAGCTGAGAAATATGCCAGGTAAAGAGTTGTCAGAACCTTACATTCTAGGCACATTCAGCAAGATATGCAGAAGCACGAGAGATCCATGAAGGAGTGTCTCTCCTCAAAAGGTTTTACTATAAATATGAAATAGATTCCCTCCATGATATAGATAGATAGATAATTCATATATATGATATATATATATATATATATATATCTTACTCAGATTCATGAAATCAGTCACACATATTAAGTAAATAATTTTATTTTTCTTCCACATGGAAACGAATCCTACCAAATAGTCAACGTGAAACTAATTTATCATACCTTCACTTATTTATTGGGTTCATTCTGTGCTCCACAATGGTAATAACACAGATGAGATTTGTTCTCTCATTCAGGTAGTTGGGAGGAAGAATGTACTCCCAACGTTGCAAATTTTAACATTGCAAATTTTAACAGCTTAAATCATGTCACTGACATCAATCTTGGGTTTTTTCTTCCTTGGGAATAATCTTTTGGAATTGCTTTGGGTCAGATACACACATACACACATGCACATACACACAGTATTACTTGTTTTGGTCAGCACACATTGTTTTCAATTAGGCAACCTCTATATACTTGATTACCTGCATTATTTACAACGTATGTCTTATAATCTCTCTAAAAGAAAAAAATGTTCCAAGAAAAAATATTTTATACCACCAATGAATTGTGTTTTTAACATAATTTAAAAGTTGAAATCCAAAGACATTTTGAGGAGGCTATATTAACCAAGAGTTTGGTCTTTAATGTATTCATAGGTGTGGTAATACACAGTAAAATGTACAGAATCTCCTATGTTTAAATTTTTTCAGCCATATTATTGCAAACATTAAAATGATTTAAAAAATCAGTACGACTATTTTATGATGCAAATTAGATAGTCAATTTGCAGATTATTTCAGAAGACAAAATTTGACTGGAGATACTAAAACCTCTGGTCATTCGTAACCCAGAGTTACTCCTTGACTCATAAATTTTGGACTGGAAGGACTTATGAAAAACAGAGTTTATGTTCATATATTTTCAGAAGAATAAACCAGAAGGTTAAAGTGGACTCTGTATGGTAAAGTAGTAAATTAGAAGCAAAACTAGAAAACAGTTCTTTCATTTTCCAATCTGGAGCTTTACCCAGGTATGAAATTTGGATAACTTGTGAAAATGTATCAAAATCTCAACTAGAAGAAACAGGAAAGTGCCAGTTTAATAAGATTAAGTTAATTAAAATAATATTACTAATAATATTGGCTAATGTTTATTGAGAGCTTACTATATGTGGAACACTACTCTAAATAATTTATGTATAAAACCTCATTTAATCTGCACAAGAAATGTATGTGCTTATTATTATTACATTTTTCAAATGAGTAATGAGGAACCCAGAGGATTTAATTTTTCCATGATTAACAATGTGGAAACATAATTGTGTGTAAGTAGTATGACTTTAGAGCAATATTCTCAACTATTAAACTGTATATTTGAGACACAACCTAAGACACATGCAAAATGTCAGAAAAATAGAATATGGGAAAGGGAATAAAATTAATTTTATATTTGTTATGCATGTTAGGTCTGATCTATTCTAACACAAGTGGAGAAGGCAGACAGAAATTGAGTGCTATGAATTGATGGCAAAACTCCTACACACTGCAACTGTTCCTAAACCTGGTAGACCCAAAGGAGGGGATGTGACTATGGAAAATTGTGAGTGTAGATCTAAAATAATTTGCCCAAAATATATAATCTATCTTTGGAAGTCTCAAAGAAATTACTAGGAACCATGATGTGAAAGTAGGTGATCAGAACAACAAAAAAAAAAGGATAATATAATATGGTGATAATGATCCTAAACTAATTCATGTTTTGTTAAGTATCAAACCCTAGATTATTACAAGGGTCCCTTTGATCAATGTCAGCAAAAATCACTAAGTATTCCTTCCAGGGAAAAATATAGGTCATTTTCACCAGGCACATTAAACTAATTTTTCATCTCTAGATAAGCTCTGGTGTCTACTTTTCAATTTCCAAATATTCTTATTGATCATAGAGAAGAGACATGATGAAATGTTACTGAGAAATGATGTATCATTTCTAATGAGCAAGTCAAGCATTTCTTTGGACTTCCTCCCATCTCCACTGCCAGGCCCTTCCCCTTGGCCTCTATCAGTAACTCCCTTGTGTACATCACTTTGGGAAACATGAGTCTAGTCATCTAAATCATATCATAGACATTGGATACTTCTAGTTTGGCGTTATGCTGACTTAATGGTGCCGACCTGTGAAAACCACTTACTCTCCTAATTTTGGTTGTGTAAAAAGGTATAACAACTTAAGTTTTTGATTGTAATGATTAGTTAATGCCTTTAAAGCACTAAAGAAGTTCTAAAATGTACTGAATGATGGAGGGATAGAAATTTGTGGATGCAGCAGTTCAATTCTCTCTAGCACTTTAGGTAATAAAAACAATATTACAGATCTAATTCCTTTCTAGCATGTGGTGTTCCCAGGAAATAATGCTTTACTTATATGTAAACTGTTAAGGATAAGTCATGCATTTACACTTATGTCAATAGTTTTATCTGAAGAGTCTTTAAACTGTATTTGCATTTGGGGTATAATGCGAATTTTAATTTTGCTCTAAACTTATATGGGATAATCTTTGTAGAACACTGCTTAATGAAAAAAGATACTTAAATTAGAACAGCTGCACACTGCTATGAGATTTTCTTTATTATTATTATTGAAGAAGAAATGGGTAGACTCTCAAATATTATTTCTTTAAATTTTATTTAACTAAACAACTCTTTCTTAATTCATATAGAAATATTTTTAACTTAGAAGCCTTAGTTGAGTAACAAGTAAATACTAGCAAATGGGAGTGCCAGTTTATTATACACTTGAACGTTGCAGTACTTTACTTAAGGATTATTGTTTATTTACAAACATAACACTTTATGGAATATGGTAACTTTTAGATTGTTGAGATAAAGTAGTTTTATATCTTACCCTAGAGTTATGGAAATTATGATGTATATTTTACTGCAGCTTAACCTACAATATGTGTCATGAAAAACTGCAGAATTTTTAAATGAAGTAGATTACTTTTTAAATGCCAGTTATTTTATGCTCTTGCTGGTAGAAAACACAACATATCTTGACTATGTTGGGTTAATTTCTTATTTCACCACCTTCTCTCAGACCTATTTTTCCCTTAATTTTAGCTTTCTGAATTCCTCTGTTTTGCACAAAGTATACAGGCCACACATGATCTTAAAGTTATTCAGATTATATGCTAACTAATTCTCAATAAAATATTTAATTTATTCCAGTATTTATGCCTTCTTCTTTCTTTTTGTTTTATATAAAGTGTGATTCCATTAAATTTTTATACTTACACAGTTACCATATCTGTACATTCTCCACATAGAATATTCACCACTCAAAATACATTCTACCAGTCTGTCAGAATTCATGTATGATTACGATCTCAGAATTAATTAACCATTTAATTAATTATATACTTGCTAAGATTCTTCATATTATGTTATAGATAATTCATTTGTATTCACATTATCTCTTTTTTTATCATTAAATTTTGTGAAGACTTGGGCCACATATAGAAAAAGTGCTTTTAATGTTTTCTAAACATGACAAGTTATAAAGTAACAATACATTTCATTAAATAATTACTTCTGAATTAGAAGAAATTAGAAACTTCATACATTGTTAATAATAATGTAAAATAGTGCAGCCACTCTAGAAAAGTTTGATTTCTCAATAAATGAGACATAGAATTACTGTATAATGCAGCGATTTTTCTTCTAGTATATACTTTAAAGAATTGTAAGCTTTTGATGATACATTTATACAACAATGTTCAAAGCTACACTATTCACAATAGCCAAAAGGTAGAAACAACACAAATATTAATCAACTAACAAATGGATAAACAAAATGTAGCATAGTATATAATGGAATATTATTCAACAATAAGAAGGAGTGAAATACTCCTACTTCCTACAACATGATGACCCCTGAAAACATTATGCTAAGTAAAAGAAAATAAACGTCAAAGGCCAAATATTGTATGCTTCCGTTTATATGAAATATGTATAAAAGGTAAATTCATAAAGACAGAAAGCATATTAGTAGTTATCAGTGGTTAGTGGTAGGGAGGAGTGGTGAGTAACTGCTTAATGAGGGTGAGGTTTCTATTTCGTGTGATGAAATGCTTTGGAAGTAGGAACTATAGTAATTTCAGAGCACGCTTCCTGATAAAAAAATATGACAGAGTTTCTAAATTGTAATCATCCAGTTCTTCTTTTCTCACAACTGCTATATTAGACTGCATGTTTCTTAATCTTACAGGCCATCATATTTTTAACAAACTTTCTATGAATAATTTGATCTTCTAGCACATTGTCACCGTAATTGTTTTTAGTTTAGCTGGATGTTTAGTAACTCCATTTTTCATTCATCCTAGTTAATTGATTTCAACTATTCTAACTATAAATTCCTTTGTTAACCTTTGACACATGTAATTTCTTTTCTTAAATATAATCTGTGAATTATCGTCATGATTCCTCAATATTGAATTATATCAAATATGAATATTGGGATAAACTATACATTTTAAATATTGAAAAATCAGAGTCATCAGTTTTAAAACTCTGTCTTGTGAAAGAGTCATAATTAATATTCTATTTCAAAGGCACATAGAGGGGTAAATGATAAAAAAGATATTTTGTTTTATGAAGTCTAAATATATTCCTCATGTGGATAAAGATACAGAGTCTTCAAGAAAACAGTCACAGATGGAAAGCAAAATAAATATTCTCTAATATTAACATACAGTCCTCTTTGCGTTTCTCTGAGAGCATATTCACTTACCATATCAATTAATGTGTTTGCTGTCTTTGAAATATATTTAGATATATGGTACTATCAACCTGGGGGAGCATTCAGTGAACAGCTGAATCTACCTTCTCAAATTACTATGTTATGAAAGTGTACATATTTTACTGTAATTTCTTTGAAGCAGTTTTTATTATTATGGTGTAGACAAGAAATAACAATTAATCACCAATGTAGAGAATGATCTTAAACTAGTAAGTAGTGGTATGTCTCTCTTTCCTGAAGGAGTATGTGATTTATGTAAATAGGAAAGCATATTTTTTTCATTACCACAAAAGCTTCATGATCTGTATTCACTTGTGGAGAGTAGAAATGTTTTCCTATATTAATACTTTCTTGATCTTCCATTCTTTTGAATAAAAGTATAAATTTATTAAAGGTGTAAGACAGTACAGGGGATTGATTTTTTTTCCACCCTGAGCTACTTGAAAAATAATATATAAATATATATTGTTTCTTCTACTCCTACATATCATAGGTACTTGATCACTTAAACTAGCATTTTAAGGTTGCTCTCCAAGTAGATAATTGTTCCACCAACTGTTCTTTTAAATGTGCTCATATGGATTGAAAGACTGAAGGTAACAAATTATACTTTTAAATAAGGTTTATACCTGATATACATTCAAATATATACATTCCGGAAAATTATGACTCCTTTAGTTATTGGAAATCTAACCCAAATTAAGTTATGTTAAAAAAATAATCAATAAACTTTAAAAACTGATTTGTTTTCATTATATCATGGAAGAACAAATGTTGATACCATTGTTTTCAAGCAAAACTGGATCCGGGGCTTAAAAGTGATCATCAGAACCATCTTTGTTGTCCCTTCTTCCAGCTCTTCTCTTTTGTTGTTCTCATTCTTTAACACTCCAAAAATATCCTGTAAGAAAAAACAACCTGAGCAATGAACAGAAAACCCTCATGTTTTTTCGATATCATAATTGCAGAGTCCAGAAGTTTTCTCTCATTGATTTTAGCAGAAAATTTTTTGGAAGGAGTTGTCTGACATCTTTTGTTTTGTTGCCCCCAGGATACTGCTTTGTGGAGGTAGTTAGGAGAAAACTGGTGGGCTGAGGTCTGTTATTTGAAGAAGGAGTAAGGGTAAAAATTTTGCAAAATATTATTCTGCATAAAAATTAATATTATAAGGATATATAAAAAAAGAATATATACACACACACATACAGAACCCACTTAGACTGATGAGTCTTATTGTCTTTTTTTTTTCTCATATACAAGATGAGCTAGTATACATATACTAAAAGTCCCTAAGAGAATTGAGGAAAGGAAATGTGAATATGGGTCATAATTTACTATGCACTGAACTTGCATGTTCATTCCCTATGAAAAACTGTACACCTATTAGTGAGGCTCAATCATTATTTTTTATATAAGTATTTCTTAGAATAAGACCAAAGAAACCAATGAGCATATTAGTGCATAAGAGCAGCCCTTTAATCCATTCTTTAAATTCATAGAACTTCGGATCTAGAAAAGAATATACAGATCACTTATCCCAAATTACTTCATTTACAGATGAGAACGTTGATCCTTAGATAGGTTAAATAATTGTCCAAAGTCACACAAGAGATGATAAGCAGTCGCAGAACTAAAATCCTGTTAGTTTCTTTATTTAGGAAACTGCCATCAAGACTTGCAGAAATTATATGATTTACCCTAAGAAGGAAATAATGCCTTAAGGAACCAGGTACAGTCCTCATCTAATTGTGCACATTTCAGGCATGAACAAGTATAGGTTGTTTCTCTGTCAACTGTTATCTCTCTATCTACACCAGTTGGAGCTCCAATCTTTTGCCCCAGAGATCTGCCAAAGGAAAAGTTGATTGTTAACAAGAAAAAAATCCTCCATCTGGCCGAAAGACAGGATAAGGAAATCATATAAATATTGCTGGCATTAAAACCAAAGCCAGGGGCTTCCCTGGTGGCGCAGTGGTTGAGAGTCCGCCTGCCAATGCAGGGGACACGGGTTCATGCCCCAGTCCGGGAAGATCCCACATGCCGTGGAGCGGCTAGGTCCGTGAGCCATGGTCGCTGAGCCTGCGCATCCGGAGCCTGTGCTCCGCAACGGGAGAGACCACAACAGTGAGAGGCCCACGTACCGTAAAAAAAAAAAAAAAAAAAAAAAAACAAAGCCAGATCAAGAGCCAAATAACACTGATATGGTTGAGAGATGAGCAAAATGATATCTCTGTTTTATAAATAAAACTTTTATCCAACATCATACTTTTCAATAATCTCCCAGGTGACTAGCAAAATGGTTGCTATTTAATTGTGTCCTTGCTGCTATGCTAAGTGTTTGTTTCTCATTCTAACCCTAGTCATGTAAACATTTAGAAATTCTGAAGGAAAATGAAAGGTAGTGTCTCATCTGATCTAGATAGATTAAAAACAAACAATGAAGCACAATTCTAATGGTTTTCCTTGCATATCCTAGAGTATTTTTGTTAAATAATTGTTTTTAAAAGTAGTCATTCACCGCTTCCTATACTCTAAATAATGTCACTTTTGTCTTTACCTTAATGTAACCACTAATTAGGTATACATGTAGCATGAATAACTCATTATAGAGAAAAATATCAATTTTAAGTGAAAATTATACTCATGGATTAAAAGTAATATCAATATTAACATTGATTGCATGCTTACTGAAACTGATGCTTTATATTAAATATCTCACAGGAATTATTTAATTATCACAATGTCTTTTAAAGATTACATAGTTATTAATAGGCAGAAGCAAGATTTGAATGACTGTTTAATTCAAGAACCCAAACTATTAGCCATTACACTATAACTTATACAAAAAAATAGGTTCTATAGGGAAAAATCATTAAAATGCTTAAGAAACAAAATAATAGAAAAAATTATAAAAATTAAAATGATAGATATATAAGTAAGTACAGCATTCATGGCATATTCTACTTTTAGTAAGTACATAGATGAAAATGCTTCAATTCATATATATTTGAATAAAAATATGCATCAATAAAATTATATCACACAAATCTTTAGAATCAAAAGAACATGAGAAATAAGCAAGAAAGTGTACATTTTAAATTAGGTTTAGTGAGTTATTTGAACAGGATTTATGATTATTAGACAATATTGTTGATCAAATTCATGATATTATAAACTGTATTACTATTTTCAGTCTTATTTTGATGAAAATCAATATGTAATATAAAGAAATTTTGGAATTTGTGATTAAGGAATTGTGTAATAATTTACTGCAAAGCCCCAAAATGAGTTTTCATGGATATGGTTTCAGAAAACAGTGATTCAAAATTAATTGAAAAGTCAATGATTTAATGAGAATAAAATATAGTTTGTAAATTCCTTCCATATTAAATTGATGTCATGTTAAAATCAAAATGAGATATTTGGTCATATTTCATGTAAAATTACATCCCTTTAAGAATATATTATATTAGATCTGTTACTCTTATATTATATAAAATAAAACTTCATTCTCAGATACATACTACTTAATATGATTAAAAGAAAATATGTAATTTTAAATTTTATTTTTTACTTAGAGACTCTAAAAGAATATATTTATATATAAACTATAAAATATTAAATTGTAATTTTTTATTTTGACAAAGCATCATTTGTTCCTCACCCCATGTCATTTCTATCAGTCACACACCAAAGTCCACCACTGTCTAGTTTTCTCTATATTTTCAGTTTAAGACCTTTTATTACAAATATGTCATTTTAGTTGATTATATTTTTAATTAACATACATATATTTTTATATAATTCCATGCCAAAGCATACACTTTGTATTTTTCTCTTTACAATGCAATATTATATATAAAAACACTATGGTCAAATCTTCTTTAGGTATAACATAGTCTGTGCTATTCCAAATAGAATGATAATTGTGTTTGTTTTTATATATCATTATATATAGTTATGACTAACTTCCAATGCCATCAGGGAAGTTGATATTTTAAGATAGGAGCCATTTGGAACTTTGCATCCATGCTTAATGACAAATTGTTCCTGAAAAATTTCCAAATTACATCTTTCCTCACAGAACACACCTTATGTGATTTTTAAGTTCAAAATTTCTGGCACTAATTTGTCTAACAAAAAGAAAACATATAGATTTTAAATAACTATTATTGAAATGTTGCTTAGACTATATCCTGTATATAGGGATCCAGTGTGAAAAAATAATAAATTTATGAAAGGATATTTGAATGCATGATAAAGAATACTTATTCCTGTGCTTCTATAACTAAGAATGGAACTCCAGGTACATTAGAAAATGTCCAAGTAAAGCATCTAAAATACAGTAATCATGCCAAATTACAAACATATTGAGATGCTAACAACTAAGAATTCCAAGTATTCTGATCAAGGCAAAGAAATTGCATATATGATTATCACCATTAAAAGTATACAAGACTGGGGCTTCCCTGGTGGCGCAGTGGTTGAAAATCTGCCTGCCAATGCAGGGGACACGGGTTTGGGCCCTGGTCTGGGAAGATCCCACATGCTGCGTAGCAACTGGGCCCGTGAGCCACAACTACTGAGCCTGTGCGTCCGGAGCCTGTGCTCTGCAACAAGAGAGGCCGTGATAGTGAGAGGCCCATGCACCGCGATGAAGAGTGGCCCCCGCTTGCCACAACTAGAGAAAGCCCTCGCACAGAAACGAAGACCCAACACAGCCATAAATAAATAAATAAATAAAGCAAACTGTCAAAAAAAAAAAGTATACAAGACTGGAAGAAAACATAAACAAAAACTGGAAGCTTTTTAATTAAAAGCTTGACAGGACAATTTTAGTGAAATTAAAAAATAAGACATTCAATACACCAGAACATCAAAGTTTCTAAGAGAAATAACCTAGAGAAAGTTCTCAGGCTCAACAGAGGGAACTGAAAACAATGATAAAATTATAAGATCCGAAGTTCAGACTACTTTCCACTTACTCATTCCTCTATCAACATTCTGACCCATGAGAGATTCAGTAACCAGGAAAAGTGAGTCATTCCATTCTGTCAGAATAGTCTCTATTAGTTGCTTGCTTACATTGAAACACAAAAAGTGATAGAAATGTCTTTGAAGTATACAGTGATGCCCTCTAAATGAGGTTAAATAAATCTTGACATGCTAGATTATTAGAAATATCAGTGCTAGAGGTAGCATTACATAAAAATTTTGCATTAGGTGCTTTTAAAGAAACTTTCAATTAATTTGACCAACTAATCAATTTCCTTTATTTCTCAATAACAGGTTTCTAAAGTTCGAAAACAAATAGAATGCAAAAGACTTCAGAATTTGTTTTGAGGGGAATAGGTCATGCATACTACTGATTCTAAAATTGAGTAACTCTTATTTTCAATACTTGGCTGTCTTGTTCCAGCATTTCTCAGTCTATGCTCTCTTTAACATAATTTTATGTTTTAAACTATCTCATTCTTGGGACAGATTTCTTCATTTCTTACTGATTCCTTCTCATTCTTGTGACTGCAAACATTAAATCATTTCTACATTCTCATGTGACTTTTTTTTTTTTTTTTTTTTTGCGATACGCGGGCCTCTCACTGTTGTGCCCTCTCCCGTTGCGGAGCACAGGCTCCGGACACGCAGGCTCAGCGGCCATGGCTCACGGGCCCAGCCACTCCATGGCATGTGGGATCTTCCCGGACCGGGGCACGAACCCGTGTGCTCTGCATCGGCAGGCGGACTCTTAACCACTGCGCCACCAGGGAAGCCCTCATGTGACTTTTTAAACTTAGATACTGGAGGCGAGCTTTGGTTTCTCTTCCCCACCCCCCAATCTCCAAACTCCAGTCTGTTATAAAATCTCATAGTCCATCCATTCATTGCCCCTGAAACCAACATCCTTCCTTTGATTTCCACTCTCCTAGTTTAGGGTCTCATTGACACTTGCCTAAAGTCTAAAAGGCTGCCCAAATAGACTCCCAGGTTTCAGTTTCCTCCATTATATTCAAGAAATCTGATCCATCTTAATTAAATCAGCTCTGCTTATATTCCACCCTTCTAACCAAGCTCCATGTTTTCCTTTATATAATTATTAGTATGTATTTAGCATTCTCTGCAATCTAACCAACATTAGCTAAATTTATTCCTTCCCGTATCCTGAAAACACAGTCTATGTTTCAAACCTGCAATATTCCTAAGATAACTTTGTACTTTTCTATATCCATGCCCAAGTTGTTTTCCGCACATATATTTTTGCTTATTTTGTGTGTGGGGGGTGTATCCTCTATTTCTTAATTAAAAGTTATTTCAATCATTATGTCTTTCAAAACCTTATATCAGAATGAATCAACATAGGTCTGGCTTATTCTTGTTTGAATTCTGATTTCCTTTTGGTTTGGTAAAGTAAGTACAGCATGTATTAAATAAAAGAATGTTTTATGAATTGATATAAACATAAGTTAACATCAGTTATTTCGTACTCAAATCACCAGCTCAGGATGGAATACAAATAATTTTCTATTAACTCTCATCGAAGTTTAATTTTCATAGGGCAAACCATTATTAAGCTCAACTATTAATGATACTAACCTACACAGCCAATATTTTTAAGTAGTATTCTAACTTTTCTTTTTTTTAAAAATTACATTAGCTTTAAAAAGTGAAGTTAATTAAAATGGAAAATGCATATTGATAAAAAGGCCTTATTTTTTAATAATTCTACCATTAATTAACCACAGTTTTTACTTTTAAAAAGATAATCTAGACATGTCTTTATATCCATATAAACATGCACATTTAAAAGATAATTTAGCCTATATTACTAATATTTTCTTTATGACACAATATAGCTATTTTAGTAGCTACTTTGGATTACTCTGAACGTGTTATCAACATTTTCTGAACCAAGACTCTCTATTTGGACATTAAAGTGATTTTCGATTTTAAAAGCATTGTTATAAATAAGGTAGCAATGGAAATTATAGTGCAAACTGAGATGCTTTTGAAAATAAAAATGATGTATATTCATATTCACTTTAATTATAAACAATATTATCATGAATAACATAACAAACGTATTTTTCAGGTAAACCACACCTATTTTTTTGTCACTTCCTAAAGCTTGAACTGCTGTGTCAGAGTATAAATATTTTTTTAAGTCTTCAAGCTGCATGTACCTCCAAAGGAGTGGCAGTATGCTATATTCTGTTACCAGCAATAAAAGATAGTAAATTTCCCTGTACTCTCAACAGGCTAGGGGTAGTTTTCTACAATGTTACACGTTTAAAAGAGGGATTATGTCACAATGTAAATTTGATTTTCATTTATTTGAATACTAGTCAGGGAGAACATCCTTTCACATATTATCTTGGCCATTTATATTTCTTCTTCTGTAAATTTTTAAAAGCCTAGGAAAGTTTGTTTGTTTTTTATGTTTGTTTATGTTTTATGTTTGTTTGTTTCATGGTTTGTTTTTTATTTAATTTTTTGTTTTGTTTTTTATGGATGATTTCTGGCTGCATGAGTGCTTGAAGACAATTGAGAACTACTATAGAGTAAAGGAATCACAAACTAATGTGATTTGAGATTTATCTTCAACAGTACTTAAGGTTGGAAACATAAAAAATATCAAAACTCTTGAAAATATAACATTTAATAACTTACTGATGATAGGATGATAGGATAATTAAGGGTTATAAGATAAATATAGGATAATGGGGAAATTTATTTTTTAATTTACTGTTATATAATTTAAATAAAAATAATAAATACATTAACAAAAGTTCTTCTGTATACATATTATATATGGTCAGATTGATTCAGTATTTTATATGTCAGAATATATGCTAATATAATTTTGAGTCAGGTTACAGTAGCTGCATTTGTAAAGAACATTGGTTGATTTACCTTATAATTTGTTCTTTGTTATATTTTTTGTAAGAACGTGAGTCAGGAAGTCATCTGCCTTCTGATAAACAAGAATAGAACAGAAAATGTCAATTTTGTGAGCAAGAATGAGTACCAAGCTGTTCCCTAAAGGACAATTTAATTATTTTCAAAAATTATTTGTTGATAGTATGAAATGAATAGATTGTACTCTGACCAAAGAAGCATTTTAAGCTGGAAAAACTGAGCTGAGTTATTGGTAGGAATATCTGTGAGGATTCAATCAAACTGAGAAACAAATTAATTATAACTTCTCATTATATCAGTGGCTAAACTCTAAAGTTTACTCTGTCTCATGTATGATATGGATGTCAAAGTCAAAGGTGAATCAACTAGTTGTAATTATAATTAAGTTTTTACATATTTACATTTTTTAGTATTTGACTTCAATATTATTTGGAGACTAACAGTCTATCTCAAATAGTCCTTTTCCTCTATAATTAGATTAATATTGAGATTCTGTAGTCAGATCGAGTTAAATAGTTACAACGGGTTTTTTTTTTTAATGCAACTGAATTGCTGTTCAAATCATTGTGATAACTACTAATTGCTTGGGGACAGATATCTAGATAAATGTCAAATTAACCATATAATTATTCTAGCTGAATATGTAATGGAGAGAAACTGAATATATTTTAAATTGAACTATCTTAATTATGTATATTTGTGCCCCATGCCTTTGCAAAAATGCAAAGAAAAGGCAAATATAAACATTCCTAAATTGTCTGTGGTCGAAGAACACTGTTCCAAAATATTCTGAGAGGTAATGGAAAAAAGTGTTGTCATGGAATATCACAATTTGTTCAACATTGCATTTGCTATAAAATGTCTTGCTGTCATGGACAGTAAAACCAAACTTGATATCCAGAACTATAGCTTTATGAGAGGTAATCAATCAATTAATTCAAATATGATTGAGTTCAATTAAACGTGGTTGACACAATTGTGTTAAATACACACATCACTTCTGAGGACATATTACAATGAGTCTGTTCTTAGTCTTCCTATGTCAAAATATTTTCACATATTCTGTAAAGTCAGTAACTTAATGATTAAGTTGCTATTTGTTTTAATTGTTCTACATGAAGCATTTAGAAAATATCAAATTTTCTCTTTCTGTGGATGTCTTCTTCATCTTTCTAGTGTAATCTGTAAATCTATGTAAGTAATTTTTTTTTTTATCCTCGGTATATATTTCAGAATACAATAACCTTAAGCTGAATACAGCTCACAGGGGAAGCAGGACAGATTGTTAACAACATTTAATAAATGAACTCTTAGTATGCATTAGTGTGGACTACATCTTAATCACTACTGCAAACTGGACACTAAGAAGTGGGGAGTATGAGAACCTGTAAGACCCACAGGCAGCAGGGAGGGTGGACATGGGTTAGTGATTTGGTCTCTAAAAAAAATAAAAAAGAATGAAAGCATGAAGAAAAAATGAAAATTGCTGAAAGATCAGACTGAAAGTTTATCTTTCTAACATTATTTAGTTATAATGAGAACAGTCAGCTGTCTTATGGATCATCTGTTGGTAACTCAGCTATTTAAGTATCATGTATGACATGTATGACATTGTATGACATCAAACTTTTAGATGGAATCTTAAATTTCTTGTAATACAATAAAGGATAAGGACATACATTAGAAAGTTTGATTCAGAAACGTATTTTGGATAAATTTTGATAAATAGTATATATTGAGGTAAATAAAGATGATATAAATACAGAAACAAAATATTGTTTGGTATTTAAAACGTTGAGAAATGTGCATGTCATATGTATCTGCTGATCATGTGACATTCATCCTAATTGGAATATTAGTTTCAAATTTCAAATAAGAAACCAAACCAGAGGAGCCTGGAGGAAGATGGCGGAAGAGTAAGACACGGAGATCAACTTCCTCCCCACAGATACATCAGAAATTCATCTACACGTGGAACAACTCCTACAGAACACCTACTGAACGCTGACAGAAGACCTCAGACCCCCCAAAAGGCAAGAAACTCCCCACATACCTGGATAGGGCAAAAGAAAAAAAATAAACAGAGACAATAGGATAGGGACGGGACCTGCACCAGTGGGAGGGAGCCGTGAAGGAGGGAAGGTTTCTACACACTACAAGCCCCTTCGCGGGCGGAGACTGCAGGTGGCGGAGGCGGAAAGCTTCAGAGTAGCGGAGGAGAGCACAGCAACGGGGTGCGGAGGGCAAAGCGGAGAGATTCTGGCACAGAGGACCGGTGCCCTCAGGCACACACCAGCCCGAGAGGCTTGTCTGCTCGGCCGCCGGGGCGGGCGGGGCTGGGAGCTGAGGCTCGGGTATCGGCTTTCAGTCAGAGCGCAAGGAGAGGACTGGGGCTGGCGGCAGGAAGAGAGCCTGAAGGGGTTAGTGCACCACGGCTAGCCCGGAGGGAGTCCGGGGAGAGGGTCTGGAGCTGCTGAAGAGGCAAGAGACTCTTTTCCCTTTTGTTTCCTGGTGCGCGAGGAGAGGGCATTAAGAGGGCTGCTTGGGGAAGCGCCGGAGACAGGCGCGAGCCGCGGGTAAGGCGCGGACCTCGGAGACGGGCGTGGGACGCCTGGACTGCAGCTGCCGCCGCCGCCGCCACGGGGCCTGTGTGCGAGCGCGGGTTACTGTCCGCCCCGCCTTCCGGGGGGCCTGTGCACCCCGCCACTGCCGGGGTCCCGGGACCCGGGGACGGCTTTCCCGGGAAAGCGCACGGAGAGCCACGGGCTGCTGCAACGTCACGCCGGCCTCTGCCGCCGCAGGCCCGCCCCACACTGCGCGCCCCTCCCTCCCCTCTGCCTGAGTGAGCCAGAGCCCCCGAATCAGCGGCTCCTTTAAACCCGTCCTGTCTGAGTGAAGAACGGATGCCCTCTGGCGACCTACGCGCAGAGGCGGGGCCAGGTCCAAGGCTGAGACCCGGGAGCTGTGAGAGCAGAGACAGGGAAATCTCTCTGTGCAGCCTCGGAGGCAGCGGATTAAAGCTCCACGGTCCATTTGATGTGCCCTGCGTCTGTGGAGTGCATGAATGGACAGCGAATCATCCCAAATTGAGGAAGTGGACTTTGAGGACAAGATTTAAGACTTTCCCCCCTTTTCCTCCTTTTACAACGAATTATCCCAAATTAAGGAGGTGGACGTAGAGAGCAAGATTTCAGACTTCTCGCCCTTTTCCTCTTTTTACAACGAATTATCCCAAATTGAGGAGGTGGACTTGGAGATCAAGATTTTTTGTTTTTCCCCCTGCTCTCTTTTTGTGAATGTATATGTGTAATCTTCTGTGTAAGATTCTCTCTGTATAGCTTTGCTTCCACCATATGTCCCAGGGTTCTATCGGTCCATTTTTTTTTTCAATAATTACTTTTTAATTTTAATAACGCTACTATATTTCATACTTTATTCTATTTTACTTTACCTGCTCTTTCTTTTTTTCCTACCTTCCCTTCCTCCCTCCCTCCCTCCACTCCTCCTTTCCTTCTTTCTTTTTCTTTCCTCCCTCCCTCCCTCCCACCCTTCTTCTTTCCACTTTCTTTTTCTTTCCTTCCTCCCTCCCTCCCTCCTGTCTTTCTTTCTTTCTTTCCTTCCTCCCTCCCTCCCTCCCTTCTTCCATTCACTCTTCCTTTTGTTTTCATTCCTCCCTCCCTCCCTCCTTTCTTTCCTTCTTTCTTTCCATCCTTCCTCCCTCCCTCCCTCCTTTCTTTCTTTCTTCCGTCCTTCCTTCCTTTCTTCCCTTCGTCCTTTCTTTCCCTCTTTCTTTCTTCTACTAATTCTTTCTTTCTACTTTTTCTCCCTGTTATTCTGGGCCGGGTGGATGAAAGGCTCTTGGTGCTGCAGCCAGGAGTCAGTGCTGTGCCTCTGAAGTGGGAGAGCCAACTTCAGGACACAGGTCCAAAAGAGACCTCCCAGCTCCACATAATATCAAGCGGCGAAAATCTCCCAGAGATCTCCATCTCAAAACCAGCACCCAGCTTCAGTCAACGACCAGCAAGCTATAGTGCTGGTCACCCTATGCCAAGCAACTAGCAAGGCAGGAACACAACCCGACCCATTAGCAGAGAGGCTACCTAAAAACATAATAAGGCCACAGGCACCCCAAAACACACCACCAGACGTGGACCTGTCCACCAGAAAGACAAGATCGAGCCTCAACCACCAGAACACAGGCATTAGTCCCCCCCACCAGGAAGCCTACACAACCTACTGAAACAACCTTAGCCACTGGGGACAGACACCAAAAACAATGGGAACTACGAATCTGCAGCGTGCAAAAAGGAGACCCCAAACACAGGAAGATAAGCAAAATGAGAAGACAGAAAAACACACAGCAGGTGAAGGAGCAAGATAAAAACCTACCAGACCTAACAAATGAAGAGGTAATAGGCAGTCTACCTGAAAAAGAATTCAGAATAATGATAGTAAAGCTGATCCAAGATTCTATTTCCAAGATCCATAATCCTGGAAATAGAATAGACAAAATGCAAGAAACAGTTAACAAGGACCTAGAAGAACTAAAGATGAATCAAGCATCGATTAAAAACACAAATGAAATGAAAAATACTCTAGATGGGATCAATAGCAGAATAACTGAGGCAGAAGAACAGATAAGTGAGGTGGAAGATAAAATAGTGGAAATAACTGATGCAGAGCAAAATAAAGAAAAAAGAATGAAAAGAACAGAGGACAGTCTCAGAGACCTCTGGGACAACATTAAACGAACCAACATTCGAATTATAGGGGTTCCAGAAGAAGAAGAGAAAAAGAAAGGGACTGAGAAAATATTTTAAGAGATTATAGTTGAAAACTTCCCTAATATGGGAAAGGAAATAGTTAATCAAGTCCAGGAGGCACAGAGAGTCCCATACAGAATAAATCCAAGGAGAAATACGCCAAGACACATATTAATCAAACTGTCAAAAATTAAACACAAAGAAATCATATTAAAAGCAGCAAGGCAAAAACAACAAAAAACACACAAGGGAATCCCCATCAGGATAACAGCTGATCTCTCAGCAGAAACTCTACAAGCCAGAAGGGAGTGGCAGGACATAATTAAAGTGATGAAGGAGAGAAACCTGCAACCAAGATTACTCTACCCAGCAAGGATCTCATTCAGATTTGATGGAGAAATTAAAACGTTTACAGACAAGCAAAAGCTGAGAGAGTTCAGCACCACCAAACCAGCTTTACAACAAATGCTAAAGGAACTTCTCTAGGCAAGAAACACAACAGAAGGAATATACCTACAATAACGAACCCAAAGCAATTAAGGAAATGGGAATAGGAACATACATATCAATAATTACCTTAAATGTAAATGGACTAAATGCTCCCACCAAAAGACACAGAGTGGCTGAATGGATACAAAAACAAGACCCATATATATGCTGTCTACAAGAGACCCACTTCAGACCTAGAGACACATACAGATTGAAAGTAAAGGGATGGAAAAAGATATTCCATGCAAATGGAAATCAAAAGAAAGCTAGAGTAGCAATTCTTATATCAGACAAAATAGACTTTAAAATAAAGACTATTAGAAGAGACAAAGAAGGACACTACATAACGATAAAGGGATCGATCCAAGAAGAAGATATAAAAATTGTAAATATTTATGCACCCAACATAGGAGCACCTCAATACATAAGGCAAATACTAACAGCCATAAAAGGGGAAATCGACAGTAACACAATCATAGTAGGGGACTTTAACACCCCACTTTCATCAATGCACAGATCATCCAAAATGAAAATAAATAAGGAAACACAAGCTTTAAATGATACATTAAACAAGATGGATTTAGTTGATATTTATAGGACATTCCATCCAAAAACAACAGAATACACATTTTTCTCAAGTGCTCATGGAACATTCTCCAGGATAGATCATATCTTGGGTCACAAATCAAGCCTTGGTAAATTTAAGAAAATTGAAATTGTATCAAGTATCTTTTCCGACCACAATGCTATGAGACTAGACATAAATTACAGAAAAAGATCTGTAAAAAATAAAAACACATGGAGGTTAAACAATACACTACTCAATAACGAAGTGATCACTGAAGAAATCAAAGAGGAAATTAAAAAATACCTAGAAACAAATAACAATGGAGACACGACGACCCAAAACCTATGGGACGCAGCAAAAGCAGTTCTAAGGGGGAAGTTTATAGCAATACAATCCCACCTTAAGAAACAGGAAACATTTCGAGTAAACAACCTGACCCTGCACCTAAAGCAATTAGAGAAAGAAGAACAAAAAAACCCCAAAGTTAGCAGAAGGAAAGAAATCATAAAGATCAGATCTGAAAGAAATGAAAAAGAAATGAAGGAAACGATAGCAAAGATCAACCAAACTAAAAGCTGGTTCTTTGAGAACATAAACAAAATTGACAAACCATTAGCCAGATTCATCAAGAAAAGAAGAGAGAAGACTCAAATCAATAGAATTAGAAATGAAAAAGGAGAAGTAACAACTGACACTGCAGAAATACAAAAGATCATGAGAGATTACTATAAGCAAATCTATGCCAATAAAATGGACAACCTGGAAGAAATGGATAAATTCTTAGAAATGCACAACCTGCCATGACGGACTCAGGAAGAAATAGAAAATATGAATAGACCAATCACAAGCACTGAAATTGAAACTGTGATTAAAAATCTTCCATCAAAGAAAAGCCCAGGACCAGATCGCTTCACAGGCGAATTCTATCAAACATTTAGAGAAGAGCTAACACCCATCCTTCTCAAACTCTTCCAAACAATATCAGAGGAAGGAACACTCCCAAACTCATTCTATGAGGCCACGATCACCTTGATACCAAAACCAGGCAAGGGTGTCACAAAGAAAGAAAACTACAGGCCAATATCACTGATGAACATAGATGCAAAAATCCTCAACAAAATACTAGCAAACAGAATCCAACAGCACATTAAAAGGATCATACACCATGATCAAGTGGGGTTTATTCCAGGAATGCAAGGATTCTTCAATATACACAAATCAATCAATGTGATAAACCATATTAACAAGTTGAAGGAGAAAAACCATATGATCATCTCAATAGATGCAGAGAAAGCTTTCGACAAAATTCAACACCCATTTATGATAAAAACCCTGCAGAAAGTAGGCATAGAGGGAACTTTCCTCAACATAATAAAGGCCATATATGACAAACCCACAGCCAACATTGTCCTCAATGGTGAAAAACTGAAACCATTTCCACTAAGATCAGGAACAAGACAAGGCTGCCCACTCTCACCACTGTTATTCAACATAGTTTTGGAAGTTTTAGCCACAACAATCAGAGAAGAAAAGGAAATAAAAGGAATCCAAATTGGAAAAGAAGAAGTAATGCTGTTGCTGTTTGCAGATGACATGATACTATACATAGAGAATCCTAAAGATGCTACCGAAAAACTACTAGAGCTAATCAATGAATTTGGTAAAGTAGCAGGATACAAAATTAATGTACAGAAATCTCTGGCATTCCTGTACACTAATGATGAAAAATCTGAAAATGAAATCAAGAAAACACTCCCATTTACCACTGCAACAAAAAGAATAAAATATCTAGGAATAAACCTACCTAAGGAGACAAAAGACGTGTATGCAGAAAATTATAAGACACTGATGAAAGAAATTAAAGATGATACAAATAGATGGAGAGATATACCATGCTCCTGGATTGGAAGAATCAATATTGTGAAAATGACTCTACTACCCAAAGCAATCTACAGGTTCAATGCAATCCCTATCAAACTACCACTGGCATTTTTCACAGAACTAGAACAAAAAATTTCAAAATTTGTTTGGAAAAACAAAAGACCCCGAATAGCCAAAGCAATCTTGAGAACGAAAAACGGAGCTGGAGGAATCAGGCTCCCTGACTTCAGACTATACTACAAAGCTACAGTAATTAAGACAGTGTGGTACTGGCATAAAAACAGAAAGATAGATCTGTGGATCAGGATAGAAAGCCCAGAGATAAACCCACGCACATATGGCCAACTTATCTTTGATAAAGGAGGCAGGAATGTACAGTGGAGAAAGGACAGCCTCTTCAATAAGTGGTGCTGGGAAAACTGGACGGGGACATGTAAAAGTTTGAGATTAGATCATTCCCTAACACCATACACAAAAATAAGCTCAAAATGGATTAAAGACCTAAATGTAAGGCCAGAAACTATCAAACTCTTAGAGGAAAACATAGGTAGAACACTCTATGATATAAATCACAGCATGATCCTTTTGGACCCACCTCCTAGAGAAATGGAAATAAAAACAAAGATAAACAAATGGGACCTAATGAAACTTCAAAGCTTTTGCACAGCAAAGGAAACCATAAACAAGACCAAAAGACAACCCTCAGAATGGGAGAAAATATGTGCAAATGAAGCAACTGACAAAGGATTAATCTCCAAAATTTATAAACTGCTCATGCAGCTCAATAGCAAAAAAACAAGCAACCCAATCCAAAAATGGGCAGAAGACTTACATAAGCATTTCTCCACAGAAGATATACAGAGTGCCAACAAACACATGAAAGAATGCTCAACATCATTAATCATTAGAGAAATGCAAATCAAAACTACAATGAGATATCATCTCACACCAGTCAGAATGGCCATCATCAAGAAATCTAGGGGCTTCCCTGGTGGCGCAGTGGTTGAGGGTCTGCCTGCCGATGCAGGGGACACGGGTTCGTGCCCTGGTCTGGGAGGATCCCACGTGCCGCGGAGCGGCTGGGCCCGTGAGCCAAGATTACTGAGCCTGCGCGTCTGGAGCCTGTGCTCTGCAACAAGAGAGGCCGCGATAGTGAGAGGCCCGCGCACCGCGATGAGGAGTGGCCCCCGCTCTCCGCAACTAGAGAAAGCCCTCGCACAGAAACGAAGACCCAACACAGACAAAAATAAATAAATAAATAAATAAAGCAAACTGTCAACAAGTAAAAATAAACACTATTATAAAAATAAAATAAAATAAATAAAATTTCCCAAGTATCTCCAATATGTAGGCAAACTTGAGAACCAGTTCTCAACCCTGTTTGCAAATGAGAGTCACATGGGGAGCTTTAAAAAAAAGAAAAAAAAAAAAAGAAATCTAGAAACAATAAATGCTGGAGAGGGTGTGGAGAAAAGGGAACACTCTTGCACTGCTGGTGGGAATGTGAATTGGGAGAGCCACTATGGAGAATAGTATGGAGGTTCCTTAAAAAACTAAAAATAGAACTACCATATGACCCAGCAATCCCACTACTAGGCATATACCCTGAAAAAACCATAATTCAAAAAGAGACATGTACCAAAATATTCATTGCAGCTGTATTCACAATAGCCCGGAGCTGGAAACAACCTAAGTGTCCATCATCAGATGAATGGATAAAGAAGATGTGGGCCATATATACAATGGAATATTACTCAGCCATAAAAAGAAACGAAACTGAGCTATTTGTAATGAGGTGGATAGAACTAGAGTCTGTCATACAGAGTGAAGTAAGTCAGAAAGAGAAAGACAAATACCGTATGCTAACACATATATACGGAATTAAAAAAAAAATGTCATGAAGAACCTAGGGGTAAAACGGGAATAAAGACACAGACCTACTTGAGAATGGACTTGAGGATATGGGGAGGGGGAAGGGTAAGCTGTGACAAAGCGAAAGAGAGGCATGGACATATATACACTACCGAACGTAAGGTAGGTAGATAGTGGGAAGCAGCCGCAGAGCACAGGGAGATCAGCTCGGTGCTTTGTGACCGCCTGGAGGGGTGGGATGGGGAGGGTGGGAGGGAGGGAGATGCATGAGGGAAGGGATGTGGGAACAGATGTATATGTATGACTGATTCACTTTGTTATAAAGCAGAAACTAAAAAAAAAAAAAAAAAAGAACCCATACCAGCCAGAACAATAGTTACTTTCAGAGTGTTATATTTTGCCCATGATCATCTTCTCTAATAAATTGGGATATAGTCATTCATCTATTATTTAGCATACTTTGTTGACCAACTAATATGAGCCAGGCTCTTTTTAAATACTGGGGACACAGCCGTGTACAGAACAGAAACATCATACCTCTTCTAATAGCATGTTTTTGCAGAATGATAATGTCACAGTAAAAAAAGTATACAGGGCCTCCCTGGTGGCGCAGTGGTTGAGAGTCCGCCTGCCGATGCAGGGGATACGGGTTCGTGCCCCGGTCTGGGAGGATCCCATATGCCGCGGAGCGGCTGGGCCCGTGAGCCATGGCCGCTGGGCCTGCGCATCCGGAGCCTGTGCTCTGCAACGGGAGAGGCCACAACAGTGAGAGGCCCGCATACTGCAAAAAGAAAAAAAAAAAAAAAAAAAAAAAAAAAAAAGTATACAAAGTAATAATGTCACAGGAAGAAAAAACAAAACCCCTAAATTACATTAAAAGCTACAAAAGAATAGCAACACAAAAGCTAGCTCTCAATTAATTAGGGGTTCTCTGTTGATTAATGACCATTAATAACAAGAATGAGAAAAAATTTTGTGCAAGTCGTTTGCCTCATTTGTTTCAGGTATTTTCCTTATCCTTTATTCGTTCCACTGTGTTTAACAAGTGGATTGCTGCAGGTTCCACCTGGGACCAGTGAGTCTGTTATACAGAGTGAAGTAAGTCAGAAAGAGAAAAACAAATACTGTATGCTAACACATATATATGGAATCTAAGAAAAAAGAAATGTCATGAAGAACCTAGGGGCAGGAAGGGAATAAAGATGCAGACCTACTAGAGAATGGACTTGAGGACATGGGGAGGGGGAAGGGTAAGCTGGGACAAAGTGTGAGAGTGGCATGGACATATATACACTACCAAATGTAAAACCTATAGCTAGTGGGAAGCAGCCGCATAGCACAGGGAGATCAGCTCGGTGCTTTGTGACCACCTAGAGGGGTGGGATAGGGAGGGCGGGAGGGAGGGTAACACAAGAGGGAAGAGATATGGGGATATATGTATAGCTGGTTCACTTTGTTATAAATCAGAAACTAATGCACCATTATAAAGCAATTATACTCCAATAAAGATCTTAAAAAAAAAGGCATTTGTCTGTAGGAGATTGGGAGATGGAAGAATGGAAAATGACAGGTATTCTCTTTGTTGCTGGTATCTCCAGGAGTTGCTCTATGCTCTGTGTGTCTAGCTGCCAATGGAGAACGCATTCCTACAGAGTTCCAGCTCTCTCTAAGCAGCTTCTCATATAGCTGGGGTACATCAGCCCCCAAAAGGTCCAGGCTTCTTGGTCCATGTTCCACGTCTTTCTCCCATTGTTCCTTTAGCCCCATGATTAGTCACTGTCTCCTTGCCAGTATAGGAGTGTTCAAGCCATTCTCTGTCTTGTTACCTATTCCATCCCACATTACCAATTTCTTATATTGAGGTTCTTATTTTAAAATCCTATAGGGTTTTTTTTTTCTGTTTTTCTGATTAAACCTAAATTTATATTAGTTAAAATACTAATTCTTAGGAAAACCTGTAGAGTAAAAGTGATTCTTAATTTTGTTCAGTGTTAGAGTTTTAATATTTTGCTTCATTTTGTTTTAAATGTGTAAGTAAGAATTCCTAATTTCTTTTGAAATGCCTTTGGTTATAGTAAAGGTTACTTGACTTGCTCCACATTAAAATAACCCTGTGTAAATGGGTTAGTGAAATTTTCATTAAATGGCATCTTGTGGTGGAAATCTCAAGAACTTCTTTCAGACAGAGACACTATATTATATAACCATAAAATGATAATGAAAAACTTAAAAACATGAGGACATATTATAAATTGAAATGCATGCCAATTATAATTTTATAGGTTTTCTATGGTACAAATTCTGTCTAGAACCTCTTATTTATTCATTGTTTACACTTTTGGCATCTAGTATATTTTTCTCTTTGTGACAAAACGAATAAAGGAAAAGGTAAGTGAGGTAATAGATGAGTCCAAAATGAATTGTATACTCTGTATTTTTTATCTGTTTTAAAGCTACAATTGGGAGATGCAGTTGGTATGAGTACTTTTTATTTTGTTCAGTTTTACTAATGGCTTTATTTTTTTGTCTGTAGAACTAAACTTTCTTATTTTAGCATTAATATAGACTCTACAATATATTTTCAGTAATTAGCTATAAATCAAAATATTAAATCAATGAGAATATCAAAATATGAAAATAAACATTATTTTCACCAAAGTGTGACAAGAAAGAAAGGGAGTTAATCAGGATGAAGGATGACTGTTTTCAATCAATTAGCAAATAGGTGATTGTTTTCTCAGTAAAGGTATATCATTCAAAAATTATTGACCCATACATGATTGGTGGGAATACAAATTAAGGGTACTTTGGCAACATCTAGTGACATTACACAGTTACATTTTTTAAAATTTAGTAGTCTCACTTCTAAAAATCAATTCTAAAAACACCTTAAAATATGATAAGCTATTAATTGTAGAACTATTAGCAATAACAAAGATGGGAAGCGACCCAAAATGTTCACCAATAAGGGACTAGTCAACAAATGGTGGTGCATCCTCAAGAATGAGAGCTATAAAAAGAAATGAGAAATATCTTTTACATATTACTTTCTCAGTTGTTTTCAACTGATAGTAATTTTGCCCATGCCCAAGACATGTCTGAAAACATTTTTGTTTGTTACAACTTGGGGTTCCTACTGACAGTTGGTAGAGGCCCGGGATGTTGTTAATCATCTCACCATGTACAGGACAGCCCCCCAAAACAAAGAATTATCCAGAGTCAAATGTCAGTAGTGTCAAGGTTGAAAAAATCCTTTATTATGGTATTAACACTGGGATAAAACTTTTAAGTGAAAAATACTGTGAGGGAGAATAATATAGTATTTTGTCACATAAACATATACACACTTTCAAAGTAAAAAAAAATTGATGAACAATTTATAAATTAAAAACATAAAAGCTTTGTTTGGAGGGAGGGCATAGGATGGGGCAAATAGGCACAAAGCTAGAATTCTCTAAATAGTACTTTATTTCATTTATGTGTAAAAGAGCAATCCCCGGGCCTCCCTGGTGGCGCAGTGGTTGAGAGTCCGCCTGCCGATGCAGGGGATACGGGTTCGTGCCCCGGTCTGGGAGGATCCCATATGCCGCGGAGCGGCTGGGCCCGTGAGCCGTGGCCGCTGGGCCTGCGCGTCCGGAGCCTGTGCTCCGCAACGGGAGAGGCCACAACAGTGAGAGGCCCGCATACCACAAAAAGAAAAAAAAAAAAAAAAAAGAGCAATCCCCTAAAAATTGAAATAAAAATTCAAGATCAAATGGTTGTATGATATTTTAGGTTTTGCTTATCAGAAATAATTTAGGAAGAGTATGTCTGATGGATTGGGAGAAAATAGAGAAACCATTGAGAACCATTATCAAGGAGAGTGTATTATTTTGTGTTATTGTTGTTTCTATAAAGATTAAGTCCAAGTGAAGGCATTATAGACACAGAGCTTGATGCTATAAAGTGGATTGGGAAATTTGACAGAGCTAAGATTCGGAGAAATAGGGAGGCAATAGAATTAAGAAAGATAGTAACTTTGGGAAGGGAAGAATAGGAAGTATGCTTCCCCCTCATGTTACAGTGGAGACAAAGAATAAAGACACAAAGGCATTTTGAGGTGGAAAAGCTGGGAATTGAGTAATCAACCGTGTGAGATGAACCCGATTTTTTAGATAATACGTTGAAAATGAGGAAATGGGGATTGGATTGTGAATTTGAGGAATGTGAAATGTATATGGATCCAGGGATATTTTATAAGTCAGATCGAAAAAAAAGAAAAAGGAATTTTTAAGTTATGGAAGTTTTTGAAATAGATGATAAGGAAATCTGAATAGTATCACTAAGTATCTCTGGCAGTGTAGAGTATCTACTTAAATTGTATAAAAAGAAAGCTGGAAGTAAGAAGACATTAAATTGTCTTATTTTCCACACTATTCCAATTATGTTTTTAATGTCAACCTCTCTCTGCTCCTTTCTATTTGTTTAGAAAACATTTTTATCCAGTTTATATTTATATGAAACAGAAACCCAAGAGCATGAGTATATCAAATATATATTTATATATAGTATAATTATATAGCAATCGTGAAAGATAATGTTTATTTCTAGGTGATGGAAATGAGCATATGTTATAGCATTTATACAGGTGTTTCTCATAAATAGCAAAGTCACAAGAGTTCACAGTAACTCCTCTGTTTTTTGAGTTCACCTTATTTGTTAAGGTGCAAGTAAGTTAATAATAACTGAGTGTTTGAAAAATTTCCCAGAAAGTTGTTTTTCCAAAGTAAGATGTTCAGTTTAAACGTTAAGTTGTTTCTTGTTGTCGTTGCTGTTTATCACAGCCTGATAATGATGATGCTTGCAAAAAAACACTGAATTAAAACTTATAATTTTGCCACTAGATAACTAGATGGTATATTTTAAGGAAATTTGAATTAGGGAATGTGTGCAACAATAACTTTATTATCCAATAGTAATGATAACTTTATTCATTAAATTGTTTTATTTCTCCCCAAATTAGCATATTACTACTATGGAATATTTTTAACAAAGATTATTAAATCATCTTCCTATTGTTATATAGTAAAATAACTCTATTTTCAGATTTTTCATTAAATATTAAGCCATAATATTTTGGTTTATAATTATAGTATATTACCAGGTCTACCTTGGTATATAATTAATAAAAATATTATATGATAAATACCTATAAAAGCATAAATTTCATATTTACTAGTTCTTCAAATACTACAAGATATAATTAAATTAATATTGAAAAATGATTTCCAACCTGATATTATACTTTTAATAATAAGCATTCTCTAGAATAAGTAATTTCAGATTATCATAATAAGAGTCCCTGACCATTTGACATTTATGAACTGAAATGTGTTGCTTAATGTTTTAAGCCTACTAAAATACTAAGGAAATTGGATAATCAATAATATCTGGGGATATCAAAAATGAAAAAGTTATATAACTGAGTAGTTGTGAAATTTATTAAATATATTGCAAACTATAAAATATTAAATGAATTAGCTCAATTAAATTTTAAAGTGTTTTTCTTTATAGAGGTAGAACATTTCTGTTCTTATTGAATACCTACTGTGCAGATGTGAGCCATTTGCATAGATACTTTTTACTGTAAAATTGTAGAAAATGCCTTGATATGCAGAAAAAAATGATTTGGGATTTAATATCTAGGAAAATATAAACTACAAGTTATAATACTAACTTTAAAGTATTAATTTTAAAAGAAAATATGGTGTTGGTGTTAATCTTTAAAATGGATTTTTAAAAATTTGTTCCTCATTAATCTACATAACCCTGTGTGGATTTCAGCCAAGATGGAGTGGCCACATTTTTTCCAGTTCCACTCTTTTACAACTGACAAAATGAAGTAAAAGTGCTGGGTATAACACAGCAAATAAACGTAGAGAGACTATGAAGGGTAGAAGTCAAAGAGGGACAGCCTGGAGACTGGGATTGGAGGAATGTCATGAGGGTGAATGTCACTGAATGGGGTTCTGCAGAAGCTTCCAATCCAGATTTTCCAACAGGTAGACACAAAAAGAGCTCCAAGAAAAGTCAGTTCCTCTTAACCATAAGACTGGGAAAAGGGTGTCCTAACAACAACAAACTCTTCTGTCAATACTCATCCTACTCCAATAAAACACCAATGAAAAAACCAACCCTCCTCTCCCAGTGGTTTCAGTGGGGCCGAGAGGGGAAGTGATCTTTCATCCCAATCAGATGGCTAATGAAGCAGGTGGCCTTGCAGCTATACCACCATTCTGTGGTATCAGTGGAGCCAAGCAGGAATCTCATCTTCTGTCCTCTCCTGGCAGAAGCAGACAGCACTCCAATTCCCCTGTCAAGATAGTGTCAGTACTGCTGACGACAGTTGTGCTTCCAACTCTTCTTAGTGGAAGCAGGCAGTTCTTCAGATTCCCTTGCCAGGATAGTACCAGTGGGGTCCACTGGGGATCTTAGCCTCTGTGCCACCCATCCTCAACTTGGAAACAGTAAAACTTAATGATCCAGGATGAGGTAGGGCCAGGCACCACTGTACTTCACCAGTCCCCCACTGGTGTCAGGAGGCTCCAGTGGGGAGCTGAGACTCCACATTCATTTGGCATCAAAAAAGAATGAAGTGGTGGGATGTGGGGCTAGTTGGACTGCAGTTATATCCCTGCCTTCCCCTCATGTCAAAGGGGCCCAGTGGGGAGCTGAGCTACTGCCCCAATCCTATAGCAATAAAGTACTGTGTACAGGTGGCAAATAAATACATGAAAGATGTTTATCTTCTTTAGTCATTAAAGAAACACAAATTAAAACCACAATGTGATATCACTAAAAACCTATCATGATGGCTAAATATAAGAAATGCTGACAACAGCAAATGCTGCCAAGGATGTGGAGAAACTGGATCACTCCTACATTGTTGCTAGGGAAATGCAAAATATTATAGTCACTCTGGAAAAGAGTATGACAGTATCTTACAAAAGTAAAAATGCACTTACCGTACAATCAAGTAATTGCACTCTTGGACATTTATTCCAAAGAAATGAAAACTTATGTTCATACAAAATCCTGTCCACAAATGCTCATAGAAGCTTTATTTGTAGTGACTAAAAACTGGAAAAAGTCTAAATGTCCTTCAATTGATGAATGTATGAACAATTTGTCATACATCTCTACCATGAGAAACAATTCATAAATAAAAACTATTGCTACAAGATACTATTTGGATGGATCCAAAGAGAAATATCCTGAGTGAAAAAGAATCTCAAAAGTTTAGCTGTATGCGATTACATTCATATACCTTTCTTAAAATAACAAGACTGTGAAGATGGAGAACAGATTAGTGATTGCTAGGGATTAAGGAGGGAGGGCAGAAGTGATGTGGCTGTGACTGTGAAAGGACAGCACAAACCATCGTTGTAGTGGAATTATTCTGTATGTTGACTGTGATGGTGGTCACACAAATATCCATGTGTTAAAACTACATAGAACTAAATACATACACAAACACACTCACACTTTTGCATGTAAAACTGATGAAAACTGAGTAAGGTGGATGGATTTTATCAACCTCAGTTCCTTGGTTGTGATGTTTTACTACACTAATGCAAGATGTTACAGTGGGGGACACTGAGTAAGGGATATATGGAATCTCTCTTGCAATTGTATTTCTTATAAGGGCATGTGAATCTACAGTAAAACAAAAACAGAAACAAGAAAACTTGTGCTTGATTATGCGTTTAATTTTGATTTAAAATTAGATTTTTTATTTTTTAAACATGGTGGCCAGACTTTGCCAGCTTCTAAATAACTTTCTACTACTTTATTTTCCTCATTTGTAAAATGTGGCTAATAGTAATAAGATATATAGAGCAGTATCTCATAAATAAAAAACATACAAAAAAGTTAGCTATCGTTGTTTTTTCTATATGTCAAGAGCTATAATGTGGCATTGGTTTTACAAAACTTTAATGATTTATACTTTGCATTATCACCATTCAGAATAATGCCTAATATATAATAGACATTGAGTGTGCTTGCATAAACAACAAATGTATGAATGAAAAACATGTTATTTCATTTTTTTCTTTGTTGGGTCCTCTAGTATAAATCCTTAGAGCCTTTGACTTAACCCCTTTGGGTTATGACTTTCTGCTAAATTACAAAATATATTTTTATTCTGTTGTTGAATACTATGCACTGGGTTCATTTTAGGCCAGTACTTAGAATTGTAGTAATATATACACATGTGTATATACTGTACAGCTGTATCTTTAGTATCGATTTATGAATTAAATCCTGCTGTGTTTTTTCTCTCAGTATGTTATGCTTGATATTCTTAAGATTGAACAATGACTTCTGAATTCTTTGTGGTTAAAGGACTTTTAAATTTACATATCAACTCATTTTGAGCATCTAATGAATATCAGGTGATTTTAAAAATGCACCAACAGGGGCTTCCCTGGTGGCGCAGTGGTTGAGAGTCCGCCTGCTGATGCAGGGGACACGGGTTCGTGCCCCGGTCTGGGAAGATCCCACATGCCGTGGAGCTGCTGGGCCCATGAGCCATGGCCACTGAGCCTGCGTGTCCGGAGCCTGTGCTCTGCAACGGGAGAGGCCACAACAGTGAGAGGCCCGCATACCGCAAAAAAAAAAAAAAAAAAAGCACCAACTTTAGTAGTCCCCAAATTGCTTTAAGATAAATACTGCTATTTCCATTTGACAATTGAGAAATGTGATGTAGAGAACAGTAAAATAATTAGTGTAATTTCCATACTAAAAAAAGAGGCTGGATTAAACCACTGGTGTGCTGGTAAATGTTTAACAACCAGCTGTCTGGGGTGGGAGTGAGATGTAGCAGGGAAAGATCCCCGATTTTACAGCATTTGCTGACTCGCCTGCTGCAGATACTCTCATGACAGATTTCAAGCTACCTCACTGAACACTGAGATAGGAAGAGATGTGAATAGTTAGTTCTCACAAAATGATACAAGCCAGCTCTAGCACACCAATTAATCAGACCTGCTTCTTTATATCTTGCACCCTTAATTTTGACATGTACAGTTTTTTTTTTAAATTTTGCCTAAGTCAGCAGCCTAAATTCTACATACCTATTCCTAATAAATCCAGTCTGTCTATCTATCTATCTATCTATCTATGTGTTTAGGTGCACATATATACATGTACTTATACATGCACATATGTCTATTTTTGTGACTGCATAATAGGGAAAAAATCTCTAAATATATTTCTTTGGAATCAGAATACATACTTAGGGATTATGCCAAAATACCTTTCACATCATTCACTTCAGAACAGTGAGTGGTGTACTTAAAATGATTCATTAGTTTCTTCATTACACTTTTCTTGAGTACTGTTTGCCAGTATGAGGTAATTCTTTGACAAGAACTGTGAAGAGTCTAATAAAAATATTTAGTAAATCAATAATAATGCTTTTAAGTGATTAGTTATTGCCACCCATTGGCAGTAATTTTCTGTTAATTTGATATTTAATTCATCTCATGGTTATTTTTAGAGTTGATTTTTTACCCTGAGAAAAATGCTTCCAAATATTTTGCTAACTCTTCAGCTGATTCTTTTGAAGAAAAAGGTCAATACAGCCTTTTCTAGCTCACCCCAAACTGTCTTGCTCTCTACAAATGTGTGGTTTAATTGTTCTGTCTGTCACTGAGGACTTTTTGTCTCCTGTGAAAAAATAGAAGTTTTTGTTTTAAATTCTTTAGCACTAGAAAAATAAAAGCTGTTAACCAACTCTTATTAGCTGTTTAATCACAATGTTTTCCAAGTAATTCTTAGAGTCCAGATATTCCGGTGGTTCCGTGGAGTATGGAGAGACTTACCGCATGATGCGTTCTGCTTTATTTATTTTCAAATACACCTGAGCCCACTTGAAAATAAATTTGGGTTGCTGACATATAAGTGGTTTAGAGAGTCAAATGAAACTTTTCAGTTTTATTTTCCTTTTTATTTCATGCTTAATTTCCAACACGAGACTGATTAAATATATTTTCTTTATGAAGAAAACAGATCACTCTGAGGTTCCAAGAAAGCACCAGTGAAACAAGGGCATCAATGTTTTGCATTAGTCAATTTTAGTGTAGTAATTTAATATTCACCGCCCCACCCCTTTTTTTTTTTTTGCGGTACGTGGGCCTCTCACTGCTGTGGCCTCTCCGGTTGCAGAGCACAGGCTCCGGACGCGCAGGCTCAGCGGCCATGGCTCACGGGCTTAGCCGCTCCGCGGCATGTGGGATCTTCCTGGACCGGGCACGAACCCGTGTCCTCTGCATCGGCAGGCGGACTCTCAACCACTGCGCCACCAGGGAAGCCCAATATATACCCCCCTTTTAAATAGGTCTATAAAAGTTAGTTACTATTAAGGTGTCTTCTTTTAAAATGATTGCCAAGGGCTATATAAAAGTCATAAAACCAATGGGACATTTATTTATACTGAACGTAATCTCAGCTAAATAATTGGCCCCTTGTTTCACACTCTGCAGACAAAATTTGCCTACTTATTTTATGACATTTAAAAAATTACAAAATATTGTAGGCATTTGTATGTAAGAATAAAATTTTTCTTGAGGAGGGCTTAGTATTTTTTCAACTAAGGAAACTTTTTTGGAGTAGGGACACTTCCATCCCCTTAACTCAACTGTGATTTGCTGTCAACATTGTATGGGATTCAGAGAAAGAAAGATAAAGTAAAAAGTAAATGTAGCAAAATTGGGAATCTAGGTGAAGAATTCTTGGGGCTCCATTACACTATATTTGCAACTTTCCTAAGTATAATTTTTTCAAAGTACAGTTCCCTTCAAAATGGAACAGAAATGATATTACAACATGATTCTGCTGTTTGTGTGGCCCTAGCTCTAGCCTTTTGTGATGTGTTTGTAGTAGGTTCAGGTCAGGCATGAGAGGCCTGGGCAAAAGAAGAGAGATGTGGACATAGCTAATCCATCAATTTATTGACACAATTCAGAGGAGAAGTTTCTGGGTCAGACATATGAGTAATTTATCAGTTTAAAATGTGTGATAAATTGGGGAATTAATATGGAATTGACAAGAATGAATGAATCCAGTCAAACCTAGTTGTGAAATAGACCGGAGAGAACTAGGCTTCTCACAGAGCAAGCAGAAACTCCTGGAAGGACATCACGGGGCTCAGGACCTCTGAATTCCAGTCATGACACTACCCCTGTGCCCAGTTACAATTTTGTTACTTGAGGGTATCTTTTTAGAATGTAAGAGCGATTAACTTCTCTAAACATCAATTTCACATCAGTTAAATAAGAATAGCAATACTTAATTAAATGAATTCTGGGAGGATTAAAATAAATAGGTATGTTCATGACCTACCAAAGTCTGTAGGCTCCTAGAAGAGTACATGTTATATTGAGATAATCTCTAAAAGTCTCAGCATTGCATATGGGGAAACCACAGTGGGTCTTATGTTTCCAAATCCCTTAAATATAAGACACTTTCAAAAGATGTTTTATATTTTAGCATCTGAACTATTGTTTTATGTTGTCTAAATTTTTATTTCTTGTTTTTATTTTTGGAAAAATTCAGAAGCAAAATCATGGAGTTTAAAAATAAGTCAATGATTATGGAAGATTTAGGGGAAACCATCATGTCTTTAACCTTTAAGTATCTATTTTCAATATGAGATGATAGACAAATGATCTGTCAGCATATGCTCAAGGACTTTAATTTTTATAATATTAGTTTTTAAAAATACTTTGCATATTCAAACTCAGATATTAATATATCTTGAATATATTAACTTTTCTCGTGGGCTTATTGTACTAAACTGTTGCCAAGTTGGAAAATAAAAAGTAACCACTTATAATAATCTATGTTCTACAAAGGAAACAGTAGGATTTATTTTAATTAATACTTTATCATATCCTTAATTCATGTTTGCCCTTATAGATTATAATTTATTAAAAATAGTATGTTTACAAAATTTTTCTACTTTCTTTTCTCTTTCTGGTCATTGTTATGAAGACTAGATTCATCACAGTTTTAGAGTCTTCTCCTCTAAACATTTCTCTTTATCAGGATAACTAGGAATAATATAAGACATTAGAAAAATAAAAATATAATAACAATACATTTTATGGTTTTATAATTGTACTTATTTTCTGATTGATTCGTTGTAACTATAATTATTTAAAACAAGTCAACTTAAATCTGACTCTTCAGGCTCCTATGTGAGTATAATATACATATCAAAGATATTGACAATTAACTCTCCCCACATGAGGACACTTAGGCATACTGATTTTATTATGTGACAACTATACCCAAATGTTTCATTTTTCTTTTTTTCAATAAAGACGAGGAATTATTGCAGAAATAGATACAGCTCTATCGTTAACACAGATTTCTGTGTATAATTACCACCTATTATCATGACGGTAGTTTATGCAGTGAAAAATCTGTGCACAGAATAGACTTGGTTTACTTACTGTCTCAAATGGCAGAAAGGGACACCTACCTGAATAGAAGGGGTATTTGCTCAGAATGTTGTAGACCTGAATAATTTTTCAAAGTTAGGCAAACAAAACAAAGTAGAGCAAAACTCATATTTCAATTGATCATGTAATTTATCTTATTAAATATTTGCTGAACTTACTGGGCTAATTGAAATAAACTGATAAGGTAAGAAGTATTACTATCTCCTTTAACTTCACTTAAAATATGTAAGTTAAGGTTAGATTTGCTTAAGAAGGTTAAACTATGATAGTAGTCTTCACTGGGTAATAACATGGAGTGAAAATGTATTGTGTAGCAAAATTTATCATCATTTTACCTGACTTTTATCTATACATTAAAATACTTAGGTGATCCTATTCTGAAACTATTAACATTTTGTGAACACCAAAATAATTTTAAAATAACAATGATTCCTGAAGGCTTTATAAAAGTTTCATTGTTTAATACAAATCTGGAATAGATTTCAAGTAAGGAAATAGAAAGAAAAAATGTATTTTTTTAGAAAATTGTAGTTTATAACAAGAATTCCCACAGAGTATATTCAGTGAAACTTTCAAGGCATTTAAAGAGTATGACTAACTTAAATATTCTGAGGGCTATCATATTATCAATGAATTTTAATTTTTTTAATGGCTTCATTTTGTCAGCAATTCAATGTGTAAACACTGTGTTTTCTAGAGAAAAAGGTATATTGAACTATTTAAGGATGTAGTATATCAAATGGAAATCAACATAAATGAAAAGAAATGACATATTTTGTCAGAAGTCAAAACTGAATGAGATGAAGGAGTATAGAAGTCCAATTTGGGAAATGGAATAGAGAAACTTATAAAAAATCTTTTAATGTACTTTTTTTGATACAGATGGACCCTCCTTACAAGATTGCTTCTGGATAATGTCACACATGCACTAAGAGAGTATGAAGTGATTTGTTACCCATATAATGGGGTGTTCTGTGGAGAGATGGGCAGGATCCCAAGCAGATCTGAAAAATATCTTGAAAGCGTAGGGAAGAGATACTGGCTTGGGTTTTATTGTGCTTAATTTGTGCAACTGGTATGAGGATTTCCACACTGGCTAGGGTTGAGTGATTTGAACTTTATGTCAGTGGAGCATGGAGCTTTCTTATTGGTTTGCCCAGATCTGGGGCAAGAGGAGAAGCTGGAGGGGAGGTGCTTGAAATTTGTCAGAAAATATCAAATATAGTCAAACTTTTTATTAAAATCTAATTTTGAAATTAGAGTGGTGACTGAAATGGAACATGTTTAATTAGATTGAATTCAAAGTTGTTTAAGTAAGCCATTCTACTGCTCTATAAGGCCTGTAGCCTGAGACTGGTAAAGGAGGTGGAAGTTGAGTCCAGCATTATGTAACTTGTAAAGTGAAATGACTATCTTGATCACCATCAGTAGTGTTTAGAATGTCAAAGGGGATCAGAAATGTCCTATTGAGTCCTTTCAATGTATAGGGATGTGTGTGACCTTGATTTATATTTTGGGTGTCTGTGAGACAAAATGTTCCCAGAGTTCTTTACCTCAGAGTTCATAAGGAATTGTTGTTGTCCTCTCAGTGGTTCACTTGGCTCCATTAGGTCTCTGATCAAAGATCACTTTCTCAGAGGGTTCATCCATGATAGCCCTATCCAGAAAAGCATTCATTATGCTTGTTACTTTTAAATACCTCCTATTTGTTTTCTCTCTCCTTTATTGCACCTATCACTATCTAGTATTATATTATACATATTTTAAATTATTTGATTTCCCCAAACAGTAAACTCCATGAACCGAGAAATTTTATTTTGTCACTTTTATATTCTTGGCTTATAGACTCTGGAGATTAATGAATGCCATTTAGTTAATAAATCCACGAGGGATGGATGGGCCTAATTCAATTTGAGCAATGAGAGAATTGAGTATTGCAGGGGGTTTCAGAGAAAGAAGACATGGGAAGTGATTCTCTCCTTCTGATTGGACATCAACAGAGAACTATATTAACCTAACTGCCAATGGCATCTATTTTATGAATAAAAGGGGAAAGAAATATCCTCCAATATAATGGGTACTAGTCAGGCAGGCAAATTAATAAAAAGAACCTTGTTCCATACATCATCATTGAGCCTAAGGGTCAGTTCAAACACCTTCCTTTCAACATAAATGGGGTAATTATAACATATTTCTTTTTAGTAGCTGAAATCATCCTAATAGGAGATAGTAACACCTCAGTACCACATAGAAAAAGAATGTTGTAAGAAGCAATAATTGATACAAATTATTTTACTAACTTGCATATTATACTATATATATAATATATAGTATAATATGCAAGTTAGCAATATATATTAATATATATATATATATAATCATGTATTTAGAGCCTGTACAACAGAACAAAAAAATACAAGTATAGGAAAATGTAACATATTTATAACTTTAGAAATTTATATAAACTTTTCTATAAATTTATTCTGCTGCATAAGTGCTCATTTGTTTCATCAGCAGGAGCATGTTTTATGATTGAGAAAAATTTATGATTTAAATACTATTTTTCTCTAGTCAGTCATTATTATTATATTATATCTAATATACTTTATAGAAGTTTATTGTATAGCTCCAGATTTCATCTATTTTTATTTTAAATAAGTGTACCTTTGGCTATATAAGAGGAATTTAAATTAATTAATATAGATTATCTAAAACAAACACCAGTAATGATAGAATTAAAATTTTATATATAATAGCTTATACAAATTCAAATTATAGCCTATTTGCTGCACAAAGGGACTATAAATATACTGATGGAAGTAAGCTACCAACTTCTTCCTTTCATAAGTTTCCTTCAGATTTTTACAGTTAAATATTTCAACCAAAAGAATCTAGGCATTTCTGCATGCTTAGGGGTATCCCTGTAGTGAAGGGGAAAAGTTGAATACATATATTTAGTGTTCTTTTCTAGAGCAAATTTTACATATTTGTTTTTTACTAAATTAACTAGATATTTTCCAATGGCCTCTACAAGAATATTTTGAAATTCTTTTTTATATCCTACTACTTTACCTACTGAGACATTTTTCTTAATCATTCAGAAATGATTGTGGTCAGCATCTTCTGTGTTTCTGGCATTTGATTAAAAAAGCAAACCTAATGAATATTAAACTGATTTATCTTAGGAGAAAGAGGAACATATAGTGAAATTAATATTCTACCTCTGATATTTTCAAAAAAATTATAATTGAAAAATTTCCTTCACATTTATTTGCATAGAAAAGTACTATTGCATATGTTAATAACATTTTATATTTATTTTTTTTACATCTTTATTGGAGTATAATTGCTTTACAATGGTGTGTTAGTTTCTGCTTTATAACAAAGTGAATCAGTAATACATATACATATGTTCCCATATCTCTTCCCTCTTGTGTCTCCCTCCCTCACACCCACCCTATCCCACCCATCTAGGTGGTCAAAAAGCACCGAGCTGATTTCCCTGTGCTATGCGGCTGCTTCCCACTAGATATCTATTTTATGTTTGGTAGTGTATATATGTCCATGCCACTCTCTCACTTTGTCCCAGCTTACCCTTCCCCCTCCCCATATCCTCAAGTCCATTCTCTAGTAGGTCTGTGTTTTTATTCCCATCTTATGCCTAGGTTCTTCATGACATTTTTTTTCCTTAGATTCCATATATATGCATTAGCATACGGTATTTGTCTTTCTCGTTCTGAATTACGTCACTCTGTATGACAGACTCTAGGGCCATCCACCTCACAACAAATAACTCAATTTCGTTTCTTTTTATGGCTGAGTAATATTTCATTGTATATATGTGCCACATCTTCTTTATCCATTCATCCGATGATGGACACTTAGGTTGTTTCCATCTCTGGGCCATTGTAAATAGGGCTGCAATGAACATTTTGGTACATGACACTTTTTGAATTACGGTTCTCCCACGGTATATGCCCAGTAGTGGGATTGCTGGGTCATATGGTAGTTCTATTTGTAGATTTTTAAGGAACCTCCATACTATTCTCCATAGTGGCTCTCCCAATTCACATTCCCACCAGCAGTGCAAGAGTGTTCCCTTTTCTCCACAACCTCTCCAGCATTTATTTTTCTAGATTTTTTGATGATGGCCATTCTGACTGGTGTGAGATATCTCATTGTAGTTTTGGTTTGCATTTCTCTAATGATTAATGATGTTGAGCATTCTTTCATGTGTTTGTTGGCACTCTGTATATCTTCTTTGGAGAAATGTCTATTTAGGTCTTCTGCCCATTTTTGGATAGGGTTGTTTGTTTTTTGTTATTGAGCTACATGAGATCCTTGTAAATTTTGGAAATTAATCCTTTGTCAGTTGCTTCATTTGCAAATATATTCTCCCATTCAGAAGGCTGTCTTTTGGTCTTGTTTATGGTTTCCTTTGCTGTGCAAAATCTTTGAAGTCTCATTAGGTCCCATTTGTTTATTTTTGTTTTTATATCCATTTCTCTAGGAGGTGGGTCAAAAAGGATCTTGCTGTGATTTATGTCTTAGACTGTTCTGCCTATGTTTTCCTCTAAGAGTTTGATAGTTTCTGGCCTTATATTTAGGTCTTTAATCCATTTTGAGCTTATTTTTGTGTATGGTGTTAGGGAATGATCTAATCTCAAACTTTTACATGTCCCTGTCCAGTTTTCCCAGCACCACTTATTGAAGAGGCTGTCCTTTCTCCACTGTACATTCCTGTCTCCATTATCAAAGACAAGGTGACATATGTACGTGGGTTTATCTCTGGACTTTCTATCCTGTTCCATTGATCTGTCTTTCTGTTTTTGTGCCAGTACCACACTGTCTTGATTACTGTAGCTTTGTAGTATAGTCTGAAGTCAGGGAGCCTGTTTCCTGCAGTTCCGTGTTTCGTTCTCAAGATTGCTTTTGCTATTTGGGGTCTTTTGTGTTTCCATACAAATTGTGAAAGTTTTGGTTCTAGTTTTGTGAAAAATGCCAGTGGTAGTTTGATAGGGATTGCATTGAATCTGTAGATTGCTTTGGGTAGTAGAGTCATTTTCACAATGTTGATTCTTCCAATCCAAGAACGTAGTATATCTCTCCATCTGTTTGTATCATGTTTAATTTCTTTCATTAGTGTCTTATAATTTTCTGCATACAGGTCTTTCGTCTCCTTAGGTAGGTTTATTCCTAGATATTTTATTCTTTTTGTTGCAGTGGTAAATGGGAGTGTTTTCTTGATTTCATTTTCAGATTTTTCATCATTACTGTATATGAATGCCAGAGATTTCTGTGCATTAATTTTGTATCCTGCTACTTTACCAAATTCATTGATTAGCTCTAGTAGTTTTCTGGTAGCTTCTTTAGGATTCTCTATGTATAGTATCATGTCATCTGAAAACAGTGGCAACTTTACTTCTTTTCTGATTTGGATTCCTTTTATTTCCTTTTTGTCTGATTGCTGTGGCTAAAACTTCCAAAACTATATTGAATAAGAATGGTGAGAGTGGGCAACCTTGTCTTCTTTCTGATCTTAGTGGAAATGCTTTCAGTTTTTCACCACTGAGGATGATGTTGGCTATGGGTTTGTCATATATGGCCTTTATTATGTTGAGGAAATTTCCCTCTATGCCTACTTTCTGCAGGGTTTTTATCATAAATCCGTGTTGAATTTTGTCAGAAGCTTTCTCTGCATCTATTGAGATGATCATATGGTTTTTCTCCTTCAATTAGTTAATATGGTGTATCACATTGATTGATTTGCATATATTGAAGAATCCTTGCATTCCTGGAATTAACCCCACTTATCATGGTGTATGATCCTTTTAATGTGCTAGTGGATTCTGTTTGCTAGTATGTTTTTGAGGATTTTTGCATCTATATTCATCAGTGATATTGGCCTGTAGTTTTCTTTCTTTCTGACATCCTTGTCTGGTTTTGGTATCAGGGTGATGATGGCCTCGTAGAATGAGTTTGGGAGTGTTCCTCCCTCTGCTCTATTTTGGAAGAGTTTGAGAAGGATAGGTGTTAGCTCTTCTCAAACTGTTTGATAGAATTCACCTGTGAAGCCATCTGTTTCTGGGCTTTTGTTTGTTGGAAGGTTTTTAATCACAGTTCAATTTCAGTGCTTGTGATTGGTCTGTTCATATTTTCTATTTCTTCCTGATGCAGTCTTGGCAGGTTGTGCATTTCTAAGAATTTATCCATTTCTTCCAGGTTGTCCATTTTATTGGCATAGAGTTGCTTGTAGTAATCTCTCATGATCTTTTGTATTTCTGCAGAGTCAGTTTTTACTTCTCTTTTTTCATTTCTAATTCTATTGATTTGAGTCTTTCCCTTTTTTTCTTGATGAGTCTGGCTAATGGTTTATCAATTTTGTTTATCTTCTCAAAGAACCCACTTTTAGTTTTATTGATCTTTGCTATCATTTCCTTCATTTCTTTTTCATTTATTTCTGATCTGATTTTTATGATTTCTTTCCTTCTGCTAAGTTAGGCGGTTTTTTTTTGTTCTTCTTTCTCTAATTGCTTTGGGTGCAAGAATAGGTTGTGTACTCGAGATGTTTCCTGTTTCTTAAGGTAGGATTGTATTGCTATAAAATTCCCTGTTAGAACTGCTTTTGCTGCATCCCATAGGTTTTGGGTCGTCATGTCTCCATTGTCATTTGCCTCTAGGTATTTTTTAATTTCCTCATTGATTTCTTCAGTGATCACTTCATTATTAATTAGTGTATTATTTAACCTCCATGTGTTATTTTTTACACATCTTTTCCTATAATTGATATCTAGTCTCATAGCATTGTAGTTGGAAAAGATACTTGATACAATTTCAAGTTTCTTAAATTTACCAAGGCTTAATTTGTGACCCAAGATATGATCTATCCTGGAGAATGTTCCATGAGCACTTGAGAAAAATGTGTATTCTGTTGTTTTTGGATGGAATGTCCTATAAATATCAGTTAAGTCCATCTTGTTTAATGCATGATTTAAAGCTTGTGTTTCCTTATTTATTTTCATTTTGGATGATCTGTCCATTGGTGAAAGTGGGGTGTTAAAGTCCCCTACTATGAATGTGTTACTGTCGATTTCCCCTTTTATGGCTGTTAGTATTTGCCTTATGTATTGAGGTGCTCCTATGTTGGGTTCATAATTATTTACAATTGTTATATCTTCTTCTTGAGTTGATCCCTTAATCATTATGTAGTGTCCTTCTTTGTCTCTTGTAATAGTCTTTATTTTGAAGTCTATTTTGTCTGATACGAGAATTGCTACTCCAGCTTTCTTTTGATTTCCATTTGAATGGAATATCTTTTACCATCTCCTTACTTTCAGTCTGTATGTGTCTCTAGGTCTGAAGTGGGTCTCTTGTAGACAGCGTATATATGGGTCTTCTTTTTGTATCCATTCAGCCAGTCTGTGTCTTTTGGTGGGAGCTTTTAATCCATTTACATTTAAGGTAATTATCGATATGTATGTTCCTATTCCCATTTTCTTAATTGTTTTGGGTTTGTTTTTGTAGGTTTTTTCCTTCTCTTGTGTTTCTTGCCTAGAGCAGTTCCTTTAGCATTTGTTGTAAAGCTGGTTTGGTGGTGCTGAACTCTCTCAGCTTTTGCTTGTCTGTAAAGGTTTTAATTTCTCCATCAAATCTGAATGAGATCCTTGCTGGGTAGAGTAATGTTGGTTGCAGGTTTTTCTCCTTCATCACTTTAAATATGTCTTGCCAGTCCCTTCTGGCTTGCAGAGTTTCTGCTGAAAGATCAGTTGTTAACCTTATGGGGATTCCCTTGTAAATTATTTGTTGTTTTTCCCTTGCTGCTTTTAATATGTTTTCTTTGTATTTAATTTTTGACAGTTTGATTAGTATGTGTTGTGGCCTGTTTCTCCTTGGATTTATCCTGTATGGGACTCTACGTGCTTCCTGGACTTGATTAACTATTTCCTTTCCCATATTAGGGAAGTTTTCAACTATAATCTCTTCAAATATTTTCTCAGTCCCTTTCTTTTTCTCTTCTTCTGGAACCCCTATAATTCGAATGTTGGTGCATTTAATGTTGTCACAGTGGTCTCTGAGACTCCTCAGTTCTTTTCATTCTTTTTTATTTATTTTGCTCTGCAGTAGTTAGTTACACTATTTTATCTTCTAGGTCACTTATCTGTTTTTCTGCCTCAGTTATTCTGCTATTGATCCCATCTAGAGTATTTTTAATTTCATTTATTGTGTTGTTCATCATTGCATGTTTCATCGTTAGTTCTTCTAGGGCCTTGTTAAATGTTTCTTGCATTTTGTCTATTCTATTTCCAAGATTTTGGATCATCTTTACTATCATTATTCTGAAATCTTTTTCAGGTAGACTGCCTATTTCCTCTTCACTTGTTAGGTCTGGTGTGTTTTTATCTTTCTCCTTCATCTTCTGTGTGTTTTTCCTGTCTTCTCATTTTCCTTATCTTTCTGTATTTGGGGTCTCCTTTTTGCAGGCTGCAGGTTCGTAGTTCCCATTGTTTTTGGTGTCTGTCCCCAGGGGCTACGGTTGGTTCAGTGGGTTGTGTAGGCTTCCTGGTGGAGGGGACTAGTGCCTGTGTTCTGGTGGATGAGGCTGGATCTTGTCTTTCTGGTGGGCAGGTCCATGTCTGTTGGTGTGTTTTGGTGTGTCTGTGGACTTATTATGATTTTAGGCAGCCTCTCTGCTAATGCGTGGGGTTGTTTTTCTGTCTTGCTAGTTGTTTGGCATAGGGTGTCCAGCACTGTAGCTTGCTGGTTGTTGAGTGTAGCTGGGCGCTGGTGTTGAGATGGAGGTCTCTGGGAGATTTTCGCCATTTGATATTACGTGGATCTTGGAGGTCTCTTGTGCACCAGTGTCCTGAAGTTGGCTCTCCCACCTCAGAGGCACAGAACTGACTCCTGGCTGCAGCACCAAGAGCCTTTCATCCACATGGCTCAGAATAAAAGGGAGAAAAAGTGGAAAGAAAGAAAGAAAGAAAGAAAGATGATAAAATAAAATAAAATAAAGTAAAATAAAATAAAATATATATTAAAATAAAAAGTAATTATTAAGAAAAAAAATTTTTTTAAGTTAGAAAGAAAAAAAAAAGGATGAATAGAAGCCTAGGAAAAATGGTGAAAGCAAAGCTGTACAGACAAAATCTCACACAGAAGCATAAACATACACACTCACAAAAAGAGGAAAAGGGGAAAAAATAATAAATCTTGCTCTCAAAGTCCACCTCCTCAATTTGGGATGATTCCTTGTCTATTCATGTACTCCACAGATGCAGGGTACATCAAGTTGATTGTGGAAATTTAATCCGCTGTTTCTGAGGCAGCTGGGAGCAGTTTCCCTTTCTATTCTTTGTTCCCACAGCTCCTGGGCCTCAGCTTTTGATTTGGCCCCGCCTCTGCGTGTAGGTCGCCAGAGGGCATCTGTTCTTCACGCAGACAGGACGGGGTTAAAGGAGCAGCTGACTCAGGGGCTCTGGCTCACTCAGGCCGGGGGGAGGGAGGAGTGCAGAAGCCGGGCGAGCCTGAGGCGTCAGCGGCTGGTGGGACTTTGCACCAACCTGAGGCGTGTCATGTGTTCTCCTGGGGAAATTGTCCCTGGATCCCGGGACCCTGGCAGTGGCGGGATGCACAGGCTCCCTGGAAGGGAGGTGTGGATAGTGACCTGTGCTCGCACACAGGCTTCTTGGCAGTGGCAGCAGCAGCCTTAGCATCTCATGCCCATCTCTGGGGTCCACGCTGTTAGCTGCAGCTTGCGCCCATCTCTGAAGGTCCTTTAAGCAGAGCTCTTAATCCCCTCTCCTCGTGCACCAGGAAACAAAGAGGGAAGAAAATGTCTCTTTCCTCTTCAGCAGGTTCAGACTTTTCCCTGGACTTCCTCCCAGCTAGCCGTGGTGCACTAACCCCCTGCAGGCTCTGTTCACGCAGCCAACCCCAGTCCTCTCCCTGCGCTCCGACCGAAGGCCGATCCTCCACTCCCAGCCCCCGCCTGCCCCAGCGGTTGAGCAGACAAGCCTCTCGGGCTGGTGAATGCCGGTCGGCTCCAATCCTCTCTGCGGGAATCTCTGCGCTTTGCCCTCCGCACCCCTGTGGCTGCGCTCTCCTCCGTGGCTCCGCTTCCCCGCTCTGCCACCCGCAGTCTCCGCCCTCGAAGGGGCTTCCTAGTGTATGGATACCTTTCCTCCTTCACAGCTCCCTCCCACTGGTGCAGGTCCCGTCCCTATTCTTTTGTCTCTGTTTATTCTTTTTTCTTTTGCCCTACCCAGGTACGTGGGGAGTTTCTTGCCTTTTGGGAGGTCTGAGGTCTTCTGCCAGCGTTCAGTATGTGTTCTGTAGCAGTTTTTCCACGTGTAGATGTATTTCTGAAGTATCTGTGGGGAGGAAGGTGATCTCTGCGTCTTACTCTTCGGCCATCTTTCCCCTCTCCTGAAGCCCAAGTACAATAGTGCTATAGTCTTTCTGATAGCTTTCCTATCTTCACCAAGTTTCTGGAAATTTTCCTGTGCTGCTCTGTGTCATAGGCAACTGCATTTCCAGAGCAACCTTGCCCTCTGCCTTCTGGGAAGATTCAGCCAGTGTACAGGCACTGTGGTGCAGGAGGGCTCCCCAGCTCCTACTCCCTGAATCCTCCTCCTGCCCTCCTCTTTCTCTCTCCCTCAGTCTCTGCCGGGTGCTCGTGGTGCCTGCTGAGCTGGACCAGACCAGAGAGAGAACAGGGCTAATAACATTTTTAAATGGTGTAAGATTTTTCAATCATTTTGAACATGTTAGTTGAATTTAAAAAAAGGAAAAAAATAAGTGTGATATCTTATGTAAATTCTAACTTAAGTACTTATCTAAAAATTAGTTTTAAATGTTTTATATTCAAAATTAGATTATATTAAACTTTAAAGATTAGTTTCACCTGTAACTACTTTTATTTCATATAAGGGATTGATGTTGCTAACAGAAATATATTGCAAGTGTATTATGTATTATATATTATTATACATTATATATAATAATTATATGCAATATATTATATGTAAATGATTTATTTTTAAATTAAAGGCCAATTTTCAATTCTCCAAAATATCTAGATCTAATATATATACACTTAGCCTAAAAATAAACTTTAAAAAATACTGAATATAATAGGAAGTACAAAGAAACAATTTTTTTTCCTTTTACTTATATAAACCAGGATTTTTAGATCACTTAAATGTTAGCTTGATAGATATCAATTATTACTATATCTCTATTTATGATGGCTATTAATAATTATGGCACAGAATATACCATTATATTAATTTTCCAATGAAAGAACTGAGCAAAATTTTTAAAAAGATGTGAAGAACATATATTCAAAATTTTCTCATATTTTATGTTGCTTTCCAAAATAAAATTACAAGCACTGAATGTCAATTGTGCTTAACATATATTCAACACTTGATTTTTTTGTGGTTGCTGTTTGAGACATTGAGTATTCGGTTATAAACGTATGTCTTTCAGGACCTCTACTAGGTCTAGGGAAAGCAAAAGTGAATATAAAATATTTGCTTTCAATTTTCTTAGTTAAGTAACAACAGACTATTGCATGTTATACAGATTTAGCTGTATCCCGCATACTTTGATAGTTAACATTTCATTGTCATTTTTGCTCAAATATTTTAAAATTTCTCTTGAAATTTTTTGACACATTGTTTACATAGAAATTAGTTATTGAATTTCTAAACATTAGAGGATTTTCAAGATATCTTTGTGTGGCTGATTTCTAATTTAATTCTATTATGGTCTCAGATTATACATTATATAAATCATATTTTTAAAAATGTTTTGAAGTTTCTATTGTAACTCAGGGTATGGCATCTTGATGAATGTTCCATGTGTTCTTGAGATTAATGTGTATTCTGTAGTTGTTGGGTAGAACATTCTATAAATACCAGTTAGGTCAAAGTTGTTAATAATATTGTTCCCATCATCTGTATCTTCACGGACTTTCTCCTTAATTTTTCTATAAATTACTGAGAGATGAGTGTTGAAGTCTCAAATTATCAGATTTTACCTCCTGTATTTTGAACCTCTGTTTTTTGGTGTATGCACATCAAGCATTGAATTTTTGGGGGTTTTTTTTGGAGAAATGACCCCTTTAATATCATGTACTGTTCCTCTGTATCCTTGTATTAGTCCTTGTTCTGATGTCTATGTTGTCTGAAATTAATATACCTAACCTAGCTTTGTTTTGGTTAGTGTATGTCGTATTCCATGTCATTTCTTTTCACATATTGAAGTATTTATACTTAAACTGTTTCCTTATAGATAGCAGATCACATCTTACCTTTTTATTCAATCTATTATTGGCTTTTAATTTTTTAATGATGTGTTTAAAACATTCACAAAAAATGATTATGGATATGTTTTGATTAAAATCTATTATCTCGGGCTTCCCTGGTGGCACAGTCGTTGAGAGTCCGCCTGCCGTGCAGGGGATATGGGTTTGTGACCCGGTCCAGGAAGATCCCACATGCCACAGAGAGGCTGGGCCCATGAGCCATGGCTGCTGAGCCTGCGCGTCTGGAGCCTGTGCTCCACAACGGGAGAGGCCACAACAGTGAGAGGCCCGCATACCGCAAAAAAAAAAAAAAAAAAAAAAAAAAAAAAAATTATTATCTCATTATATTTATGTTGTTTCTATGTTTTTCTTCTTTGTGCATTTTTTATAATTCCACTTATGTTCTCCATTAACAATATATAATTACAAAATATAATTTAAATAATGTTGACTGACTACTCAAATAATATTGTATCACTTCATGTGTGATATAAGAAACTTAGATTATTTCCAATTTATCTCTTTTGTAATCTGTGGCATGTTGTCAAAATTTTCTCATTTGCATATTCTATAAACACATAATATATTGTTAATTTTTTGCTTTTAGAAGAGTTACAATGAGAAAACATACTTATACTTTTTCTTAATTTAATTTCCAGTGCTCTTCATTTTCTTTGTATAGATTTACATTTCCTACTGTATCATATTCCTATTGTCTGAAAATTTTTCTTTAACATTCTTGTAGGAGTGCTGGAAAAGAATTCCTTCAGTCTTTAGATGTTCTTCACTAACAAGAGTATTATTGTTGAGTATAGAATGTTGAGTTGACTTTTTTTTCTTTCAGCACTTTAAAAATGTCACTTCATTGTCTTCTTACTTTCATGGTTTCTGATAAGACTTCTGTAATTCATATTCTTGTTTCTTTCATATTAATGTGTCTTACTCTGCCAGCCTTCAGGATTTTTGCTTTCTCTTTAGCATTCTGAAATTTGAACATGACATGCCTGGGTTAATTTTTATTTTTAATATTTATTTATTGTTTATTTTAATATTTATTCATTCTCCTGTTTTCTGAGCTCTTGAATTTGTGGTTTGGTTTCTGTTACTACTTTTAGAAAATTATTAGCTATTATATATTTAAAGTTTAATTTTCCATGAACCCAGAAACTTCTCTTTCTGGGTTTCCAATAACACATATGTTAGACCATTATGTATATTTTTACATATCTTGTATTTTCTTTTCCATATTTTTCACTCTTTTCTTTTAGTGTTTTAGTTTCAGTGATTTTTCTTGATGTATATTATAGCTTAATGCTGCTCTCTTCAGCTGTATTGAGTCTACTGATAAGCCCTTCAGAAGGCATCTTCATCACTGTACTTTTGTTCTTAGCACTTCATTGGAATCCTTCTTAGAGTTATTATCTATTTGCCGAAACTACTTATCTGATCTTGCAAGTTGTCTGCCATTTCAATCACAGTCTTTACCATTGCTATTTAAAATTCTGTGTCACACTTTTATCCATATCTATGTCAGTTCTGATGATTCCTTTGTCTCTCCACACTGTGATTTGTCTTTCTTTTTTATATGTATTGTAAACATCTTGTTGAAAGCTAGACTTGCTTTATTGGACAGTAAATAAATATGTTTATGTTTGGATGTCCGTATATCTTTCCTGAGGTCTTTTGTGTGAATTTGTGTTACTCTCATAGGAATTGGAGTGTTGAAAATTTGCTTCCCATTTGAGTCTCCCTACTTATCTTAGAGATTCCCCTTTATGGTGTTCTCAAGGGAGAACTTTTTCTTGCAGCTCTCCCACCAGACACATGTTAGGCTGGTAGTGAGGGACAAAGGAGGGGGCATTCTTTGACATTCTTATTAAACCTCAATTTTATTTAAGTCACTAGAACTTAGTTCTGGAGAGTGTAGCCTTCACAAGCTTTCCTGCCCCTCCTCCACAAGTAATGCTGGGACTAGCTCCTAATACAGCCCTTCCCGCAGTGTTAGAGACTGTTCCCATCAACCAGCTGAAGAAGGTTTTCACTAATGAACTCAGGTTAAACCTTTTGACTGCTCGTTTTCTCCTTCCTCAGCCTGCACCATATAGGAAGCTTTCTTGGGATTCACTTTAAACTTCCCTGTGAGTGCCTCATGGGGAAGGGAGGAAGTCCCTCATGGAATTCATGGAGGAAAAGCCTATTTAGAGGTACAAACTCCCTTACGTTTGTATACTTCACACTTTCATGCTAGCCCATACTCACTCAGTCTTTAGCAATTCTTTATAAAATCCCTATCTGGATATTCTTACTGGCTTATATATTGTCCGTCCAGTTGTGTCTATCCTTTGGAAGTAAATGCTTAGATCCTGTTTTTTTCTGTAGATGCCTGTATCTCTCCAGATTTCGGATTACTTGTTTTTCCTTTGATCTTGGTTTTCTGCTGGCTTGAGGAAAAGTTGTTAATTTGCAGGCTTTAAATTTTTTTCATATGTCTCACCTGGATGACTTGGCAAAAGACAAAGGAAAATTCTGTGTGTGTGTGTGGCTGCTGTTCTGTGGGTTTTATTATATTCCTTTAAGTGAATGCTGCCCTCATTTCAATAAATTTAAGTTAACTAAGTTAATGATAATGTTATTCTAATCAAAACATGTGATACTATATACAATCATCTGAATCAGTAAGCTGTTACATATATATAGGCTTTTTTTAACAATGTCACCATAAAAGTTCTTAATAATTCAGTGAATTAAATTCAAATATATTTAAGCATATAACCTCATCAATTAATTAATGTGACTTTAAAAACATATATTGTTTTATATTTATTTCACTTTTAGTTATTCTTTTAAAAAATCATTAATCACTTAAAAATGAATTTGCTTCATTTATTTAAAATATTCATATTTTAAATCCAGTTAAATTCATTTACCCATTTACTTTAGAGTAATATTATTACTAGCAGATATAAGTTAATGATGCATTAGCACATTTGATTTGTTGAGTTCAATAAAGTAATATCTTTCATATATTTCAGCCAAATCTCTAAAAACATTTATTTGTTTTTATACACATGATGTAGAGAGTAACTGTACCTTGTATATCCTGTGAATTCAAAGCTAAATTTGATTTTGTGGAAATGCAAAAGTTGGTAATGAAATTTCAACTTCCTGAGAGAAACCTGGTATTTTATTATTACTAACTAAAATAATTTTTATCAAAATTGTATTACTTTCAAATTTTCAAACAAACAAAAACATCTTTTTCTAATGACCATTTTTCTTTAAATTAAGCAAATCATATCCCCCTCCCCTATTTCTCCCAATTCTCTTTTCTGTATCATTCATAGTTTTTGTTTCACCTCCCACTTCTCTCTTTATATCAAGTAAGAAACGGTTTTCCCGTAGTGATTTTTAGTTTTTTTAATTAATTTATTCTTCAGCAGTGTTAGTATTATTCTTTTACAGTTATTTTTTCAGTCCTGCTATCTTATAGAAATACTAAGAGTGTTCTTTCATCATTTCTCTTTTCTAAGCATGTTTTTATTATTTTAATTTCTTGAAAGAGCTGCAATTTTAAAATCACCAAATCATCTTATTCTTTGTCTGACCTATAAGTATCTCATGCTGAGTTGCTCAAATTAAGAAACATCATGAATTTTTCCATCCCTTAAATCATTTATTTGTTTATTTTTGGTAAATATGTAAACTGTGAATCCCGATAATATGAGTTTTTCATAATACATGAAACCTTACTTGTGAGACTGGAAGAGGATAAAATGCTTTTCTTATATTGGTCAATTTGAAAAGCTTTATGAGTAAGTGACTATTACCAGATCTCCATGACATAAGGGATAAATTGATGCCTTAATCATGATTTTACTATTATTATTTGCCATGTGTCATATGCTGAGAAGGACACTGAGGTATCTGAGACATGTGCACTTAGGCTGGATTAATTTTATTTGATAAACTATTTCCTAGAGATTCTAGACAGATGTTATTGAAACATGGCATATATTATGAATGGTTACTTAGAGAATTATCCCAATGATTACATGAAAAGCATAGTTTTTAGATGTCAAAATAAACCAGTTTCACATAAAAATCTAATTAAAATTCTTTTACTGAGCTAAGGATAGAAGTGTCTATGAGAAACAGTTCCACTGGCAATATGGTTAATTTTACTTAATTTTCAGACACTGAAATAACACTTTTATAACACTGAGATAATTTCAAAGTGATTATAGTAATTTTTATTTGGCAACAAGTAGTTCACCATCATATGTAAATAAATGTCAATAAATCTCTAGAAATAATAAATTCAACAGTTAGAATATTTCTTTATAGAATATTTGTTTTATAACAATCTATATAAACTGTACTTAAATGGGGATGTGAACTAATATTGATTGAGCCCTTTAAGATGGAAGGCATTTTTTTAAAAATGAATTTTTGTATATATTATTCAATCTGTTCAAAACTGTCTTTCACATATCATATTATTATGTATATTTAAAGACAGTTCTATTACCTCCAAAAATATCAAGTCATTTACCCAAGCCACATAAGCAACAGTATTATGATTCACAGGTTTACTTGGGAATGAAGATGACTAAGCCAAGCTAACTTTCATCAATAACTCTCAATCTTGACTGAATATTTTTATCACATGGGGAGGAGTTAAAATGCCCAAGTTTTGGCCCTGATAGTATGATTTATTTTGTATGGGATGGGACGTATTGGATATCTATGTTGGATATTGGATATCTATGAGACGTATTGGATATCTATGAGAGCCACATTATATATTTAATGCTCTATGCTGTATTCACAAATTAAATACTGATTTTTAAATGCAAACAATTGAATTTTTACAAATTGAAAATCGTCTGGATTTCTAATTTTTTTTTCTTTTTTTTTTTTTGGATTTCTAATTTTATACACACTAATCATCAGAAGTTTGATTAGTACTTTGTATTCCTCACCTAAAATTAATAATTATCTCTGATATCAGAAACTTGATTCTAGAGTGCTGAGAAATCTCCCCAAGTTGTCCATATCCTTTAGGGTTATCAGTTCATCTTTTTAATAAAATCTGAAGGTCACTAATACTTACCTTCCTATATTTCTATTGACAAAGTATTTGCATAAGTACAGTAAATAAAAGTAAGTGAAAAAATAACAGCTTATTCATGCCTATGTTTTTGCTTAGTAGATTTTGTGTAACAATTTTGTTAGATCTTTGGTTGCCTAACCAAAGATTTATATATGTATGGTTCTATTTCTGAAATCTCTATTTTATTCCATTGATCTATTTGTCTAGCATTAGAAATGGAAAATTGGGTAAAAATATAAGATCATTTTATTACTTAAATATCTTTAAAGTATAATTGATTTAAATGAAAAAACAGCAATGCATTTTGTGGTCTATACAAAAATATATTAAAAATATCTGACATATATCTTAATATCATAAAGTCTGGAGGATTGAAATGGAAGTATACTGTTTTAAGGTTCTTATGCTATTTGTGAAGCAGTGTAGTATCATTTGAAGATATACTTTAATAAAGATTATATATACTAAACCAAAAATGAACCCTAAAATAAAATGAGTTATAGCTAATAACTTAAAAATTAGATTAAATATAATAAAAATACTCAAATGTTGAAGGTAGAAAACTTTGAAAAGGAAAGAATGGCAGAGGCAGGTATGAAGCAAATGCCAAAATGATAAATATAACCCTAACTGTATCATTAAATAATCTAAATAGTCCCATTTAAAAATCACATTTTCAGAATGAATATAAAGCAAGACTTAACTACAAGCTGTGTATAGATAGTATATGCATTTTAAGTATAAATTCATATACAGTTTAAAAGTAAAAATTGACAAAGTAATAGCATGCTAACAATACTAAAAGAAGAGCTGGAATAGCTTTACTTATACCAGATAGTATAGATTTCAGAGAAAAGAATACTACCAGGGTTAAGAATGGTCATTTCATAACAATAATGGGCGCAATTTATCAGGAGGATGTAACAATTTTAAAAGTTTATGAACATAATAAAAGAACTCCAAAATAAATGAAGCAAACACTGATATAACTGCAATGATAGACAAATCTGCAAAGATAGATAAATCCATAAATATAGGCAGAATTTTTAACATCCATCTCTCAAAGATTGATAGAGTAGAACAACATTATTCACAAACGTGTCTTCATTTTTAGAACTGGCAAGAGCAGTAGAATACACATTCTTTTCAAGTGTGCTTGCAACATTGTCCAACTTAGGATATATTTTAGGCCACATAACAAGCTTTAATAATTTTAAAGTATGTCTCTAACCCTAGTGGAATTAATTTGGAAATCAATAATAGAATTCTGGAAAATTCCCCAAATATTTAGATCTAAAACACTCGTAAATAACCCCTGGGTCGGATAATAAATCAAAAGAGAAATTTAAAAGTATTTTAACTATATCAAAAAATCATACTAGGGCCTCCCTGGTGGTGCAGTGGTTGAGAGTCCGCCTGCCGATGCAGGGGATACGGGTTCATGCCCCGGTCTGGGAGGATCCCATATGCCGCGGAGCGGCTGGGCCCGTGAGCCATGGCTGCTGGGCCTGCGCATCCAGAGCCTGTGCTCCGCAACGGGAGAGGCCACAACAGTGAGAGGCCCGCATACCGCAAAAAAAAAAAAAAATCATACTATATCAGAATTTGTGGGATGCCATAAACATATATGCCATAAACATATTAGTTTATAACAATGTCTCTGATTCTAATCCATCACACAATTCTAATATTCCATTCTTCTTTATCTTTTAACTTCTCTCTGTGACAGTGAGAAGCCTGGCTCCCACCATCCACCATGTACTTACTTATATGTTCAATCCCAGTATACAGATAAAGAATTGTTAGAATTGCTAACCATATCCCCTTGAGAAATGAATTTAACTTGAATACACTATTTATAGTTCCTTTTTCTTTAGTCTTGCAATATGTAATCAAAACACCATTGTTGCAAAGTTGCTTTGGTCAGTTCCTACCTTACTTTAAGAGATGAAGATTAACATTACCAATAATGTCATTAAGATAGCAATTTCCCTTACTATATGATATGAAAAGACAAGAAAGGCACTTTCCCTCTGAGTATTTTTTTTTCTGAAAACTCATAACCTCAACTTAAACATGAGAAAAAAATAAACAAACCTAAATGAAAGCACATTGTACAGAATACCTGGCCAGTACTCCTCAAGACTATGAAGAGTATGAAAAGCAAGGAAAGACTGAGAAACAGTCACAGACAAGAGGATACTGGAGAGACATGACCACTAAGTGTTTAATATCGTGGATAGGATCCTGGAAGAGAACGAGGGCATAATGGAAAGCTGTGAAATCCAAATAAAGTCTGGAATTTAGTTAATAGTAATATAGCAATGTCGGTTACTCAGTTTTGATGAATGTACAATGGTAACGTAAGATGTTAAGGGGGAAACTGGGTGAGTGGTATACAGAAACATTCACTGTACTATCTTTGTACATTTTCTATAAGTCTAAAACTAGATTGTAAAAGATCTTAAATGATGAAGCCATATAGATTGGCTTTCCTTTACCTTTATGCTTAAAGTTTTTGTTCGTTTGTTTGTTTCTTTGTCAGATGTGTTGCATGCATTTTGGGGGGGTCTGTTATATTTTTATAGTGAGCTTATGATTTTTAAGTTATTTTTGCCAAGTCATATTCATTTTTACAATCTCAATCTCATTTTCAGCTTTCATAGCAAATTCTCAACTCACTTCTTGTGGCTTAACTTTTTTCTTTCTGATTTCTGGGAAATGTCACATAAGGGTTTATGTAAAGCTTATATTTTCTTAGTAAGACAATGTAATAATTTTATTTGGGGAGACTGGCATTTTTTAAAGTATAAATCTATCTATAATCTTTGACTCTCTCAAAGTTTATTTCTAATTACGTTCCTAGCAGAATAATTCCATTTGTCTCAAGCAAAATTTCAATAAAATTCTATCATACAAAGTATGTATCTATATATTCTGTGTCAGTTAAACTTATTATTTTGTAGACTATGAGAGAAAGTACCCATATTTTCCCTAGACGAATATCACATTTCCAACACAGTCTTTTAGGGTTTTGCATGGCTGTGTTATTTCAGACAGTACTGACCTAGAGAAGGCTGTCCTGCAGCTTTTACCTGGTCTTTGAGACTTGTCATGTGCTTTTTCACTGTACAAATGAGAAAGACAGTGATTCCATCAGTGCAGATTACCATTTGTAATGAAATGAGAATTAGAGGTTTATCTTAATTAACAGGGCAATCACAACAAAAAATACTTTCTCTTTACTTCCTCTGTTTCTTGCTTTATTTCTGTGTACTGAAAGAATATGTCTACACGTTCTGGGTTTAAATAAGGTCCACCACTTGAAAATTTATCTAGATCACTTACAATTATCTATTAAGTGTCCGAGCTTAAAATCACTTCCTCAAGGAAAGCTTTCCCTAACCTCCACCTAAGGGTTTGTCTGTATATTGAACTTCCAGAGCATTGTGCATTTTTATTTTCTTGTAACTATCACATTTGTTATTGCTTGTTTAATGCCATACCCTGCCATACCCTGCTAAGTCACATACCCTGTGACTTTTGTGAAGGGAGGTCATTTAATTGTTCTCTATTGCATTCAAAGCACCTAATAATACCAAATATTTGATAAATATTTATTATATAAATCAATACATTAATGCATGAACTTTCTTTTTAAACATATTAATCCTCCAAGCACAGGTTCTTAATGTAGAAATTACTTGAAAATGAGAGATGAAAGAAAGCAGTAGTTATTCCATTTACGTGAATATTTTCCAGAGAAAAATGAGATATCTATTAGATTCTGAGTTTCTGTATCTAGGCTTCCATTCAGAAAGCTTTTCTTGTTACTGTTTTCAATTTATATAGAAGATTAATCTATGAGCAACTGACTCATGTAATTAAAATACCTAAATAAAATGACTTAGACACCAAAAGGAAAATTCATTATTTTTAAACAAATATGCTGCAGACTGATTATTTCCTGCAAAATTCATATGTTGAAATCTAATGTCCAATGTGATGGTATTAGAAAGTGGGCATTTGGGAGGTGCTTAGGCCATGAGGGTGGAGACCTCATGAATGGGATTAGTGTTCTTATTAAAAAGACCCTATAGTGCTAGCTTACCCCTTCTGACATATGAGGTTACATGGAAAAGGCAGCTATCTATTAACCAGAAAACAGACCCTCACCACAACTCACTATACTGGATTTTTGTTTTAACACATGTTAGACTCTAAAGTTATAGTAACAATATATTATTAAAGTTATATTAGGCCTTTATGAAGTATCTATAAATTATTTTTTAATATCATAAGAGAATACAAGACTACATTCATTATTGGCCATATGAAATTTTTTTCTCTCATGTTTTCCTTACGTCAGAGAAACCAAAACATACATTGACTATTCATTTTCCCATAGGTTACAATTCTGATTGGTTCTCACATTTTATCTGTTCCATTATGACCATTAACCAGAATAATTGTATTATCCTCTTTTTTACCCTTCTACAGAAAGCCCAACCAACTTTCACCTGTCCTATTAAATGGCTCCAAGAGTGACTCATCTCCCTTCAGCATTATCCCACCATTACCAGTTTTCTACAGTGATCACAATAAACATTATAACATGTAAATCTGACAATATTATGCCTTAGAACTTTTCACAAAAGCTCCTCATTGACTTCTTACATACTGTGGACAGTTCTTAACTATTTGGTTCCTGATATGTTTATAATTTCCCTGTAACCTTTCATCATCTTGCCCTGCCCTGCCAAGTTCTTATTCATAGCGGTACTGTTTACCCTCTACTACTTTGCATAAATTACTCTGTTTATCTGAAACATTTCATTACATTCTCTTATTGAACAGTTGATTAAATGTTCTTTGTTCCCTCTCTGCTAAGCCCACCCTAGGTTTGGGTCTTCATCCATGCACTCACATGATTGCCCTGTCTACACTCCTTCCACATGTTTGGATATATTTAATAGAATCTGTACTCTGAAATCATAGACTATTGCTTTCTTTGTCTTGATATGTCCAATTGTATATTAAGCAAATATTAGATACTCCATAAAATGCATTTAAAGAATGAATAGATGAACACTGAATAATAATAGAAATAATCTTGTTAGTGTTCTTTATGCTGTGTATGTATAAATAAAATCAAAATACATTTAAATTTTATATATATATATATATATATATATATATAACTTCTCAGCACTGTAATTTTTTACCTCAGTTATTATATTACTGCAGATGGAGACTGGTCAGTGATTATGTCCACTTGATAAGGCCTTAACATATTTTATAGAGATTGCTTAAGAAACATATCTTGGCCTAGTCTATTTGTTTTTCGTCTATAAATTAGAATGAAAAAATTCAGTTGTGTAATTTCAGCCTAGGAGATATTTATATTTGGATTTCAGGCTGATAAAATGCCATATATTCTGCCTGATTCCTCCCAAATAGGCATAATAGTTTACCAAATAAGTAGCATAGACATAAAGTTGATTTTAAAAGTGAAATTAACAATTTCTCAAAATCATGCCAATTCTATTTATAGATTATTTTTAGATTAGAGGATTTTTAGATTAACACATATTACTTATGTGTTACTCTGGTCAGACTGCCATAACAAAATACCACAGATTGGGTGGCTTAAATAACAGAATTATTTTTTCACAATTCTCAAGGCTGAGAAGTCCAAGATTAAGGGGACAGCCAGTTCAGTTCCTGATGAGGAATTTCCTCCTGGCTTATAGATGGCTACCTTCCAGCTGTGTCCTCACATGGTGAAAAGAGAGCTGTGATTACTCTTTTTCTTCTTATAAGAACACCAGCCCTGTTAGGTTAGGGCCCCACTATTATGGGGCCTTTAACCTTTAACACCTCATATATCATATCTCCAAATATAGTCACGTTTGGAGTTAGGACTTCTATATATGATTTGGGGGAGCACAATTTAGTCTATAAAAACTTTATATATTTGAAAATGTGTTTTTTGAAAAACATCAGGTTAATAGAATAAATTTTTTTACTATATCATCTGCACATGTGAACTATCTAGTCTAAACTGAGAATAGAGTCTGGTTCATTCTCTATTCTGTTATCCATAAATGGGCATGGGAGTGAGTAGACTAACCCTTGGATATAAGATAAAAGTTCAGTTTCGAGGCTTATAGATCCTGGAAAGCAATGGGTGGTCAGAAGTATCCACCCAAGATCACAGTTAGAAGGCAAGAACAGGATTAAAGTAAGCAATCAGCAAAATAAAAGAGAGAAGCCAAGACTGAGGAGTGGAAATAGGAACAAGTACCTGGAAACATTCACCACAGCAACGGTATACGAGGGTGAGAGGCTTTCATGAATCTGGCAAGTCAGAAGAGTGAGGGGATAGTGCTGACACAGCATTGTGGTACAGAAATCACCAAGTCTCACTGCTAATTACAATTCTTCTGGGGAATTAAAAATATCTGGAGTGAATGTTGGGTCCAAAATACATGCAACAAAGTAACGGCCACAAAAAAAGAAAAAAAGTATTATAGTGCAGGTATTCCTGGGGATCAGGCAGATTTTGAGAACCTATGTCTTAGGACACCTAGAATTCTATGTTTGATTGAATAAATAAATAAATCATTGAATAAAAGTATATTAAGAAAAGGCAGTTTTTATTAATAGCTATTTTTATCTCATTTTTGCTTCTGACATGCATGCCTTTAAAAACCATTCTCTTTAATCACAGTTTTGTAGCTAAAGGAAATTACATAACATTTTCAATACCATTATCAATACAATACAATAATTTAATGCAAAATTAAAACAATTAGCTATTTTTTCTTCTTACAAAGATAAAATATTTTGAGCAATTCCTCTGAATTTTAATTTTGTTAAATAGTTCTTAAATAATTAGCTTTAAATAATTTTTCAAGTTTGAAAACTTCTATTTAAAGTCAATGGAGGAATTCCCTGGTGGTCCAGTGCTTAGGACTCCATGTTTCCACTGCAGGGGGCACGGGTTCAATCCCTGGTCAGGGAACTAAGATCCCTTGAACAGCGCAATGTGGCCAAAAAATAAAAATAAAAAATAAAGTCAATGGAAATATTCAAAATTGAAAGTAAGAATTAGTAACAAGCAACATGAATCCTTATAAACTATTCATAATCTCTGATATTAGGTTAAAAACTGTGATATGCCATGTTGAGGATTAATGTATAAAATAAATAGTAAATACATGAGTATGAATAATCTACATATATGACCGATCAAATACATAAAGTAGAATGATGAAAACCACATGTTTAATCCTTAACTCATGTATATAGCAGGTGGTATACAATTCTGTCTAGGATGTGTGTGTGTGTGTGTGTGTGTATTTACAGCCCCCCTCTTCCATTTATGATTTTATTCTGCTCTCAGGTGAGAAACAGAGGAGAATGGCAAAACCTTTATGTTTGCCCATTAATCCACAGGAGAAAGCTCTGAAGAATACTAAGGAATTTAAGGAAAATAAATTTGGGAGAGGAGGAGAGAATAATGAGAAAATCAAAGGAACAGGGAAAATTAAGTTGAGCAGCTGTTGTAGGAAATCTCTTTTTTTGTAGCAGTAAGCATTTTTAGGATCTCTTGTATGTTTTAGGTATAATGTCCCCTTCACCAACCCCTTAAGAGATCATCTGAAAAGACATACTGTTTTTAAAGGGTTAAGGTGATCTATTTTATTCTTTTCATGTGACTCAACGCAGCCTTTTTGTTTTCAGTTATTTAAATAAGTCAAGGACTTTGGAACCATTCTGCCTGAAAGTAACATTTAACCGTCCTTTGAAACTCATACGTACCATTGTCCTGCTAAGAAAAAGCAGGTGCCAAGTGCTGGTTAAAGATCCTTTTTAGAAGTGCCTTTCAGACACATTAGTTACATGTCAAAGACAAAACTTTACCTATTCAAAAAGTGAAATATCTTTACAAAGTTTTTCAAGTTCCAAAATTCTTAATATATAAAAGGCTGTAAGAATCATGTTATAAACAATATGTCAGTAACTCTAATTGCCTGAAAAATTAGGTCACTGACTTAGCTTAATTCTGTATAAGTCATTGTACATTGGCATTTTTCTATAAAAGATTACTACCTAAAGCAGATATCTGAGTGTTCAAGCATGTAAACAGTCAGGAAGACATCAACCAGAGTAATTTCATGATTAGTAAACACAAAGGAGCCATCTTCTTGTGTGATATAGAGAGGGATGAGCTGCATAATCAGAAATTGGAGACTGGTAATGTAGGCCAGAAAGTTTTTCCGGCTTGAAGTGAGAATCAGAATCAATATCCACCTTTGGAGATAGAATGTTTTGTTAGGAATAGGTTCAAGAAGCAAGAGGAACAGAACTTTAAAAAAAAACCCTGAGATCACAAGAATAGAAGGGGTATAGAAAATAGTCTTCAACAAGTGAGAAAATTGCCAAAAGGATAGTAATTAATTATACATGATAGGTTTGACCTATAAAAGAAAATTCATGACTATCATATTTACATTAATTTTGCTTAATATTATTAATATGAGAAAAATGCCATTTAATACTAATTTTAATACTAAAGCAAATATTGAAATTTCTAAATAATATAATATTAGTTACTTCTTTAGCTCCTGAGGTTTTAGAATCAACATGTTGAAACATTTAATAACTCCAATATTTGTATTCTATCATACCTCTGAAAAGCTGACAACTTCCTGTAGCCCTCTGCATGCTTTGAAATGTCAGATCACTATGCCTGGCCATTCATCTTTTTTATTCTTTTTTTTCTGGTAAATGCCAGCATTTCTCTTGAAACTTGCTAGGTGAGAGACAAACTGTCATATCTTTAAGGTTCTTTCTGGAATTACCTCCAAATTACTAGGTCCTCCAAGAGACACTTGCTGCCATTGTCTAATGCAACCACCTAACACCCCGTACACATCTCTACCTGCTACCTTACCACTTTGTATCTACCTCAAGGTTGTGCTTACTTATTTCAGGGTATTTGGAACATTTGGAGTCACTAAAACTCTTTCAATTCCCTTCCTGTGATTTGGGTTTTACAATTCAAAGGTAGAAACCAGAAAATTCTTTTTGCCGAAAAATCTTTTAGCCAAACTACCCTACATCTAAGAAGTGCAGGTTTAGCCAATCAGACACATTAATGTGAAACTTTGACTCAGGAAAGAAAAATGTGAGAAGAAAGCCTCAAGATGGGCCATCAATCTTCTCGCCAGTGCAGTCAGAAGAGAGATGTGTATTTATTCTGGTGCAGCATTGGAAGGGTTCTGGTGTCTTCAGCCAAGATGGATCACTTGTGCAGCCTGTGAGGGGTGCTTGGGTGCCATTCCAGAGAACTTTAGGGTCTCTCTGGCCCTTGTGGAAGGATACTTAATATTCTTTAATAAATTTATTTTCTGTGTGTATTCTGATTTTGAAAATAAGAAATGTGATAGAAAATGTAGCAATGGTCATCAGTTGTTTTCTCTCTGATTGTGTCCTGAAAGAACATTCTCTTTACTAATTGATTCCAGTTTTCCAGTAAAAATATTCATTCTGAAGACAAAACTTTATTATATGAAGAGTTGTGCAATGATCCTTGACCAGTCTCCGAAAAATGACCCGAATTACTGCAGAAAAATTACATAGATTTATATTAACTTTCAAAATCAGGATGTTAGATAAGATACTTGTTAAGTTTTACATGGTGAATTCCTCTGTAGACATAAAATTATGAAGATAAAGGTTGGTAAATGAAGATGCTTCTGACACAAGTGTGAGTTCCAAAATTCTTAGTATATTAAAGCTGTAAGAACTTGTTGAGAACAACATGCCAGTAACTAATTGCCTAAAAATTTAGGTAACTGACTTGGTTTAATTCTTGGCAGTCATTGTACGTTGGCATTTTTCTGTACATTTCCTCATAAAATGAGAATTTTCTCAAATATTTTTGCAAGTATAGAGTATTCCTACATTTTAAAATTATAAGAATAATTGAATGGTAAATGGAGCTACTATAGATATATGCTAGTTTAACATTAAACCAATGTCTGTCTGGTTAAGAAGATAAAGCTTATTAAATATATTAATTGGAAACTAACAAATACCAATAATATTCAGTAACTAAAATAAACATTTGCCTTACTAAATGTTTGTACTACACATCACTGGAGTAATTCAATGTGAAAAGGAAATTTAATTCAGTATGTCTGAATAGCCAATTTAAAAAATATATAATATGCTCTAATAGCTCATCTTATTTCAGATACTAACTTTCATCAAATTAGTTCTTATTAATATCCTACCCTCATTTATTCTTCCTTTCCGGATCTTGTTTTCATAATCTGTTTTTATAAGTTTTTGGATAGTCCTATGAGACTATTAGTTTAAGGCTCTTTTCTCTCTTTTTAGTTATTATTATAATATATATGGTAGTGTTTTCTGGATGACATAATAAGAATGTTTATCAATATCTACCAGCAATAATGCATGTAATCTTTATGTTCATAATAGATTCTTTAATTATAAATCACTTAATACATATAAAAATTCTATACATTGATATGTATATTCAATCTCAAAATAGTATCAAGTAATTTGCATGGACACATGTCACTGAATCTTGACAACACACACAAAAAAGCATGCTGCTATCTTCTCTTTAGTATAAACAAAATATGTTAGTAATTATAGTCTTAGCATAAAGTATAATACAATATAATACATATAATACCATGAAATATAATGCATCCTGCAACAGATGAAACATTGCAAATAGAAAGAGTAAGGGATTTATAATAAGTGATTATTTTTGTAGTGGGTTTATTTCTTGATTGTACAGCTTTATTTTTATGTCTTAACTTAGGTAAATATATTTCATATGCATAGTTTATATATCTTAACCATTTCTGCAAAGTTATGTATCTCACAGTACATAATTACTATTAGTCAACAACTTCTATCGAGGAATCATTGTATGCTTGAAGGGGAAACTTCTGATTAACTGAAGCACACATAATTCTTATTTTTCAGGAATATAAAATAATTTGATAATACCTATCACATAAAGTGAGCTAAGAAGCACGTCTTCTAAAACAGTGAATGGGTTTAATTAATCTAGTGAAGGCAATACATACATTTTAAAATTTAGGGTTTTTTTAAAGATTAAATAAAATATTTAACCACACAGTGCTCTCTCTTTTGCTTCCCTTGTAAATATATAAATCTAAATAAAAGACCAGAAAATCTAAATTTTGGTAAGGCTAGTTGAAGCTTTAGAGAGTATTTTAACTAAAGGCATTTGCTTATCTGCTTTAGTCTACTATTACATAGTGGAAATTTATCTGGGTGTTGTTTGATTTCAACCCTTCCGCAAGGAATGCATTTTGTCGACAGCTGCTGTAGCCTTAAGAGCAATTTTCATTGTGCTGGGCCTACTGTTAACCTATTCAGATGATCAATGGGAAAACAGCAGCACTAGTTAAACTATTACTTTAGTAGTGGGAACACAAAAAGTAATGGCAATTGGAGGCTCAGAGTGTTTCCAATTTCAGATTGCAGACTAATTTCAGATTGTTATAATTTTTTATAACACCCTCTGGCATGATGAACTGAGAAGAGTGTAACATTGTTTCTGTGGTATTTTTGCCAACAATACATAACCTAAGTATAATCCTGGGTAAATATCAGTCAAAAATAAATTTAGAGACACTCCGGCAGTGCTCTGTAAAACTTGCAATGTCTCAAAAATAAAACAAAACAAACAAACAAAAATTGAAAATATGTAAAGAGTAGAGGACACTAGGGAGACATGACAATGTTAGGATGATATAAAATCCTGGATTGGACTCTGGACCAGAAAAACAAACAAACAAAAATATTAGTAAGACAACTGGTACAGTTATAATAAGATGTGTAGATTAATTATAATAATATGTTGATGTTAATTTCCTAGTTTTAATAATTGTGCAGTAGTTATGTAAGGTGTTAACATTAGTGGAAGGTGAGTGAAAGAACCCTGTACTATTTTTAGTATTTTTGCAGCTCTTCTGTAAGTCTAAACTTATTTCAAAGACATTTTTTTTTTGCTTTTTTTGTTTTCAAATCCAGAAACTTTCTGGCTTTGGAGAAGTTTCTCCTTCAGTGTTTCAAACAGAGGTCTTCAGTTTTGGATTCTCTAACTTTTGGTCCTCCAACTCTACCAAGTCTTGGATCCTAAAACACATGTGAAACTTTTTTACCTTTAATACTTAATATTTAATACCCTTAGAGATGCTTCTGTGTTCCTGAATAACCAATGAAAGATATGGTTTGGATATTAAAAATAGTTTCAAGGAAATACAATATTTGTTTTTCTCTTTCTGGCTTACTTCACTCTGTATGACAGACTCTAGGTCCACCTACCTCATTACAAATAGCTCAATTTTGTTCCTTTTTATGGCTGAATAATATTCCATTGTATATATGTACCACTCTTCTTTATCCATTCACCTATCGATGAACACGTAGATTGCTTCCATGTGCTCGCAATAGTAAATAGTGCTGAAATGGACATTGTGGTACATGTATCTTTTTGAATTATGGTTATCTCAGGGTATATGCCCAGTAGTGTGATTGCTGGGTCATATGGTAGTTCTATTTTTAGTTTTTTAAGGAACCTCCATACTGTTCTCCATAGTGGCTGTATCAATTTACATTCCCACCAACAGTGTAGGAGGGTTCCCTTTTCTCCACACCCATTCCAGCATTTATTGTTTGTAGACTTTTTGGCCATTCTGACTGGCGTCAGGTGATACTTCATTGTGGTTTCGATTTGCATTTCTCTAATGATTAGTGATGTTGAGCATCTTTTAATGTGTTTGTTGGCAACCTGTATGTCTTCCTTGGAGAAATGTCTATTTAGGTCTTCTGCCCATTTTTGGATTGGGTTGTTTGTTTTTCTAATGTTGAGCTGCATGAGCTGCTTGTATATTTTGGAGATTAATCCTTTGTCAGTTTCTTCATTTGCAAATATTTTCTCCCATTCTGAGGGTTGTCTTTTTGTCTTGTTTATGGTTTCCTTTGCTGTGCAAAAGATTTTAAGTTTCATTAGGTCCCATTTGTTTATTTTTTATTTTATTTCCATTATTCTAGGAGTGGGTCAAAAAACATCTTTCTGTGATTTATGTCAGAGTGTTCTTCCTATGTTTTCCTCTAAGAGTTTGATAGTTTCTGGCCTTACATTTAGGTCTTTAATCCATTTTGAGTTTATTTTTGTGTATGGTGCTAGGAATTATTCTAATTTCATTCTTTTACATGAAGCTGTCCAGTTTTCAAGCACCACTTTTTTTTTTTTTTTTTTTTTTTTTGCGGTACACTGGCCTCTCACTGTTGTGGCCTCTCCTGTTGCGGAGCACAGGCTCCAGATGTGCAGGCTCAACGGCCATGGCTCATGGGCCCAGCCTCTCTGCAGCATGTGGGATCTTCCCGGACCAGGGCACGGACCCGTGTCCCCTGCATCGGCAGGCGGACTCTCAACCACTGCGCCACCAGGGAAGCCCCCAGCATCACCTATTGAAGAGGCTGTCTTTTCTCCATTGTATATTCTTGCCTCCTTTGTCAAAGATAAGGTGACTATTATGTGTGTGGGTTTATCTCTGGGCTTTCTATCCTCTTCCATTGATCTATATTTCTGTTTTTTGTGCCAGTACCATACTGTCTTGATTACTATAGCTTATTAAATATGGGAATATTAAAGATAGGTTTCTAGAATTGTTTCTCTGCTTTAATTTGTGTATGTGATGTTATATTAATATTTTTTAAGGATTAAAGGGAATACAGTACTTATTCTTTGATTAGAACCCTAGAGAAACTGAAATGATATTAAAATAGGTAAAAATTGACAGATAATCACAGTTCTCCAATGAAATCAATGTAATCGATCATCTAATCATTAATCTCTAATGCCTTGTAGCATGTGTTTGCTGCTGCTATAATTTAAAAACTATAATTATGTATTAATATTAATTTAAAAACATGTTTACTGTAGAATGTAGCATATAACTGTTTCTTAAAAAGCTTTATTCTAAGTGACCCATTAAAGTATTGTTCCTCTAGATATTATTGACAATGAAACTCATTTAAAATCTTGTTAACTATAAATATAGTTGTGGAAAAGCCTTGGTAATTCTCTCTTTTAGTGAAAAGTGAATATCAATTTATGTAGCCAATGAGTGCTTGATCTGTAATTTCGACCCAGTAAAATTACATGTTACATATAATGAAGCCACCAGCAAACACTATTCACTAAATGAATTAAAAAATAAACATATACAGGCTTTTGAAAGGTTATTATATATATATCTTTCTAATCCTATGTTCTGTGATATCATATGAAACACACCACAGAAATCAGCAAACACTACCAATTAAGGATTTTAAGTTATTAAAATTATTTTGGGAAACCAGTCATTAAAAATTTATCAGCACTGGATTCACTGAGGGCCATTGTTGGATACTAGCCATCATAAACACCTTTTATTTTACAGGAATACTCTTTAAAATAAAAAAGGACTTATAAGTTTGCCAAGTTTGTGTTATGCATGAACATTATTAAAATATCATTTTTGGTAATTTGATACATTTGCTGATTGAAGTTTACTTTGGGATGTGTTTGGCATTTGAAAATATGATATATGACTAGTATTTTAGTTTGTTAACCAATGAAATTTGATGGTAGCTGCTCATATATAATATGAAGAATTTTCACACTTTTCCTAAAGTCAGATTTTCTTTAATTGTTTCCAAGCTGTTCAAATCTAGTGTTCATATTGGATAAAAAATTCAAATTGGATGAATTTAATAAGCAACAATTATCTGAGGAAAAAAATTTCTAATTAGAATTTTCCAGTAACAGAAGTGTATAATTAAATATTTCTTTGCTTTTCTGTTTAAACTCCTGACTATAATCAAATCAATGGATTAAAAATAATGGGAACATATTCCTAACAGCAATTTTCTTATTAATCTAGGAGTTTTTAATACTGTTTCCTGTTTGAAAACTGAAAAATAGCTTCCAAATATGAGTGGTTTCTGAAGAAAATATAGTTAAATAATTGCACACAGAGAACATATAATTTTCATGAATGATATATATTAGTGATACAAAAAGTAGACGTTTTAGCTTGATATTACCAGTGGGATCTTCTTCAAGACCCCTGTGTAAATTGATTGTATATTTGATCTGAACAAAGGGTAACATTAGCTGTTTTCTCTGAGCAGGGTTATTAACACTTGTTCTGATTTTTTTTTAATAAATTTTATTTATTTATTTATTTATTTATTTATTGGCTGTGTTGGGTCTTCGTTTTTGTGCGAGGGCTTTCTCTAGTTGCAGCGAGCGGGGGTCACTCTTCATTGCGGTGCAAGGGCCTCTCACTGTCGTGGCCTCTCTTGTTGCGGAGCACAGGCTCCAGATGCGCAGGCTCAGTAGTTGTGGCTCACGGGCCCAGTTGCTCCACGGCATGTGGGATCTTCCCAGACCAGGGCTCGAGCCCGTGTCCCCTGGATTGGCAGGCAGATTTTCAACCACTGCACCACCAGGGAAGTCCTTTGTTTTGATTTTAATGCTTTCCAGTCCATTTAACTCAGTAAAGAGTTTCTAAGCATAACATATTGAATAAAAATCTAAATAGAACAAGAAAATCAAAATATTATTTAAGGTGTGTTTAATTTCCTTTAAGTTTATTCTTGCAATATATGTATAAACTAAATAAAACAGAACAAATTAAAAGAAAGAAGAAAAATAGATGTGACATCATTATGACTTAACCTTTTAGAATATGGAAAAAATGAGAAGCTTAATACCATGTGACAAAAACGCCATAGTAACATAAATAGAAGGGAGATTTGTTCAGTGCCCTCACTTTTGTTCAGCTCTTTACAAAGTTTGGCCTAATTACGTATTGTAACAACCTGAATAATTAGTTTTCATTGTATGTATTTTAAAGCACAGTTACACAAGTCATTTAAAAAGTCAGTTAATGTATCAACATCACATAGTTTGAATTAGCACTGGAATTTTCATATGTATTTCATATATATATTTATATATTTTATATATATAAATATATATATAGCAAGTCCTGTGGGGAATGTGTTGAATGCCTCTTTAGAATATTATGATGTGTATTACTGAATGTCACTGTCTTTAGTATTTAGCCTTTGTTAAGCATGAAGCAACCGAGGAAACTTTTGACATTATGTTTTATATATTTTTCAGCTTTATTGAGGTATAATTGACAAATGAAACTAAGATATTTAAAGTGTACAACATAATGATTTGCTATACATATCCATGTTGAAGATTCCCGTCGTTGAGTTAGTTAACAATCCATTGCCTCACATATTTAACTTTTTTTTTTCTTTTTTGGGTGAGACCACTTAAGTTCTACACTCTTAGTAACTTTCCATTTTACAGTACAGTATTATCAACTATAGTCACCATATTATATATTAGATCCTCAGACCTTAATCATTTATAATTGAAAGTCTGTACCATTTTACAAGTCTCTCCTTATTTCCCTTATCCTGCAGCCCTAGGCAAACAACACTTTACTCTGTTTCCATGAGCTCTGTTTTTTTTTTAACGTTTCTTCATATAAATGATAACATGAAGTACTTGTCTTTATCTTATTTCACTTCCACAGTGCCTTTCAGGTTCATCCATGTTTTCACAAATGGAAGGATTTCCATCTTTTTCAAGGTTGAAGTAGATGATAGATACATAGATACATAGACAGATAGGGATATAAAATATTTTATTTATCCATTTATCCATCAGTGGTTACTTAGGTTGTTGCCGTACCTTGGCTATTGTGAATAATGCTGCAGTGAACACGGGAGTACAAATATCTCTTCAAGATAGTGATTTTATTTCACTTGGATGTATACCCAGAAATTGGATTGGTGGGTCACATGTAGTTCTATTTCTGATTTCTTGAGGAATCTCCATACTGTTTTCCATAGTCACTATACCAGTTTCCATTCTCAACAGTGTACAAGAGTCCCCTTTTTTCCACATATTGCTACCATTTATTCTCTCTTATCTTTCTGATAAGAGACATTCTTACATGTGTGAGGTGAAAAATCATTGTGGTTTTTGATTTTCATTTCCCTGATGATTAATGATGTTATGTACTTTTTCATGTGTCTTTTTGTCATTTGTATGTCTTCTTTGGAAAAATGTCAAATCCAAAAAGATTCTTGCTAAGAGCAATATCAAGGAGCTAACCTCCTACACTTTCCTTTAGGAGTATTATGGTTTCAGGTCTTATGTTCAAATCTTCAGTGCATTCTGAGTTGATTTTTGTGTATGATATAATATAAAGATCAAGTTTCATTCTTTTGTATGTGGCTATCCTGTTTTCCCAACACCATTTATTAAAAAGACTATTCTTTTCCCTTTGTATATTCTTGGCTCCTCTGTATTAAATTAATTAAATATATTCTGTCCCCTTGATCTATGTGTCTGTTTTTATGTCTGTATCATAAGGTTATGATTACCATAGCCTTGTAATATAGTTTGAAATCAGGGAATGTGAGGCCTCCAGCTGTGTTCTTTTTCAAGATTGCTTTGGCTATTCAAGGTCTTTTGTGGTTCCATATGAATTTTAAGATTGTTTTTGTATTTCTGCAAAAAACACCATTGGAATTTTGATAGGGATTGCATTGAATCTGTAGATAGTTTGGGTAGTATGGACATTCTAACAATATTATCTTCCAATCCATGAACATGGAATATCTGTCCATTTGTTTGTATCTTCTTTAATTACTTTCTCCAATGTCTTTAAATTTTCAAGTGTACAGGTTTTTTACTTACTTGGTTAAATTTATTCCTAAGTATTTTATTGCTTTTGATGCTACTATAAATGGGATTGTTAATTTTTCTTACCAATAGTCCATTGTTAGTATATAGACACACCACTGATTTTTATATATTGATTTTGTATCCTGCAAATTAACTGAATTCATTTATTATATCTATTTTTGGTGGAGTCTTTAGGGTTTTCAACATAAAATATTATGTCATCTGCAAACAGAGACAATTTTGCTTCTTTCTCATTTTGAAGTCTTTATTTCATTTTCTTTCCTGGTTGCTTTGCTTGGGAGTGTCAATGCTGTGTTGAACAAAAGTGGTGAGAATGTACATCCTTATCTTATTCCTGATCTTAAAGGAAAAGCTTTCACGTTTTTATCCTTGAGTTTGATGTTAACTGTGACTTGTTATATATGCACTATATTTGCCCTTTACTGTGTTGAGGTACAGTCATTCTATACACAGGTGGTTGAGAGTTTTATCATGAAAGGGTTTTAAATTTTGTCTAATGCTTTGTCTGCACCTATTGAGATAATCATGTTGTTCTTTATCCTTCATTTTATTAATGTGGTGTATCACTTTTATTGATTTGCCTATATTGAACCATCCTTGCATCCCAGGGATAAATCTCACTTGATCACGATGTGTGATTCTCTTTTAAGGTTCTGTTGAATTCACTTTGCTGGTATTTTGTCAAGGATTTTTACATCTATGTTTATGAGGGATATTGGCCTGTGATTTTCTTTTTTTTCTAATGTCCTTGTCTGGCTTCAAAAAAATGAATTTGGAAGTATTTCCTCTTCTTCAGTTTTTGGAAGAGTTTGAGGAGGATTGATATTAATTCTTTTTTAACAAATTCGTTTTTTTAAATTAATTTATCTTATTTTTGGCTGTGTTGGGTCTTCGTTGCTGTGCGTGGGCTTTCTCTAGTTGAAGCATGTGGGGTCTACACTTTGTTGCATTGCGTGGACTTCTCGTTGCAGTGGCTTCTCTTTGCTTTGGAACACAGGCTCTAGGCACACGGGCTTCAGTAGTTGTGGCACACAGGCTTAGTTGCTCTGCAGCATGTGGGATCTTCCCAGACCATGGCTTGAACCTGTGTCCCCTGCATTGGCAGGCAGATTCTTAGCCACTGTGCCACCAGGGAAGCCCGGTATTAATTCTTTAAACATTTCATCGTATTCCCTAGAGAAAGGTATTTAGTTCTGGCCTTTTTTTGTTGGCAGATGTTTGATTACTGATTCAGTCAACTTATTAATTATTGATATGTTCAGATTTTCTTTATCTTCATGATTCAGTCTTGGTAAGTTGTATGTATCTAGGAATTTCTCCATTTCTACTATATTATCGAAATTCTTGATATATGCTTTTTCATGGTGATTCATTATATTCCTTAGTATTTCTGCGGCTTAAGTTGTATTGTCTTCTGTTTCATTTCCCATTTTACATATTTGAGGATTTTCTCTTTTCTTGGTAGGTCTAGCTAATGGTTTGTCAATTTTATTTTTTAAAAAATAGCTTTTAATTTCACAGGTCTTTTCTTTTTTTAAATTTTTATTATTTATTTATTTATTTATTTTTTTTTATTATTTTTTATTAGTTTCTGCTTTATAACAAAGTGAATCAGTCATACATATACATCTGTTCCCACATCCCTTCCCTCTTGCATCTCCTTCCCTCCCACCCTCCTTATCCCACCCCTCCAGGCGGTCACAAAGCACCGAGCTGATCTCCCTGTGCTCTGCGGCTGCTTCCCACTATCTATCTACCTTACGTTTGGTACTGTATATATGTGCATGCCTCTCTCTCGCTTTGTCACAGCTTACCCTTCCCCCTCCCCATATCCTCAAGTCCATTCTCAAGTAGGTCTGTGTCTTTATTCCTGTTTTACCCCTAGGTTCTTCATGACATATTATTGTTAAATTCCATATATATGTGTTAGCATACGGTATTTGTCTTTCTCTTTCTGACTTACTTCACTCTGTATAGACTCTAGTTCTATCCATCTCATTACAAATAGCTCAGTTTCATTTCTTTTTATGGCTGAGTAATATTCCATTGTATATATGTGCCACATCTTCTTTATCCATTCATCCGATGATGGACACTTAGGTTGTTTCCATCTCCAGGCTATTGTGAATAGAGCTTCAATGAACATTTTGGTACATGTCTCTTTTTGAATTATGGTTTTCTCAGGGTATATGCCTAGTAGTGGGATTGCTGGGTAATATGGTAGTTCTATTTTTAGTTTTTTAAGGAACCTCCATACTGTTCTACGTAGTGGCTGTACCAATTCACATTCCCACAAGCAGTGCAAGAGTGTTCCCTTTTCTCCACACCCTCTCCAGCATTTATTGTTTCTAGATTTCTTGATGATGGCCATTCTGACTGGTGTGAGATGATATCTCATTGTAGTTTTGATTTGCATTTCTCTAATGATTAATGATGTTGAGCATTCTTTCATGTGTTTGTTGGCAATCTATATATCTTCTTTGGAGAAATGCTTATGTAAGTCTTCTGCCCATTTTTGGATTGGGTTGTTTGTTTTTTTGCTATTGAGCTGTATGAGCTGCTTATAAATTTTGGAGATTAATCCTTTGTCAGTTGCTTCATTTGCAAATATTTTCTCCCATTCTGAGGGTTGTCTTTTGGTCTTGATTATGGTTTCCTTTGCTGTGCAAAAGCTTTGGAGTTTCATTAGGTCCCATTTGTCTATCTTTGTTTTTATTTCCATTTCTCTAGGAGGTGGGTCCAAAAGGATCTTGCTGTGATTTATGTCATAGAGTGTTCTGCCTCTGTTTTCCTCTAAGAGTTTGATAGTTTCTGGCCTTACATTTAGGTCTTTAATCCATTTTGTGCTTATTTTTGTGTATGGTGTTAGGGAATGATCTAATCTGATACTTTTACATGTCCCTGTCCAGTTTTCCCAGCACCACTTATTGAAGAGACTGTCCTTTCTCCACTGTACATTCCTGCCTCCTTTATCAAAGATAAGTTGACCATATGTGCGTGGGTTTATCTCTGGGCTTTCTATCCAGTTCCATTGATCTATCTTTCTGTTTTTGTGCCAGTACCACACTGTCTTGATTACTGTAGCTTTGTAGTATAGTGTGAAGTCAGGGAGCCTGATTCCTCCAGCTCCATTTTTCGTTCTCAAGATTGCTTTGGCTATTCGGGGTCTTTTGTTTTTCCAAACAAATTTTGAAATTGTTTGTTCTAGTTTTGTGAAAAATGCCAGTGATAGTTTGATAGGGATTGCATTGAATCTGTAGATTGCTTTGGGTAGTAGAGTCATTTTCACAATATTGATTCTTCCAATTCAGGAACATCGTATATCTCTCCATCTATTTGTATCATCTTTAATTTCTTTCATCAGTGTCTTATAATTTTCTGCATACAGGTCTTTTGTCTCCTTAGGTAGGTTTATTCCTAGATATGTTATTCTTTTTGTTGCTATGGTAAATGGGAGTGTTTTCTTGATTTCACTTTCAGATTTTTCATCATTAGTGTACAGGAATGCCAGAGATTTCTGTGCATTAATTTTGTATCCTGCTACTTTACCAAATTCATTGATTAGCTCTAGTAGTTTTCTGGTAGCTTCTTTAGGATTCTCTATGTATAGAATCATGTCATCTGCAAACAGTGACAGTGTTACTTCTTCTTTTACAATTTGGATTCCTTTTATTTCCTTTTCTTCTCTGATAGCTGTGGCTAAAACTTCCAAAACTAAGTTGAATAAGAGTGGTGACAGTGGGCAGCCTTGTCTTGTTCCTGATCTTAGTGGAAATGGTTTCAGTTTTTCACCATTGAGGACAATGTTGGCTGTGGGTTTGTCATATATGGCCTTTATTATTTTGAGGAAAGTTCCCTCTATGCCTACTTTCTGCAGGGTTTTTATCATAAATGGGTGTTGAATTTTGTCAAAAGCTTTCTCTGCATCTATTGAGATGATCATATGGTTTTTCTCCTTCAATTTGTTAATATGGTGTATCACGTTGATTGATTTGCATATATTGAAGAATCCTTGCATTCCTGAAATAAACCCCACTTGATCATGGTGTATGATCCTTTTAATGTGCTGTTGGATTCTGTTTGCTAGTATTTTGTTGAGGATTTTTGCATCTATGTTCATCAGTGATATTGGCCTGTAGTTTTCTTTCTTTGTGACATCCTTGCCTGGTTTTGGTGTCAAGGTGATGGTGGCCTCATAGAATGAGTTGGGGAGTGCTCCTCCCTCTGCTGTATTTTGGAAGAGTTTGAGAAGGATAGGTGTTAGCTCTTCTCAAACTGTTTGATAGAATTCGCCTGTGAAGCCATCTGGTCCTGGGCTTTTGTTTGTTGGAAGATTTTTAATCACAGTTTGAATTTCAGTGCTTGTGATTAGTCTATTCATATTTTCTATTTCTTCCTGAGTCAGTCTTGGCAGGTTGTGCATTTCTAAGAATTTGTCCATTTCTTCCAGGTTGTCCATTTTATTGGCATAGAGTTGCTTATAGTAATCTCTCATGATCCTTTGTTTTTCTGAAGTGTCAGTTGTTACTTCTCCTTTTTCATTTCTAATTCTAGTGATGTGAGTCTTCCTTTTTCTCTTGATGAATCTGGCTAATGGTTTATCAATTTTGTTTATCTTCTCAAAGAACCAGCTTTTAGTTTTATTGATCTTTGCTATCGTTTCCTTCATTTATTTCTTGTCTGATCTTTATGATTTCTTTCCTTCTGCTAACTTTTGGGGGTTTTTGTTCTTCTTTCTCTAATTGCTTTAGGTGCAGGGTCAGGTTGTTTACTCGAGATGTTTCCTGTTTCTTAAGGTGGGATGGTATTGCTATAAACGTCCCCCTTAGAACTGCTTTTGCTGCGTCACATAGGTTTTGGGTCATCGTGTCTCCATTGTTATTTGTTTCTAGGTATTATTTTATTTCCTCTTTGATTTCTTCAGTGATCACTTCATTATTAAATAGTGTATTGTTTAGCCTTCATGTGTTTGTATTTTTTACAGATCTTTTCCTGTAATTTATGTCTAGTCTCATAGCATTGTGGTCGGAAAAGATACTTGATACAATTTCAATTTTCTTAAATTTACCAAGGCTTGATTTGTGACCCAAGATATGATCTATCCTGGAGAATGTTCCATGTGGACTTGAGAAAAAATGTGTATTCTGTTGTTTTTGGATGGAATGTCCTATAAATATCAATTAAGTCCATCTTGTTTAATGTATCATTTAAAGCTTGTGTTTCCTTATTTATTTTCATTTTGGATGAGCTGTCCATTGGTGAAAGTGGGGTGTTAAAGTCCCCTACTATGATTGTGTTACTGTCGATTTCCCCTTTTATGGCTGTTAGTATTTGCCTTATGTATTGAGGTGCTCCTACATTGTGTGCATAAATATTTACAATTGTTATATCTTCTTCTTGGATCGATCCCTTGATCATTATGTAGTGTCGTTCTTTGTCTCTTCTAATAGTCTTTATTTTAAAGTCTATTTTGTCTGATATAAGAATTGCTACTCCAGCTTTCTTTTGATTTCCATTTGCATGGAATATCTTTTTCCATCCCCTTACTTTCAATCTGTATGTGTCTCTAGGTCTGAAGTGGGTCTCTTGTAGACAGCATATATATGGGTCTTGTTTTTGTATCCATTCAGCCACTCTGTGTCTTTTGGTGGGAGCATTTAGTCCATTTACATTTAAGGTAATTATTGATATGTATGTTCCTATTCCCATTTCCTTAATTGTTTTGGGTTCGTTATTGTAGGTCTTTTCCTTCTCTTGTGTTTCTGGCCTAGAGAATTTCCTTTAGCATTTGTTGTAAAGCTGGTTTGGTGGTGCTGAACTCTCTCAGCTTTTGCTTGTCTGTAAACGTTTTAATTTCTCCATCAAATCTGAATGAGATCCTTGCTGGGTAGAGTAATATTGGTTGCAGGTTTTTCTCCTTCATCACTTTAAATATGTCCTGCCACTCCCTTCTAGCTTGTAGAGTTTCTGCTGAGAGATCAGCTGTTAACCTGATGGGGATTCCCTTGTGTGTTATTTGTTGTTTTTCTCTTGCTGCTTTTAATATGATTTCTTTGTGTTTAGTTTTTGACAGTTTGATTAATATGTGTCTTGGGATATTTCTCCTTGGATTTATTCTGTATGGGACTCTCTATGCCTCCTGGACTTGATTAACTATTTCCTTTCCCATATTAGGGAAGTTTTCAACTATAATCTCTTCAAATATTTTTTCAGTCCCTTTCTATTTCTCTTCTTCTTCTGAAACCCCTATAATTCGAATATTAGTGTGTTTAATGTTGTCCCAGAGGTCTCTGAGACTGTCCTCTGTTCTTTTAATTCTTTTTTCTTTATCCTGCTCTGCAGCAGTTATTTCCACTATTTTATCTTCCACCTCACTTATCTGTTCTTCTGCCTCAGTTATTCTGCTATTGATCCCATCTAGAGTATTTTTCACCTATTGTGTTTATAATCGATGCTTGATTCATCTTTACTTCTTCTAGGTCCTTGTTAACTGTTTCTTACATTTTGTCTATTCTATTTCCAAGATTTTGGATCTTGGAAATAGAATCTTGGATCATCTTTACCATCATTATTCTGAATTCTTTTTCAGGTAGACTGCCTATTACGTCTTCATTTGTTAGGTCTGGTAGGTGTTTATCTTGCTCCTTCACCTGCTGTGTGTTTTTCTGTCTTCTCATTTTGCTTATCTTACTGTGTTTGGGGTCTCCTTTTTGCAGGCTGCAGATTCGTAGTTCCCGTTGTTTTTGGTGTCTGTCCCCAGTGGCTAAGGTTGGTTCAGTGGGTTGTGTAGGCTTCCTGGTGGGGGGGACTAGTGCCTGTGTTCTGGTGGTTCAGGCTTGATCTTGTCTTTCTGGTGGACAGGTCCACATCTGGTGGTGTGTTTTGGGGTGTCTGTGGACTTATTATGTTTTTAGGCAGCCTCTCTGCTAATGGGTGGGGTTGTGTTCCTGTCTTGCTAGTTGCTTCGCATAGGGTGAGCAGCACTCTAGCTTGCTGGTCGTTGACTGAAGCTGGGTGCTGGTGTTGAGTTGGAGATCTCTGGGAGATTTTCGCCACTTGATATTATGTGGAGCTGGGAGGTCTCTTTTGGACCCGTGTCCTGAAGTTGGCTCTCCCACTTCAGAGGCACAGCATTGACTCCTGGCTGCAGCACCAAGAGCCTTTCATCTATCCGGCTCAGAATAAAAGGGAGAAAAAGTAGAAAGAAAGAATTAGTAGAAGAAAGAAAGAGAGAAAGAAAGGAAGGAAGGAAGAAAGAAAGAAAGGAGGGAGGGAGCGAGGGAGGAAGGTAAGAAAAAGAAAGAAAGAAGGGAGAGGGAGGAAGGAAAGAAAGAAAGAAAGACAGGAGGGAGGGAGGGAGGGAGGAAAGAAACAAAAAAAGGGAGGGGCGGAGGGAAGGAGGGGGGAAGGTAGGAAAAAAGAAAGAGAATATAAAGTAAAATAGAATAAAGTATGATAAAATATAGCAGCGTTATTAAAATAAAAAAGTAATTAATTAAAACAAAAACAAAAACGGACAGATAGAACCCTCGGACAAATGGTGGAAGCAAAGCTATACAGAGAAAATCTCACACAGAAGCATACACATACACATTCACAAAAAGGGAACAGGGGGAAAAATCACAAATCTTGCTCTCAAAGTCCACCTCCTCAATTTGGGATAATTCGTTGTAAAAAGAGGAAAAGGGGAAAAAATCTTAAATCTTGTCCTTAAAGTCCACCTCCTCAATCTGCGATGATTCGATGTCTATTCATGTATTCCACAGATGCAGGGTACGTCAAGTTGATTGTGGAGCTTTAATCCGCTGCTTCTGAGGGTGCACAGAGAGATTGCCCTGTCTCTTCTTTGTTCTCACAGCTCCAGGGTCTCAGTTTTGGATTTGGCCCCGCCTCTGTGTGTGGGTCACTGGAGGGCGTCTGTTCTTCGCTCAGACAGGATGGGTTTAAAGGAGCCGCTGGTTCGGGGGCTCTGGCTCACTCAGGCCTTGGGAGGGAGGGGCACAGAGTGCGGGGCGAGCCTGCGGCGGCAGCGGCTGGTGTGACGTTGCAGCAGCCCGAGGCGCTCCGTGCGCTTTCCCGGGAAAGCCGTCCCTGCATCCCGGGACCTCGGCAGTGGCAGGCTGCACAGGCTCCCTGGAAGTGGGGCGTGGACAGTGACTTGCGCTAGCACACAGGCCTCGTGGCGGCGGCAGCAGCAGCCCCAGCGTCCCACGCCCGTCTCCGGGGTCCGCACCTTTAGCCGTGGCTCACGCCCGTCTCTGGAGCTCCTTTAAGCAGCGCTCTTAATGCCCTCTCCTCGAGCACCAGGAAACAAAACGGAAGAAAAAGTCTCTTGCCTCTTCGGCAGCTCCAGACTTTTTCCCCGGACTCCCTCCGGGCTAGCCGTGGTACACTAACTCCTTCAGGCTCTCTTCCCGCCGCCAGCCCAGCCCCGCCCGCCCCGGAGGCCAAGCAGACAAGCCTCTCCGGCTGGTGTGTGCCTGAGGACACCGATCCTCTGTGCAGGAATCTCTCCGCTTTGCCCTCTACACCCCTGTTGCTGTGCTCTCCTCCGCTACTCTGAAGCTTTCCCCTCTGCCACCCACAGTCTCCGCCCGTGAAGGGGCTTCCTAGTGTGTGGAAACCTTTCTTCCTTCACAGCTCCCTCCCACTGGTGCAGGTTCCATCCCTATCCTGTTGTCTCTGTTTATACTTTTTTCTTTTGCCTACCCAGGTATGTGGGGAGTTTCTTGCCTTTTGGGGGGTCTGAGGTCTTCTGTCAGCATTCAGTAGGTGTTCTGTAGGAGTTGTTGCACGTGTAGATGAATTTCTGATGTATCTGTGGGGAGGAAGGTGATCTCCGCGTCTTACTCTTCTGCCATCGTGCCCCGGACCTCTCTTCACTGGTCTTTTCTATTGTCTTTTTAGTTTTTATTTCATTTATTTCTGCTCTGATCTTTATTGCCTTCCTTCTACTAACTGTGAGCTTTGTTATTATTTTTCTAGTACCTTGAGGTATAAAATTAGGTTATTTCAGATCTTTCTTTTTTCTTGATGTAGATGTTTATCACTATCAACTTCCCTCTTAGAACAGCTTTTGCTACATCTCATAATTTTGGTATGTGTGTTTCCATTTTTATTTGTTGCAAGATTTTTTTTTTTTCTTTTTGATTTCTTTGAAGATGCACTGTTCGTTCAGGAGCAGGTTGTTTAATCTCCACCATTTTGTGAATTTCCCAGTTTTCTTCTTATAATTGATTTCTAGTTTCACACCATTGTCTTTTAAAAAGCTGATTTACATGATTTCGATCTTCTTAAATTTACTTAGACCTGTTTTGTGGCCTAACATATGATTTATCCTGAGACTGTTCCATATGTACTTGAGAAGAATATGTATTATGCTGCTATTGCATAGAATATTCGTTCTATATATGTTAGGCTCATATGGTGTAAAATGTAGGTTGAGTCCACTATTTCTTCATTGATTTTCTGTCTGTATGATAATATCCATTGTTGAAAGTGAGGTATTGAAGTTCCCTGCTTTTACTATTTCTCCCTTTCTATTACTTGCACTAAGTAAGCACACCTTTCTTTATTAATATATCTAAATGGCACAGTTGCTCACTGTCTTAGGCTTAGAGGGAAAGCTGTAGGGACACTTGAGCAAGGCAGAGTGTCACTCTGGGAACATTATGTTTAGAATTGATTATGAAAGTTAGGGTAAGAGAACCTTAGTTATCTCAGAAATTAATTTTTCTTGATACCTATGATGCAAAGGCAGACATCTTTGAATCTTCACTTGGACTGTTTAAATTTAACAATAAAGTTTTTACAATTAATGGAAATTCTTCCCATATTCTTGCCATCTTATAAATAATTTTATTTTACATCTTTTATGTTTTTTTTTTCCTTTTTTGTCTTAGACTTTTTCCTAAATAGATTTGAGATATAAATAAGCTATTATTAGCTTGACAGTACTTTAAACCAAGAACCATTCATTATTTAAAATATGTCATTCTTTGATATGATTTTAAAAGAAAATGATTTTTGTAAAATATATGAGAGGGAAAGTGATAGATCTTCTGTTTATTATATATAAGATAATATAGTTTTTTTTTTTTTTTTTTTTTTTTTTTTTTTTGCTATACGTGGGCCTCTCACTGTTGTGGACTCTCCCGTTGCGGAGGACAGGCTCCAGACGCGCAGGCTCAACGTCCATGGTTCATGGGGCCAGCCGCTCCGCGGCATGTGGGATCCTCCCGGACCGGGGCACGAACCCGTGTCCCCTGCATCGGCAGGCGAACTCTCAACCACTGCGCCACCAGGGAAGCCCCTAAGATAATATAGTTTTAAAAATTACTATTGATTAGACTCCACTGGATTTCTGAAAATTATCTTTAAATTTTATTTGTGCCACTATAGGAATAATTTGAGAGAACTTAAGAGAGCTCACTTAATTATAGTCCCACTTAATTTTAGGATATAACTTATTAATACAATGGGGAATAGTTTCATAAAATTCCATTTATATAATTTGATTAATGTGAAAGGAGCATCACTACTGTAAAATAGGTAGACATAATATTTCCCAATCTATATATGTGGAAGTTATAGTTAATAGTTGTTCAAAGTCTATAGGCTAATGAATGATTAAAGGAGGGTTTAGATATAGAGTTTCTCACCAAGACACTATTGAAAAATTGGGTGGGTCTTTGACAAGGACTGATTTAATTCCACAGGATGTTCATTATTCATGGTTCTTCCCACTAAATTTCAGAAGTAACTCCCCCAGTCCTCATCATTATTCTGTCTATCAACTGTACATGGAAAATACACCTCTCTTTGGCTTGAGAATAGTTATATCCATGGCAGAGGATTCCTTCTAGTCCCTAAAAAGTATTTAGAATTTATAACTAGAAGTCCAGTAAGAAACAGTTTCTTCTTTTATGTATTAAATATGTAGACATTTAAAAAAATGTGTTTGGTGCTTTGCATAGTGTCTTCTCTATGGAATCATGTGATGGGAATTTTTGGGGGACATTATTATCAGGAAGTTATTCTCCACCAGAGTAATTTAAAAATCTTTTAGATTTTAGGAATTGTGTACACTATCAGCTATTCCTTTCACTAGATGTATAAGACTTAAATTTACCTATTCTTTACAAGTACATAGTTTAAAAAATACATTTTGCTTAACTTCAAATCTATCTCATTTTTTAGAGTCTTGCTGTCAGAAGTTACCTCTGTGACATGTATGTATTACTTTCTTATACTGCAGTTTAGGTTGCTCTTTTTTCTGATTCCATCTCAGCAACCTTATTTTATTTAAAGGTAGGGATATAAATACAGACATCCTACATGTGTTTGTAAAGAAAATAGATTATATAACAAAGAAAATGAGGCATATTATGCATATTTTTCTATTTATATTTGTCAAGAAAATGGGATGGAGGAATATTTTAGTAAAACATTTTTACTATTTCAGTAAACTGCACTACCTTGTAGAAGGCTTACTATTTTTCAGTGTTATTTTATTGCTATCTTTCATTCTAAGCTGAATAAAATCTATTCTGTAAATTAGCTTTCATTTATTAAAATATATTTCATCGCATAGTACATTTAAACACTACTTATTCTGACAGTAACATAGAGTTATGTGTATAAAATAAAACCACATCAATTAGATTGAATCTTTTGAATTATGGATGAATGATTTATTAATAAGTGTAATAAGTGTTTCTGGCATTCAAGTGTTTGTGTTTAAATAAACACATTTAATAAAATTCTAGCAGAGCTTAGAATGTTTTTTGTACTTAAGAAAAACACATTTATTTTGAAAAGGCACTGTTTATTTCTAAAATCAAGTTATTCTCTTGACAGTACAAGCAATGCTGTTTTTCTGTAAATTATAATTGATTCTTCTATATCATGGAAAATTATGGCTATGCTATATTGAAGCCAAAGAAATATGGCTTCAGAAACATTATAGGAAGTTATAATGTGGTGATATGACAAATTAAAATAACTTAATTAGAGTGTTTAACCAAGTAGCCCTATGTCTTATCTTATTCCTACACATTTAGACAGCAAAGCTCACTTACTTTTAATGAATAAATATAAATTCTTCAATGCATTTATTTCACTTTCCTGAACATGCATGACTTCAAAATATAATTCTAATAACTCTATCCCAACATATATCTACTTTTCTTTCTGGGAAACTTTCATAATTAGAAATACTCTATATCAGTATACTTCAAGTGAAATTTTTGTTGTTATTGCCTTTACCTGTCTTAATTGTAAGCTAATTGCCTTCAGATAGCCCTATAGATTAATTTTGTAAATATTTATATAATATAGGTTTATAGAATATGCCAGCTTTTATTAGAGAGGTGGAAGGTTTTATACTTAGAAACAGTTTTAGTTTTGCAGATCTAACAGAAAAAAGTAATAATCCATGTTTCTTAGCTTCCAATTTTACTTGGTAGATTTGGTGTTATATACCACTGTTCCTAACATGGTTTTCAAATATTGTTCATGTTTCTGTTTCCTTCTCTGCTGACTGTGCTATAACAGTAAGAGACATTTTCCATCTTCATTTTCTTTTCTCATCTGCCTCCCAAATCTATCCGGAAAGTGTATTGTTTTTCTCTCTATTCTCCAAAGACTTTACTTTCTTCTTCATTTTACTATAGACTTTGCATTAATTGCTTATAATTTCTTCCTAATTTCCATTTACCCTTGAAATATGATTTTTACTCTCCACGCACATGCCAATCACCACAGAATATAAATGAATGCTCCCAAATATCATAACCATCTTCTAATCCTCTCTGACTACACTTTGATCCCACTGGTTCTAGCCTTTTATTTCTTTTTATTCTCATCAAAATTTTTTCCTATTACTTTTTCAGGTCATTCATTAGCATATAGTAATTATCTTTGTAGTGACTCTTAATGTATCTTTGCATTTAATTCTATTTCAAAACCCTTTTAACCATGCTTAAATTATATGTTATATAAATGCCTTATGGATTCAACAAGTCAAAGATCAAAAAGTTTTATATCAAGCTAAAACACAGTTCTTCATTTTTGACAAAGATTCTTTGACCTAACTTTAACCAGACTACTGAACCTTCTGCTAGGCCCATCCGCGGCATGTGGGATCCTCCCGGACCGGGGCACGAACCCGTGTCCCCTGCATTGGCAGGCAGACTCTCAACCACTGTGCCACCAGGGAAGCCCCTGTATCTTTTTTTTAAACATGTTCTAAGTCTCTACTTTATAGCTTACATATAGAATACCAGTTAAAGAACCATACTGTTCTTTTCTGCTAATTCTAAATATCTGCATTATTTAAGTCCATTTCACTTGATAAAAAATTCTTCTCATTATAATTTTTGTTTTTCTGCTTCTTTGGATACCTAATGATATTGGATTGGATGCCATACCTTGTTGGGTTCTGGATATTTTTGTATAGCTATAACTATTCTTAAGCTTTTCTCTCGTATGTAGCTACAGTTGACCTTTGAGCAATGTTGGGGTTTGGGGCACGAATGCCTGTACAGCCGAAAATACACATATAAGTGGATTCCACATCCTCAGATTCAACCAACTGTGGGTTGTATGGTACCATAATATGTATTTATTGAAAAAAATCCATGTATAAGTGGACCTGCACAATTCACACCTGTGTTGTTCAAGGGTCAACTGTACTTGTGAACAGTTTAATCCTTTCAGGAGTCACTTGTATGGCTTGTTAGGTAGACCCAGAGCAGAGGCAAGTCTAAGGCTAATTATAATTATGCTCCACTACTGAGGCAAGACCTTACTGAGTACTCTAATCCCTCATGAATTAAGAATTTTTCCAGTCTGTGTGTTGGTAGTAAGCATTAATTTTTTTTTTATTCATGTAGGTCTTTCCTTGTTTCGAGTAGTCTCCTCACATAACACTCTGTTTAGTACTTAAATGAAGCTGTAGGGGGTTCCTTTGTGAAGGTCTCCCCTCCCTGTTATTTCATCCTGTAAGCTCTAGCTGCCTTGATACTACCAGACACTCAGCTCCATCTTCTCATCAAAGATGAATTCTCTACCTTGGTCTTCCCCTACCTGCAACATGGGCTGGAACCTGCAACAACACAATGAGCTGGTGAAGAAATTACAGGGCATCCTTTAACTTGTTTTCCCATCTCACAATGATTATTATCTTTGCTGCCAATATAAAGTGTCTCAAGATTGCTGTGTCAAATTTTTGGCTTGTTATTGTTCTAGGCAAGAACATAAATCTAGTACCTGTTACTCTATTTTGTCTGTAAACAGAAGTGACTTTCTAAACTAATTTTTCATTTAAACTATATTCTTTAGTTGTAGTTTCAGAAAGTAACTGAGTATGGTCTACTTTTCCTCAGAAGTTCATAAATGTCTTCATAAATCTAATTATTTTAATATTGTATTTGAATTTATTTTTCCCTCAGTAATTGGAGATGAAGAGCTATTATCTTACCATTAGCAGTATAGCTAATGAGAAATAAATACACTGTCAATCTAATTTTTACTCCTATGTAGACAATTTACTGTTTTATCTGTGATCCCTTTTGAATGTTTTCTTCAAACTTGATGTGCAGAGATTTTACTATATTTCTTTTCTTTGTTTTTTTTTTCCTTTCCCCCCATTGTTTTGTGATTGTTTAATTTTTGTTTTTGAGCTTTTAATCCTTCTCAGTGGATCCTTAAGGTTTGAGAACTCTATGTCTGACGTTATTTCTTCAGATATTTCTCTCACCTATTTGTCTGCTTCCTCCCTTTGTAATTACTATTAGATATTGAAACATTTAGCTTTATATTCCATGGTTTTATATTTCATTCTATACTTGCTATATTTTGTATCTCTCTAAAATATTTTGGAAGAATTTCCCAGCTAACGGTTTCAGTTTGCTCTGTTGCAACTTAGGACTTGGTCTTGATTTGTTATCTCTTCTTGTTACAATTTGAAATTCTATCACACTCAACAGAGCAGACATATTTAATGCCCTTTTAAAATTGGTCTATTAATGGTTCCAGTGAAAGTATAAGTTCTCCTGTTTGTGGAGTCTCTTATCTGTCTTCAAGCCCTGTTGATTCTTGGATTTGCACTGACTTTCATTAGCAGAATCCTCAAACATTTGATGATCTTGCTAAAGATCCTGAATATACTGTTGGGTTGGTTGTTGTGATTCAGCATCTTGTTGTGGGATTTGGGAAACACTATATTTCTGAGGATTGTCAGTTATTACCAGCCCTACACTAATTTTCTGACCATGAAATCCACATACACTGCCTTATTATGGCAGTGATAAATTTCCATTTGTGCTTGCTATCAGAAGTTTAGGTGAGATCATGCGATTTTTTCAAATTGCTCAAATATTCCAAATACTATATAACAAATTTTAAATCTATAATATGATCTCTGAGTATTCTGTAATAAACCTATCATCCAATAAATTATTTCATACTAATGCATTGGGGGAAAGTTTTCTCCACTATTGTTTTTTCATCAGTCAAATAAAGGCATCATTTTATCCCATAGAAATTTCTCAAAATATTTGTCTTGTTGATGATAAATAAGTGATAGTGAGAATACAAGTCCTTTAATTTCAAACGAACTGGCTAGATCTCTGCTATCTTGATCTCCTTTCTATAAGCATGATTCCTTACCATTGTTAAGGATTATAAATAAAATGCCTAATTTAGCAATATGATATTTTAAAAGTAATCTTACATATATTGGTTAAAGGAACAAATACAAAATTCAGTGTACAATAAAATTATTGTGCCAAAAAAAACAAATTAAAAAAAGAAGTATAATATTAATAAAGTAAAGCGATATAGTTATAATTTTAGTATTTTTATTAGATGCCAGATATGTGTCTCATGACTAGCATTTTCTTATTTATTGCATAAAATGCAAAATATTACTCAAGAAGAAATCTAACTCCCTGATCAATCTGTAAATGTGTGTGTGTTGGGGGGGAACCAGAATATAATCAAATTTGTTAAGAGACAGAACTTAATGATTCCAACCACTAAAAGGAAAGGATCATTACATAAGCGATACAGTTACTAATTAGAGCTACAATGGCAATCATATTACAATATACAAATGTATCAAATAAATGTTGCACACCTTAAATTTGCACAATGTCATATGTCAAATATTTCAACAAAACCAAAACGAACAAAAAAAGAAAAAGAAGAAGAGCGGTACTGGCGCTTGTCAGCTGCAAATTGAAACACTTGGCCAAATTCAGTCTGCTGCCAGTTTCAGTATCACAGTCACACACGTTCATTTACATATTGTCTGAGGCTGCCTCCACACTGTAAGGGTGGAGCAGAGTAACTGCCACAGATACCATGGCCCACAAACCCCAAATGTTTCTGACATTAAAGAAAATCTTTGCTCACTGCTGGCCCTGGCTACACAGCTGCATCTCCCCATTTCTTGAGTGTAATGAAGGGCAATATTAGAGGCCCAAGGGCAACTGTCACTGCTGCTACCCAAGAAAACCTATAAGCTATTAAAGCACTTTGAGAATAGCTTTACAAAGAGCCAACCCCTGTTACAGCCATTTAATACAAATTACTCTACAAAATGTTTGAAAACGTTTTGATTTTAAAAATTCAAGTCAATATCAGGTGACAGATAAAATTTCCTTTAATTTCTCTGTATTTCTACTTCTCTTTGAAAATTAACAATGCATTTGGAATAATGGTAAAAAAAAGAAAAAAGTATAGCTTCACCATCCTTACATATAGATATTTAATCATGTTGGCTACTTCTATGGCTTTTCTTACATCTTAGTATTTAAAGTTCACTGACGTGGTAAAAAAAAAAAAAAAAAAAAAACATAATACAAAACATACCCAAAGAAGGTAATAGCAATAACAATTTTTTATATGTGCAGCAGGATTTCACAAAATTACCTCACTACCAACTTCTCTAGTTGTAATTTAGTGAGAGAAAATGATCATAGATGTTGTTCAAGGATTTGAACTACTAACCATCAGCTAATTTATGGTGTATTGCTAAAAATATCTAGTGAAAATTTCATTTCAGAAAAATGCGTAAAATTTTTAAACGTCAATAAAAGTGGCAATATACTCCAGGTTTTATTCCTTAATATCATCTCTTCTTTTCTATTTTCAACAGTGGATTTAAAAAAGAAAGTATTAAAACAGTCAACTTCCATGCTAGGAAGCATAGGCTATGTACATGGAAAAGGAAACATTTTGGAGTAGTATAAATCATATAAACATTGACCTTCCTGACTTCGAAAACGCAGGTTGAATTTACTGAAGGAACCAGGTACACCTAAGAAACACAATAAGCTTAATGAAAGCAGGTGAATATAAAAAGCTCTTACCATGGACAAGATTTTAAATGAGAATACAAAAAAATAATAAATTGCAGACATGTAACTATAAAACTTAAATGTTATTTTATTTTATTAAATAAATGTCATGTTCCTAATACTTATATGGAAGTACACATATTCACAAGACCATGTGACACAGATCCTAACTATATCTGATTTATAAAGTAGTGAAGTAATGTCCACCACCTGCCATATAAGCTGTATGTATTTACAAAATATAAAACGGGTATCACACAAATGGTAGTTTGCTTCTGGACTGATCAATCAGAAAAGTGTGCAGTACTTGAGCACTTATATAGATTAAATACATAAAATGTACATGAAACAATTTATTCATTCACTGATAAATATTTATTGAGAGAGTATAGTATGCCAGGCACCATTTAAAATAAGTAAAACAGTAAATAAAACAGACATAATCCCTGATCTTATTGATATTCCTTTCAAGTCTATTAAGTGCATTGGCATTGCAATGGAAATAGGTAAATGCCACTGTCAAGTAACACATTTGGATAAAAATTTAAAGTAAAATTTTATTCATGTTTATCTATAAAAATTAATTGCAAGCTATTTTACATTTTTACAAAATTCTTACTTTAAATTTATGTTTTAAAATATGTTATATATGTGTTAAGCATACAATTATATGCTTAACATATAATTAAGTCTAATATACAATTTACATAATATGTGAAATTAATATATAAAATATATTTTATTATAAATATTGTCACTATATTTTAATAAATTTCAAAGAAAATTATAGATTTTCTTGTTTCATGGATATGTATATGTGTTTTTAGTTGCTGTGGCTATGGTCAGATATAAAATCTAGAACAAAGACTGGAGCCAGATAACATATTAATGAATGAAAAACATGTCTACATTATTTTTATCAACTACTCATATTTTATTTAACTTATACTAATGTCTTATTGGCTACTTAGAATTATTTCTCTAATTTTATTAAGCTATAATATTCTGTATTTCACAGAAAAATTACAGAAATTCTTCTAAATATTTTCATAAAAATGATTTTTGAAAAGGTAGTATTACATTAGTTGATAAACTTCGCAGCATACTCTAAACAGGACACAAGTCTTTAATCAGCAAGTTTACCTTTTATTATTCCATTACCACCTGGCATTTCAAGGTCTCACTCTTGCCTATATAATTTATTTTCTCTGAATGTAGAAAGGAGAAGCATCATCACCAAACCTGCTCATGCATGAGCTCATTTCCCTTCAATTATCAAATTTAATACAGACATACCTCATTTTATTTCACATTGCTTTATTGCACTTTGCAGATATTGTGTTTTTTACAAACAGAAGCTTTATGGCAACCCTGTGTTATCAGCGCCATTTTTCCAACAGCATTTGCTCACTATGTATCTCTATGTCAAAATTTGATAATTTTTATAATATTTCAAACATGTTGATTATTATTATATTTGTTATGGTGATCTGAGCCCAGTGATCTTTGATTTACTGTGGTAATTGTTTTGAGGTGTCATGAGCCACATCCATTTAAGACAGTGAACTTAATTGCTAAATGTTAATTGTGTTCTGACTGCCCCACTGACTGTCCATTCCCATCTCTCTCCCTATCCTCTGGTCTCCTTATTCCCTGATACACAACATTAAAATTAGTCCAATTAGACCTCTAAGTGTTCACGTGAAAGGAAGAGTTGCACATATTATCTTTAAATCAAAAGCTAGAAATGATTAAGCTTAGTGAAGAAGGCATGTCAAATTCCAAGACAGGCCAAGCTAGGTCTCGTACTGAACAGTTAACCAAGTTATGAATGCAGAGGAAACGCTCTTCAAGGAAAGTATAAATGCTGCTCCAGTGAACACATGAATGATAAGAAAGTAAGACAGTCTTATTGCTGATATAAAGTTTTAGCAGTCTGAAGAGAAGTTCAAACCAGCCACAACATTCCCTTAAGCCAAAGCCTAATCCAGAGCAATCTTAACTCTCTTTTATTCTATGAAGACTGAGAGAGATGAGGAAGCTACAGAAGAAAGATTTAAAGCTAGCAGAGGTTGGTTCATGAAGTTTAAAGAAAGTTTAAAGAAAGAAGCCATCTCCAGAATATAAAAGTGCACAGTGAAGCACTATATATTGTTGATACATTAGAATATGCCAGTTATCCAGAATATTTAACAAAGATAATTAGTGAAAGTGCCTACACAAAGCAACAGATTTTCAATGTGGATAAGAAAGACAGCCTTTTATTGGAAGAAGATCTAGGACTTTAATAGCTGGAGAGGAGAAGTCAATGCCTGGCTTCAAAGCTACAAAGCTGACTCTCTTGTTAGGGGCTAATGCAGCGGATGACTTTCAGCTGAAGTCAATGCTCATTTAACATTCCAAAAATCTTAGGGCCCTGAAGAATTATGCTAAATCTACATGGCCTGTGCTCTAGAAATGGAACAACAAAGTCTGGATGACAGCATATCTCTTTACATCATGGTTTAGTGACTATTTTAAGTCACTGTTGAAACTTCATGTTCTGAATAAAAAAGATACCTTTCAAAATATTCCTGCTCACTGACAATGCACCTGGTCACCCAAGAGCTCTGATGGAAATGTACAATGAGATTAATGTTTTTATGCCTGCTAACACAGTGTCCATTCTGCAACCCATGGATCAGGAAGTAATTTTCACTTTCAAATCTTATTCTTTAAGAGATACGTTTCATAAAGCTATAGCTGCCATAGTGATGCCTCTGATGGATCTGGATGAAGTCAATTGAAAACATTCTGGAAAAGATCCACCATTCTAGGTGCCATTAATCACATTTGTGATTCATGGGAAGAGGTCAAAATATCAATATTAACAAGTATTTGGAAGAACTTGATTCCAGCTTCCATGGATGACTAGGGGTTTCAAGAATTCAGTGGGGAAGTAACTGCAGGTGTGGAAAATAGCCAGAGAACTAGAATTTAAAGTGGAATCTAAAGATGTGACTGAATTGCTACAACCTCATGATAAAACATTAATGAATAGGGAGTTGCTTCCTATGGATGAGCAAAAAAAGTGTTTTTTTTGAGATGGAATCTAATCCTGGTTAAGATGATATGAAGATTGTTAAAATGCCAACAAAGGATTTAGAATATTATGTAAATGTAGATGATAAGCCAGTAGTAGGGTTTGAGAGGATTGACTCCAGTTTTCAAAGAACTATGGGTAAAATACTATCAAACAACATTACATGCAACTGAGGAATCGTTGGTGAAAGGAAGAGTCAAATCAATGTGACAAAATTCATTGTTGTCTTATTTTAAGAAATTTCCACAGCTGCTCCAAACTTCAGCAACCACCACCATGATCAATCAGCAGCCCTCAACGTCAAGACAAGACTTTCCACCAGCAAAAAGATTAAGACTTTCTGAAGGCTCAGATGATGGTGTGTATTTTTTAGCAATAAAGTATTTTTAATATAGGTATGTACATTGATTTTTAAATATAGTGCTATCCACATGTAGTAGATTACAGTGTAGCATAAATATAATTTTTATATGCACTGGGGAACAAAAAAACTTGTGTCACTATCTTTATTGAGATAGTCACTTTAGTATGGTGGTCTGCAACCCAACATTGTAATATGTTTGCAGTATCCGTCTACATTTTCATAATAGTCTATAATGTACCAGGTATTGAACTGAGCTCCAGGATAACAAGGGTTGCAGAAAACGTCTATACTTTAGAAGATTATGATTTCATAGTAAAATATACATTTCAGACTTTTTATGGTACAGGTAGTTAAGTTACAACTTGATCCACTCCTAATTATAAAAATCATAAAATCTGTAGTATTTTAGGTCTGGCTTCTTTCATCGAGGATAATGTTTTTTGAGATTTATCAATGTTGTCTACTGTGTTAATAGATTTATTTATTTATTTTTATTGCTGAGTAGTATACCATTATATGGATACCCTACCTTTGTGTTTATCTATTCATTAGTCATTGGGAGTTTGATTTGTTTCCGGTTTTTGTATATTACATATAATGCTGATATGAACTTACACATACATGTCTTTATGTGGACATAGGTTTTTATTTTTCTTTGGTAGATAGCTTGAGCTTAAGGGAAAATTACTAAATCATATAGTAAATACATATTTAACTTTTAAAGAAATTATTTTTCAAATTGATTTTAATATTTTTATATCCCTACCAATAATGTATGAAATCTTGACTTCTCTAAATTGTTGATAATATTTGGTATTGTCAGTTTTTTAGATTATCACCATTCCAGTGGGTATTAGTGATATTTTACAGTGATTTAATTTACACTTCCCTAGTGGCTAAAAATGTAGAACTTCTTTTCATGTGCTTAATAGATATTTGTGTGTCTTCTTTGGGGAATTATCAATTCAAACGTTTTGCATATTTCCTGTTTAGATTGACGGGTCCTCTTATGATTGACTGGTCCTCTTATATTGTAGATATATGTACTTTATCAGCCATATGATTTGCAAATATGTGCTTTATCTGTGACTTGATTTTTCATTTTCTTAATGGTGCCATTGAAAGAATCAAAGTGTAGGTTTGTTAGCATACTCAAAGTTCAGCCACTTCTCAAGACTGCCTTCTTTCACTCTATGCCAAGCTCCTTCAAATCTTCTCTGGGCATGCACACAGCTTTTTCATTAACCAGGGATATGTGGATGGCTTTATATAGCCATTCTGCTGAGCTCTCAATTCCAAAATCTTTTTAATCTTTTAAATTTGGACTCACTCTATTTTAAATCTTTTTCTCCAAAAAGCAAATTTAAATTTTGTTTTTTATTTTTCCTACATCTCATACTTATCTTACTTTTAATAATCTAATCATTTCTTTATTACTTTTATACAGTGTCAATTTGTTCCATGTATGATAGATGACATAGTCTATATGCTTCCTTCTCACTCTTCCTACTATACCTTTCTCCCCATTCTTGTTCATTATTATTATTTTTTGTATTACAGTAGCTTATAATGTTTATGTTATGCATTGGAAATTAGTTCTATGTTTAAATGAATTTAAAAAACAGACTTTTAATCATGCTTTCACTTTTCACATCTTGGTTGGTAAAGCTGATCCTATATTATTATTATTATTATTTATTTTATTAATTTTTTGTGACAGGATTATTGGAACTATGTTCTCTGTGAGTGTCTGCATGCTTGAAAATATGTCTCTTTCCTTTATACATGGATGATGGTTTATATGCTTTGCACGGCATTTGGGTCCCATTTTGTTCTCCAGAAGATTTGTAGACTTCAAAATGTCCATATATTGAATGTTGCTTTATAGAAGTTTTAAACCAGTTCAATTATTTTATCCTTTTGTAGGTTATTTCTTTTGTTGTGAGAGGAGATAGATGGTTTAGAAATCTGTATAATTACTAACCTTTGAACTGCCTTTGTTCAGCTACCATCAGTATTAATGGGTCAATATTAGTTTTTTTTCTCATGAATTCTTTCCTTTCAAATTTTAGACTGAAAGTTTTTTTAATATTAATGTAGTTTTATTAAATTACATTTTGAAAACACTTCTCTTTTACTTGTTCTTTCTCTTGTTTAGGGCATTAGTTATTGTATTGAATCTTCTTTTTCTACCTTCTATTTTTCATTTCTCACTAATTATTAATATTTTTAACTTTTATGTTCCACAGTATTTTTAATGAAACATATGCAAACCAATGGTTTTAAACTTCATAGAATTCTTCCATGTTTTTCATCAATATTTTCTTATTTCAATAAAACTATGTTGATCAAAAGTTTCACTTTGAATACCACATTTTAATTATGATATTATATCTGTTGTTTCTCACATACTATTTTTTTGTTTCTTTATTTTGCCTAGTTAACATTTTTGAACAATATATTCATCCTTGAAAATCAGAATTCTTCTTTATTGTCCAACCATTTAATGATGGATACAGTGGTATAGTGACCAAAGGAATGTGCATTAGTAGTATTAAGCTCAAGATTCGGTCTGTTGCCCACTTCAAAATTTTTAAAGTCTCTCTTCATCCTTAGTGAAATAAAGTCGAGTACTAGAAAGATTAAAAATGATAATATAAATTATTTAAAAGACAAATTAAATTTAAGCAAGTTAGTGATTACTTCAGCAAAGGTATCTGCCTACTACAATGGAAAGAATAGAGAATATATGAGCCATATTTTGGCAGCGTCTTTTAGATGAGATATTTAAGATAATTTTTGAAACAATGAGAAATATCTGTTAGAGAAAGTTGGAAGTTGTAGAGGAATGACTAATATTTTAGAAGAGTAAAAGGATATGAAGGGTTCAGAGGCAGCAAAAATTGTACTTAGTTTCCCAAGTTGCAAATCAAATTGTTTGGACAAATAAAATCAAAACACAATAAAATAATGATAAAATAAAATATCTTTGCATCCTGTTGTTTCCATAGACTTTTTTACAAAAATTTAACTAAAATAAATATGTGTAGGTAAAATGAAATTTTGAATGCACTTCAATAGTTAGAGCATTTCTGAACTTTGTGTGTAGAAGTGAAACAATCTATGCAAATTCGTATGCAAATTGGTATGTTTACATTTTAAAATGCTAATTAATTGCAAACAAGAGCTCAGTAATTACCTAAACTAATTTCGTAAATTCTGTACACATATAAATGCTTGGCAATGACCAGGAGGGCTATTCTCCAAATAATTGGCATGTTGACAGTCCCTAATCCAAATATCATTTTTTATTGATCAAAAATTAATATTAATTGAAACAAATTTGATGGCAATATGTAAAAATAGAGAACTTGTTTTAACATTTTTAAAAAACAAATATGTGCCTGAATTGGTCAGAAAATCTATGAGTTGGATACAGATGATTTTGGATTTTCTGGGAGCCACACACATATCTTATAAATATGAAATAAATTAAACTCGACTAGTGAGTTATATTGCATGACAGAACTCTTTCATGTATAAATGTGAAGGATAAAGCTGAAAAGTAATACTGCATTGCTGACTCCTTTGCTTTTGGATATATAATTACTTACTGCTCTATTATTCCAAATTCATTATCTATTCATAGGTAGATTGCTCATTGAAATGAATTCATTTGTTATTGATTAGTATCATATATCTTGTAATTTTTTTGTCTCTGAAATTTACTACCAGGTAATGAATAAGAAAATTTATTTTCCTGTCTCACTTTCTTCTAATAGTTTTAAAACTAAAGTATTTTTGCTGAACACATACATATCCCTGTATACTCCCCTACAGAATAAATATAAAACATTTGACATTTTGTTAATTTCCACTCTTTGTGCTATGTGGATAGCTGATATTAATATGATGAATCTCTAAACAGACACTTCCACTGAAATTACTCTAAATGTTTTTAAGTGAACTCAAAATTGGAAATACAATGTTTATAAAGCTATTCCATGACACATTTTATATCAGAAGAAACTAGGTAGAAAATATTATCACTGTAAATCTGTTCAGTTTTGCTATATTATTTTAAAATTTTAGACAGTTGCTATTATTGTTTCTATATTTTGAAAGCATCAATAATTTTGTGTGAGTTTTCTTGAGTACACAAGCATCACATCCTACATTAGCTTACTATAGGTTTTAATGTAAATTAGGCAAAAAGGAAAGAATAAACTGCTGAAGCATTTGGTGGTCATAATCATAGAGAATACATAGAGACAAAGACAGTCTCTCATATGAATGAATAAAAACATGTATAGTAGTTTATTTTTTTTAATGGAAATCCAGTTTTATATAGGGGATTCCAGTAATATTGGGAAAACATCAGAGTTATAGAATCTAATCTATAATATAACCCTTACTCTACAGGTGAGAAAATGCAGTTTATCTGAAATAATATACTACCTACTTCCTTCTATTCCCCCATAAAGAAAATGATGAAATTGAGATCCATTGGATATTTATTAAGCCAAATCCTTTGATGTCTAGGATTATAAGTGTTTGCTCAGAGGATTCATATTTATGTGTACTGCAGATGAAACATTTAATGATGAAAATTTGGGAGAAGCAGTTTTAAATGCCCCTGGAAATGGTGTTCAGGATACTGGTAGCCTTGGCCAACTCTAATAAATCTGGTAAATATTTATGCATATTCCTCCAGGTTGAACAGAGACACAGTCTTAGAGAACTATATTTATGAGGAAAAAAAGATGATTATTCCTAGTGTGAAAACAGTGAAGATTATCTTGGGACGTACTATAGATCCTCATAAATATGTTCAATATAGCCTCACAATTTTAAGGCGATAGAGATAGCTTAGTAACTAAGGATCTTCCTAGGAAAGGCTTCCATCTGGAAGCTTTAATTTTGGTGATTTCCTCTTATATTTAATTTTTCAACAGTCCCAAAGTAAAATGGAGTAATCTACAGTATTACTCCATTCAGTATTCAGCCCTCTGAAGTGACATTATAGAGACCTGAAGATCATAGTGTTCTTCATACTACTAGCATATACCTGAAAGAACCATATCATATGGAGGAATTCCAGGTGGGGCAAAGGTAACTTCTTTAGCATTGCTGGAAGTGACAGAGGTGGGCATACTATGCTGTGGAGCAAGTTGTAAGTGGAAATTCCTGAAAGCCAGATGATCAAAAATTTCCTCTTACCTCTGTTTATAGGAAGAAGCAAACCTAAAAAGGAAGTTGGAGGAGGGAGAGAGGGTGAAAGCTAATGGTTCTAAGGCACATTAATAAAGAAAGATATCTTGAGAACCTATACTGTGGAGAGCTTTAAACATGACACTATTTGGGGAGAATATAGAAGAAAGAAATTGACTTAGTTTGTCATTTTATTAACAGGAGACTATTAGTTGTCATTTTCTTGTTTTACCATCATAATATCATTAATATTCACATGAAGACTTTGAATAATTGCAATATCATGAAGTGCTTTGGCACAATCAAAGGGAGACTAGATCATGCTTAGTATAATTCTAGTGCTACATTATCAATTTTTATTTTTTTGAAAAAATAAATGCATTTTATTATCATTTGTTATTCAAAATTTTTATTTAAGATGATTACATTATATCTTTTTTTTTTTTTTTTTTTTTTTTTTTTGCGGTACACGGGCCTCTCACTGCTGTGGCCTCTCCCGTTGTGGAGCACAGGCTCCGGATGCGCAGGCTCAGCGGCCATGGCTCACGGGCCCAGCCGCTCCACGGCATGTGGGATCCTCCCGGACTGGGGCATGAACCCACGTCCCCTGCATCGGCAGGCGGACTCTCAACTCTCTCCCCTAGGTTCTTCATGACATTTTTTTTTTCCTTAGGGGAGCTACTCTTGATTGCAGTGCATGGGTTTCTCATTGTGGTGGCTTCTGTTGTTGCAGAACATGAGTTCTAGGTGCACAGGCTTCAGTAGTTGTGGCACATGGGCTCAGTATTTGTGGCTAACGGGGTAGGGGTAAGACAGGAATAAAGATACAGACCTACTAGAGAATGGACTTAAGGATATGGGGAGGCGGAAGGGTAAGCTGTGACAAAGTGAGAGAGAGGCATGGACATATATACACTACCAAACGTAAAATGGATAGCTAGTGGGAAGCAGCCGCGTAGCATAGGGAGATCAGCTCGGTGCTTTGTGACCACCTAGAGGGGTGGGATAGGGAGGGTGGGAGGGAGGGAGACGCAAGAGGGAAGAGATATGGGAACATATGTATATGTATAACTGATTCATTTTGTTATAAAGGAGAAACTAACACACCATTGTAAAGCAATTATACTCCAATAAAGATGTAAAATAATAATAATAATAATAAAATAAACTGGAAAAAAAAAAAAGAGTAGCTCCCGTTTGCCACAACTAGAGAAAGCCGGCGCACAGTAACGAAGATCCAGCACAGCCCAAAATTAAAAATTAATAAATAAGTAAAATTTATTTTAAAAATTCTGCCATATATATTCATTAATGTGCTGAAAACTAAGGAATAAAATGCAGAGCATCTTGACAGAAAAATTGGGAGAATTTTTGGTATTATGTGAAAAAAAGAGAATAGTCAGCTATTATTTCAAAGAAATAAATTTGTATTGTTAGTAAAAAAATACCATCCAGAGTTCTAGAGTCTCAAACTACTAACTTTGGAATTCAATGCCTTTATTATAAAGAAGCAATAAGTTGTAGGAATTTCATTCAGATTCTGTCATATTATTTTGATTATCCTCAGTAGTGGTAATGTCTTAATTCTTTTGATAGTAATTTATGATTGTAAATATCTCAAACTCATTCAAATTTTCACCTAACCAAAAAAATAAAATTAAAAATTCTCACCTAACAATCAAGGTATATGGTTTCTGGTGAAATTTGTGGTATGATTAAAAATAATGGGATTGTTTTACAGAAGGCAATGCCAAAAGAGTTGTTTCAATCTATACCAATGTTATTCAGTATTTATGGAGCTCCCCATATACACTGACTGGTTCTTATGCCTAACACTAGTTTAGATATATGAAACTTATCAAAATTATTGAAAATTATAGTCCTGTATTTATGTGCATATTATTGGAAATCAAAAGGCATGCAAGTCTTTGTGTAATTGACTGTGTTATATTAATGCTTACAAAATAACTGAGTTATTTGCCTGAGTATTAGCTAATCTAATCAAAGTTTAAACAATTTCCTTGAATTTTTAACATGAGTTTTTTCTCCATGTCTTAGAAAACACTTGTTATATGCCTTCAACATAAACATATTTCTTTCCAGAAAAAATCCTCTGGCCCCCTGATTTGGTTTAAGAGACAAATATGTGCAGTCATAACATACTCTAATTCTCCTTCATAGTCTTATGATATATGACAACTTTTGCAGTTGATTCTTTAAATAACTTGTAACCCTATAGGGCCTGGTATGGTGCACCATCTTGATCTTCTGCTAATAACCCAATTGCTAGGGTATTGAGTATTGATGACCTATGCTTTCACTCCTTTGTTGAAGGTAGCTGCCTCACACATATTTTCATCTAGTCAGTAAGGCAATATAAAACATGTTCCCCTTGACTCTATGGAGAACATTTCTAAAGGGCTATTTTAGCTTCACCACTCTCTGTGGGACTGACTGAGGCCACTATAGCAGCTGCATCACAGTTCAACATCTCTCTCTGACCAATTCTGCTTCAAATGAGAGCACTTCTCATGAAACCTCCTGCATGCAAATCTCAGAGTCTGTTTTCTAAGAACACGAACCTAAGGCATTTCTTTCAGCGGGGTCCTAGGAAGCAAACACTGATATATAATTGTGCAGTTGGACCGCTCACCACCAGCTGGCAATGAGGGCCACATCACTGGTAGTATGGTGAATATGGATAAATCCTGGAATTATCTAGCAATGTCATTATAATTTTCATGAGTATAATATGGTGAATTAAAATAGGATACCAGTGGAGGTTAATTCACTGATGAGTGCAACATATCAGGCCTTTGAGAGGTATAGAAAAAGTAATTATAAGTAAAATTAATTATAATAAGGATGGCATTTGATAGTTGTGGGGACAATCAGTGCATTGGAGGATGGCAGAGAAAGTCTGAGGGTGATCGACCGCCAATTTAGGTGAAGTGTAACAGCCATAGGTTGCCTTTAGCAGCATATGAAACATCTCATACCTCAAATATAGGGTAGTAAAAGCTGTGAGTTGAGCCCAATACTTAATTGGGGAGAAGCAGAGCTCTAAGAAGAGGTTAATATTTTATTAATTTAAGTCTGTTATGCCAGTGTCAGAGGACTGTTTGTATAGAATTGTAAACTTGCAATATCAGATGGACATCCCTGAATTAAAGCACTTGAGAATCTCGAATCACAGATCCTACTATATCTTCTTGGCCTATAAAAATTACCCAGTCCTTTCAGTTGAAGGCTGACTCTTGCTGAGGACAATATAACCACCTTTGCCTTGTTAAACAATAAAAATACTTATTAGGGTTTATCCCCATCTCTCTTCCTAGCTATGAAACTAGTAGTTCAATTCATACCATTACCTAAGAGATAAAAAGCACTATACTCCTTTGGAGTTGCAGGAGCCTTACAAGTATATAGAAAAACGGATATTAAGTTTCCTGGATTAAGAGTAGGATGTAACATAAAGTTTGATAAGGGACCGATTATCATTATGGGAGCACTGTCTTTGGATATGAAATTTAAAACTTTGTCAGGGATCCAGAGGTGGAAGTAGAATCAAGAGAGATTGGCTTACATACAGCTGTTTTGATTCTTGAAAGCCTGGAAATAGTAAAGATCTATACTAATTGAAGTAGAAATTCCAGGACTTCCATGGAAGCCAGTGAAAAATTGCAATAAAAAGCTCAGAAAAATGGGCAGGATATCTCAGAAGGCTGAAAACATACAAGCCAAATACGTTCTGTGGGATGGTATAGAAATCTCTCTATTTACCAGAGTGAGAAGAAATGTACTGATGAGAAGGGTACTAGTATCTCTGAGAAGCTCAGTGGTGCCTTCTCTTTGTAGGTCATGGCTAAGAGAGGCTGTTTAAGAAGTGGGTCCCCTAAGAGTGAATGTGAACATAGGATTCCTATATAACAACATCCATATAGTGGCCTTTAACCATCAGTAACAAGGTAGAGGCTATTATTTTAATAAGTGACAATGACAGAATGACAGCCAGAGGGTTTGTCTTGTACAGAGCTATCAAGATGGCTACTAGGATATGGTGTCCCTAGGGAAAAGACAGAGGGTAGCAACAAAGGAATTTTTTAACCTACACAGGAAAAATAAATCAAAGATGACTCAATTTATAAAATAAACCAGGATAGCAAGAACAGTGACAGCAGTGAAAAGTTACAATATCTTGCCTACTTTCTAGTCCTGAATATATTTTCAGTTCTGGAACCCATCATCAGATGGAGAGTCTGAGTCCCTAGGAAGGAGGACCCTGCATCACTATAGAAAATGCGTATAATAACTCCTTCCCAATCCTTTCTCAGAGAGACTTATGTTCATTAACGAGTAATATAGTGGGGACAAGAAAAAAGTGGTATTTTGTGGAATATTGAATAATGGGTCTAATCTATCTTTAATGTCCAGGGACTTAACACATCACTGTGGCCTCCTGTTAGAACGAGTCATGTAGGGGGTACATAATAAATTGATTCCTGGACCAAGTCTAGCTCACAGTTGTTCTGCTGTATCTTCAAATCAAACCAATGGTAATGTGCCTGGTCTAAAATACTTGACTGAGCCCACACATTGTTTTCTTGGCTTGTCCAATAATAACTACTACAGTGGGGAAACTCAAGAATAAACCTCTAAAATTGCCCACCTTATAGGCCAAGATATTAAATAAAAAATTATTCATTACTTCTGCTTCAAACTATGAAGGCTCATTTTTAGGGAGATTGTCCTCTCTTCATAAACAATTAGAAAACTAGAAAAATGTATGTGAAACAACAGTGTTCAAACATTAAACTAGAGTCAGCACAGGACTTTGTCCCCTAGAGAAAGAAACCAATAATGTGAGCCCTAAATTTTACCTAGCATACTGCCTGGAGATAGCTTCATGGTTGCAATGAAGGGAGAAGAAACCCAAACAGCACCCAAAGACCTGAGTTGTGTAGACAGAGAGAGTTAGGATCTCTGTCTACCCAAAGCTGTTAGGATCCGTGGAACAGAATATCAGTGATTAGAGACCTGTACACAGAAAATTTGGAGATCTGAAGAGGAATCGCCTAGGTTATTTTTCTGTGTATTGATTTGCTCTTGTATATGGTGATACTTTTTGAGGCTGGAAAAGACCTACTAGAAGACAACAGCGTGAATAATTTCCCAAGCTCATATAAAACTAAAATTATTACAAAGAAGATGTGGCACATATATAAAATGGAATATTACTCATCCATAAAAAGAAACGAACTTGAGTTATTTGTAGTGAGGGGTGTGGACCTAGAGTCTGTCATACAGAGTGAAGTAAGTTAGAAAGAGAAAAACAAATATCATATGCTAACACATATATATGGAATCTAAAAAAAAAAAAAGTTTCTGAAGAACCTAGGGGCAGGACAGGAATAAAGACGCAAATGTAGAGAATGGACATGAGGACACGGGGAGGCAGAAGGGTAAGCTGGGACGAAGTGAGAGAGTGGCATTGACATATATACACTACCAAATGTAAAATAGATAGCTAGTGGGAAGCAGCAGCATAGCACAGGGAGACCAGCTCGGTGCTTTGTGACCACCTAGAGGGGTGGGATAGGGAGGGTTGGAGGGAGACGCAAGAGGGAGGAGATATGGGGACATATGCATAGGTATAGCTGATTCACTTTGTTATACGGCAAAAACTAATACAACATTGTAAAGCAATTATACTCCAATAAAGATGTTAAAAATATAAATATAAATAAAAATAGAAAAAAATAAAATAAACTTTATGTATGTCATTATTAAAAAAAAACTAAAATTATTCATGTTTCCAAGAGTCAGAATAGAAAGTCCTTGTAATAAAAAGGGATTAGGTAGAGTACTCAGATTTATGCCTTCATTGAGGAGCCCTAAAATAGTCTATTCTGTGTACTAACAAAGCTTAAAAATAAAATCATAGAGGATCAAACTAATCTGTAAGTGAACTGCATACCAAAACAAAGCCCAATACTCTTAAAAATGCTACAAATTTCAGTAATCAAAATATAAAATTCACAATTTCAGACATCCAATAAAAAATGAGAAGGCAGACAAAAAAAAACAGAAACATATGACCCGTAACCAGGAAAAGCATATTCAGTAGAAGTAGAACTAGAGATGGCAGAGACAAATGAATTAGCAGGAAAACATTTTAATACAGCTATTGTGCCTATTACAAATGTGTTCAGAGATGAAAGGGAAAGGACAAACATAATAAAAAGAAAAATGGAATATATAAAGTCTCTAAATGGATCATCTAGAGATAAAAAAACAAAATATCTGAAATGAAAATACAGTTGGAATTAACATGCTGGGCACTAGGAAAAAACAGTGAATGTGAAGCTAAGGAAATAGAAACTATGCAAAATGAAAGCAGAGGAAGAGAGAATAATTGAAATTGAACAGAGCATTACTAACTAGTGGGAAAATATCAAGATGTCTAATAAAGAAGCAGTTGGGGTTCCAGAAGGAGTCAAGACAGAAAAGAATAAAGATTGATGAAATAATTCCCTTGGATTTTCCATAGTATGAGGAAAGTTATAAACCACAGATCCAATAAGCTCAGCTAAATGCAAGAAGAATCAACAGAAAGAGAAGCACAAGGCATGTCGTAATTGAAAATATTAAAAGTAACCAATTAAAAAGGAATTTATATAGATAGATACAAAATATGAATATGAATATTCTCAATGAAACTTTACAATCTGGAGGACAATGAAACAGCATCTTTAAAGCACCAAAGGAGAACAAGCAAACAAACAAAATGTGGATAATTTGAAATTTTATACCCTGAAATAATATTTTTCAAAACTTAAGGCAAAATACTTTTCAGACAAACCAAACGTGAAAGTATTCATCGCCAGAAGAACTGCACTGCAGGAAATGGCAAAGTAAGTTCTTTAGGCAAAATTCAAAGTTAAACAAATGGAAATATGGCTGTAGATGAAAAAAAAATGGAGAAGGCCAGAAATAGTAAATTCTGAGTAAATATAACATACATTGTTTCTTATTTTGTATCTCCTTAAATATTTAACTATTCAAAGTAAAAATAACAGTGCAACTATGCACTCTTGAATGTATAAGATTTGTTGAAGGAGGATGGAACTATACTATTGTAAAATTACTAAACTATTTGGAGAATTAGTATAATATTATTTAAAGGTAGAGTATAATAAATTTAACTTGTATGTTGTAAAATCTAGACTAAGGGTCAACAAAGTATGACCTGTGGGCCAAGTCTGGCCCACCCCTATTTGCTAGGAATGTTGTTTATTTTTAAAGAAATATTAAAGAAAAAAAAGGTAGATGAAAGAGAAGTAGGAAAAAGATAAAAAGTAAAACGTAGTGAAAGGTAGAGGTGAAAGGAGGACGAGGAAGATAAAAGGAGGTGATTATATGTGACCCGTCAGTGTCTGGTGAATCTTTTTTCTAAAAAGTCAGATAAAAATATTTTAAAATTTGTAGACCACATATGATATAAGGATACAAATATTAGGATATGTAAGTCACATATTTTTCTGACCCCTGCTCTAGAGCATAATCAAAGAAGTAAAAAAGATAAAGTCAATAAAACAATAGTTGAGATAAAATGGAGTCATAAAATGACTTTTATAATAAGAATTGTGGCTTCCATTAATAGCCCTACTATTATCTTTCCTGCTGGAGTTGTATGTTTTAATAATGAAACTAAAATATATCCTAATGGCTAATAGAAAAGAAATGCATTTAACATATCAGACTTTTATGAAAGTAAAATACTTGATTGTTGGTAAAATATAAATTGGCTACATTGTTTAGAGGTATTCATGAGTCAAATACAATTAAACATAAATAAACTTCTTTATTACCTAAATATAATCAACCTCTAAATTTTAAAACGTCATTAGAAATACAAAAGGAAATTAAATTTCAGCAAGTAATAATTACTAATGCTTATTCAATTTTTATTATGTGCCACTATACAAAACACTGTAAATAATTTATTTCTAGTCACTCATTTATTGTTTATAGCCTTATAAGAATGGTGCTATTATTATCACCATTTTAATGATAAGAAAACGGAGGCATAGAAAGTGCATCTTGATATAAGCAGTATGTTTGATAATGTGTTTTTCAGCTTCTTTTTAAAGTATTTCTGCATAGCACAGAATTTGTTTAGCGAATTTGATCAATAAAAAGAGTGCATATATAATTAAAAGCAAAAGTTATTAACTTGTTCACACTGGTTTGATTAAATTAAAATGCTCAAACTATGTATAGCCCATGGTGAGTATATAGTAATTTTTCTATTGATAGACTGTTCAGTACTGTAGCATCTGGCAAGGTTTGGTGACAGAGTGGTGGCTACTACTTCAGACAGGATGGTGAGTAAAAGCCTCTGATGGGTGGTATTTTAGATGTGAGCAATCCTCAACAAGTCATTACACAAGCATTTATTAAATCCTTCCTGTGTGTCACTGTTTTAGGCTACAGAGATATGGCCCCAAAAACAAGGGAGATGAGGCCCCTGCCTCTGAGGAGCGAGAATGACAAGAGACAGAGCCAGAGGAAACAAGTAAGTTAATTTTATACATTAAGTGCTATAAACAAACAAAATAACAGGTTTTTTTTTAAAAAGAAAAGCAAGTGGTATGGGTGAGGAGAAGTCACTGTTTTTAAGTGGCCTGGATATCTTTTAAAGGTTTGATACTTAATCTGAGACCTGAATGTGCTGATCTGTGAACAAAGTGCTCAAGGAAAAGGATGATCAGGGGCAAAGGCTTAGAACCAGAGACAAAGCCAAGGAGAAGGCCTAACTCTTCAAATAACCAACTGTGTAAATTTGAGCAAAGTCATTGACTTCTCTGTACTGACTCTTCCTTCTCTATAGTAAGTTGGTCTAGATGTCCACAGACTATTATCCTAGCATCAACAATCTTCTTTGTTTCTTAATCCTTTTACATTTGTTAAGACTTTGTTAAATTAACATTTGTTAAGTGGCACACAGGGTGCTGGATGGTAAGCACAAGCAACAATAGACCACAAGAGAAATTGAAACAGAGAAGTTTATTACTCACAGGTCCTGGAGGAAGTACAAGGCATACCTCAAGGGACCACATGGGGAAGTCAATGCAGAGAGCAGAGAGAGAGTGATAGGGCCTGGGCCATGTCCTTCTATTAGGGTCTGTGAGTGGAGTGCTTTGGGGCTCCTGGGCTAAGGCCAGATTAGTCAATTCAAACCAAATGACCAGGATTTTGGTAAGCTCCATGGGGTCTTATCTAAGTGTTATCACAAGGGGAAGGCACTGGGAGGCAGGGGAACCTGTTGAGCACAAGGGCTGTTAGACATCAGAAACTTACATTTGCTTGTGACTCTGTGGGCTGTTATCTAGGTTATGCATTTTTGTGAGGGCGCTAGCATCAGTTTAAAGTTCCTGCAGCCCTCTTGGTCAAACAAAATGACTGCTCAGGCAGCAAGATCATGGAGTAGCTTACCTAAACTCTCAACAACATTACATTTGATGTAACTAGTTTTGCAATTCTACCCTGTATTTATAAGCAGATAATCGTTAAAATAAATCTGAGTGCTCCATTTGGAGGGAAACATAAAACAAATTCAGCTTCTACTTTAGGTGTTAAGTCTCCTCTTTCTTCCTTACTCTTTATCCTATTTATGAGACTATTGGCACATTAGCAAATTTCTGTGATATAAGTTCATATATTTTATGGTAAATTTTATTAATTTTTAAACAAACTTTCTTTGTATACTTTGAAATATTATTTATAGATAAGATACATGATTATAGGGTTGTATTTTTTATTCTCATTTAGAGTGTTATTCCACTTTATCATGTTTACATCTACCCTGTTACTCTGGTTATGTATTACATATTCCCCAAAAACTGAGTAATTTATAAAATTATAGTTTCCTAATAGTCAATTTGAAGGCATTAATATTACTATAACATGTTTTAGGGCAAGTGCTCTAAATTCTGTCATTTAAAACTGGGAATTAATAAATAAAATTGCTTTACCTCCAGAGGTATTGGTAAACAAAACTTTCACCAAGAACATTCATGGAATAGATTATACCTCTGTCTCTATCTCTACATCTACATCTACCTCTATATCTATCTTTAAACTGTATTTATTTGTATGTTATTAATTCATTCATACCTTTACTAAGCTAAGTACATTTACTACTTTTTGTGAGGTAATTAGAGATGAAAACTGTGATTTATTTGAAACAAAAGGGATTGTGATCATTGTAAACCTATCTAGCAAGAAACATTTGAAGTTGATAATTCCCTCAACAGAAATCTACCTCATACCTATAGTGTGACATACATTATTTAAGGCACTGGAGTAATATTCCAGGAATTGCAGGCTGCAATCATATATGCAAACAATCTCAGATATAATCCATGAGTTTAATGACTCATCAAATGTTTTTCTCTTCAAGCAAAAAAGATAGGTGATGAAATCTGGTCATGGTCAACTTCCTCAAATACAAAGTCACATATTGAAATCCTACATTGATATTCTTATAAAATAAGAATGCTGGTTTGGATAAACTCTGTCTAATTCAGACTAGGCAAGTTTTGTGGTGTGACATTCCGTGACTCCCAAATTCTAAAACAAAACTCATGAAGTGCTTATAGCAATCATGAAAGTAGTTAATTGGAATTAGGGAAGATGCCAATGTAACAGAGGTGGCAAAAAAATAGTTATCCTGCCTGTCCTGTTAGAATCAAATAATCAAATTAAATAGGCAAGTTCACATGTTATTTCATTCAATTAAAATAATTCTCACAATAACTCTGAACCACTAAATTGGTTAGAATTATTTTGTCTCAAGGAATAGAAATCTACTCAGGCTAACTTAATTTTTAAAAAATAAATTTGCTTAACAAATAGTTATAACTTAAAAAAAAAAAGAGAGGAGGGAAGAAGGAAAAAGTAAATAACCATTTCTAATGAAGGTCAGGAATTTTCAGTCCTAGAAATTTCCATCAGGAACATATGGATTGCATGTTGGGGAATGCATGGACTTTAGCCTTACCTCAACCTGACATTGCACTCAGGATTTAATTTATGAGGAGTTAAAAGTTGATTGCTTTGATTGGATCAACTGCCCACCACCCTCCCATAGCAGGTAATAGTAAGTAAGAGGTGAGTGAGTTTCTGTGAACAGAATCTTCCCCAGAACCACATAGAATGAAGCGTGAAAATTCCCTTTAGGAAATACAGAGTGATTTTACCAAACAAAGGGGGAAAGGATGCCATATGGAAAAAGAAGAAAATATTCACAACATGTGTAAGTCTAATTGGTTTCACAGGGATGGAGGTAAATTAATTTTGGCCAAGGCAAATGATCTTGTAAACAGGAATTTTCCAAATTTCACTCTCTTTTCATTTTCACAATACTTGTGTGGCAAAGTTTAGGCCATAGTTCACAATTTAACAATTTACTGAACAGTGAGCTTTGGATAGATGTCTGAAACTTGGAAAATTACATATTCATGCCCATGTGATTACAAAGATGAATATAGATACATAGAAATTAGAAAAACAAATATTTTATAGATATCTTTTATAATTAAATGGGTTGTGCTTCTGATTCTTCTGTAGTCTTCTTGGGATACCCAATTTCAAAGTGAAAGTCTCTACTATAATTTTAGTCTCAATGGTCAGCCAAAAATTTTAAAAATAACCTGAAAAATGAAAATTAATTTTATCAAACCTTCAGTTTTAAATACAAGGCATAAATTTAAAATTATAGCCTAAAACCGCTGCTCAACATGTGCCACAGATACAGAGATCATTTTCATCATTAATCGTGTTCACTGGCAGATATAATAGGTATTGTAAGGAAAATGTCAGAATCTGTAAATCTTAAAGCACATTGAAGAGGGCAAGGTAAAAATTTAAGTTGTAATGTGGAGTAACATGTTTTCTTGCTGTTTTTATTTCTATGAAAAATTGAAAAGTTTTATTAGCACAGCTTTATATCAAGATTATTAAAGTGCTCCAGAATATTTCACCATTTTAATGTTGGAGCTAACAAAACCTTTATATATTCCCTGTGTGTGTGTGTGTGTATATATATATATATATATATATATATATATATATATATAACATACTTTAATTGGGAAAACTTTTGTTCATGGAAATATTTTTCATCAATCATTTCCATTAAAAAAATAAAACAATTGAAATGACAACGTATAATTGGTAAAAATAAAATTCATGGAATTATGTAACCATATTTAAATACTTCATAGGTATATAGGACAATACAGATCTAAAAAGATCTGTCTATTATCAGTAAACGAAATTGGGTTTTTTATCATAATGGGAAAGACATTAGATTACTTTTACATAAAACATGCATCTGTCAGGCATTATGCTGTATGTTTTGCATTCATTTCTTTTTAATAAGAGAACATCATGACTGTGAAGTTCAAGAAATTTCTCACAGACAAAATCCAAAATCCATAAGGAAGACTTAGCGATGTTTCTGGACAAAGACATAGCTCTTTGGAAGTTCATCTCAAGGTAGTATTGTGAAGAAAACCATTTGAGAGCTCTTACAATGTAAAGCGGTAAGTGGTAGCAGATTACACAGAAGAACAGTCTAACGTAGAGGTTCAGCTAAGACCTTTCAGGAGCAATGAATTTGAGAAGAATTATCTAATATAAGCAGGAATTGGTCAAATGAAGTATGATAAAGTGTATACACATCTGGAAGAGGAGATCACACGTGTGAAGGTCCAGAAGGAACAAATCACATAGCTAGAATGTCTGTGTAGATTATGGTGCCCATGAAAGGGAATGGAGATATATGTTTCTGTAGGGGGGATATATTTGAGGAAAAGCTGAAATTTAGATATATTAATCAGATGTAGCTGTGAGATTTCCAAGTAGAAAAGCCCAATGGAAAATTGAATACAATTATTTGGAGCTCAGTGAGAATGCTAGACTTATTTGTATAAGTTTTATAACCATTAAAAAAAACACTTGTTGAAAATCTGTATAGTGTACTAAGAACTGAAATATCTATATTAAATCAGATCATTCTCTGACCACATAGATGTTAGTCTATTGAGTAGTACAAAAATAGATTTAGAGGAAATCTCTGAGAAAGTATATAATTTGCAAAAGGCAACAGCTAAAGGATTAGCCCTTGAGAATTTTAAGGCATTATCAGAACAATATGCATACATAAATAAGACTTTAAAATATAGTCAATAAGGAAACACAAAAATCCAAAGAATAAATTAACACAGCAAATTAGAAAAGTGAGACTGTTAAGAAAACAGAGTGACCAGTTCTAATACTACAGAAAGTTTATCAGTTAATTCTCCATTTTCTTGGGCTGAAGGAAAGCCATCAATGATCTTAGGGTTATTTCAAGGTGCATGTAATTACCTAAGAAGTTAATAGTATGTGGGAATTAGAGATTATGAGTGGAAACATAAATGTATTGATAGGTAAGTAGATAGAGGAATATATTATTCAATTATTGTATTTATTTTTAATTTGAGAGGGATGCCAAGCAAATAAAGAGAGAGAAAAAAAGTAGAAGTGAACCCCATTTGCACTAGGATAACCATGATTAACAATGGAGGATTATTTAAATGGAAATCATTGGCAGGAGACATGGAACTAAATAAAAGAATGTCTTGTCAGAAGGCCTCAATTTTCATAGTGAAGAAAGACACAAAGAAATTTCTGAAAGTGATAGATGAAGATATATTAAAAGTTAAATTAGATATTAAGATAGTCACTGAGAAAATGAGGAAGAAAATGACTAGAGTCTTCTGGAAAGGCTGTTGGGTATACAAAAGTCACATGAAGATTTAACTGTGTTTGAAGACCAGGATCAGTGTTACTTATGTGGTATCTAGCCTTTGTTGTTGTTTTGTTGTCATCATCTTTGAGGTTGTTTTAGCCTATTTTAATATGTTTGAATGATTTGAATTATTCTAGAGTTCTTGTTTGATAGGGGTTGTTAGGAATGAAAAAGAAAGTAGAGGTTTGAAGAGTAATAGCTAAAAGTTTTCATCATGAAATCTTGGATACATTGACATGCAGGTAAAATAATAAGCTGGTTGCTCATACTAGATCTTAAGGTTCTAATATTTGAAAAATAAGAAATTGAGAAAGAAGGAAAAAGGAGATTGTAACCAGGAAACAGAGCATACAATATTAAATTTCAGTATGTGTGTGGTTTCAGGTTATGACAGCTTATGACAAAGTCTGGTGTGTAACACTGGATGAGAATTACAAAAAGGAAATAGAAGCAAATTCTTCTTCATCCATAAATTTACATATTATTTCATGAAGCTATGAAAATGATTGAATAATAATAAAATCCAAAAAGTTAAGCATAGTGGCTAGCATGCAGTGTATATGTAATAAATATTAACTTTTTTATATCTATAATTATTTTTAAGATCTCTGTTACCATCTATTTAGTAATTGTTAGTCTTGATGAGTGTCTACCTTTTCAAAGGTAGCTTCAAGTAAATATAGCAAGGTTAGAGGTAATCTGTAATACAAGACTGTTCACTCAGTCTTCTGGAAAGGAGAAGATGATAAAAGAGAAATATGCCTCTATAAAACTATTTCCCAGAAGAAGATAATGGCAAGGTTGTACCTGAGTCATCAGGAAAGCTGCTATTCTTCTGGAAAGTCACAGAGTCATAGAAAAAATCATGTGGTCAAAGGAAAGAATAAATGCATCACATATACTCTGTTATTAATGCTAAAAGCAAATACTGTATCTTCCAAATATTTATTTAGCATCTTGTGCAAATCAATATCTAAGTGCCTAGTAGGTGCTCATATATACTAGATAGATAGATAGATAGATAGATAGAGGGAAATGACTGGCTGATAGAATAAATGACACAAAAAAATCAAACAACACATGAATAAAAATCAGAGAGGGACTTCCCTGGTGGTCCAGTGGTTAAGACTCCATGCTCCCAATGCAGGGGGCCCACGCTCGATCCCTGGTCAGGGAACTATATCCTGCATGCACAACTAAGAGATCCCATGTGCTGCAACTAAGACCCAACCAAATCGATAAAAATAAATAAATATTTTTTAAAAACCCAAACAAACATATATTTATTCCACTGACTTTAAGTTAGCAGAATACCTATAGCCTCTTTTGGTTTTATGCTGGAAAAATAACATTTTGTTTTATACCTTGAAAAATACAGCGTTTTTTTTTTCTTTGCTCTTCAAGGTAATAAGGTTAATATTAATTAATATAGCAAACTAAATTCAAGTAAACATATTCAGTTTTTATAATCCTGGCATATATACTATATATACTCTTATACATATAAAAACACACACTTTTGCTCTCTTCCATGATTTTTTAAAATTACTACTTACTTATTTCTTAATTTTGAGCAAAGAAGATGTTGTTTCTCATCACCCTAAATATGAATAATAAATTTTCAATCTATATGAAGTAAAGATGATGAATGTGAACATAACTAGTGCAGCAAAGCTATATCCATCATTTTAATTCGGCGCTTGTTATAATAAAATCTTAGTTATTACTAGTAAACAGAATCAATGGATTATTACAATTTTTTTTTTAATGTAAAGTGTATGTTTTCTTTTCTCAAAAGGCTTTTGGGTGTCGTGCTTTTACTACTTAACACTTTGTATAATTTATTGGATGATTATCCAAAAATTATAATGACTGCCAGTATAACTGCGATTTTTTAATGAAAAATCATCATGAGATATACATACTTGGAAAAAGCAATTTATGCCATATGATAATTTCTTTGACACATAAATGAACACAACCACTAGTAAAATAAATTCATACTAATTCCTGAAATGCAAACACACAGAGACACAGACACATACAGGATATTTTTCTTAAGTAAAATGGATTGATAAGTGGCTTAAATATCTCTGCCTCTTCATATTCAGTGTCTCTCAAAAAATCCTTTCCTAATTGATTGGCTTCAGCACTTATTTTTCTTTTAAGTGTGATCCATGTGTTATAGTTTAGTGATGAACTAAATATTCACATAATGTGGAAACATACAAATTATAATTTGCCATCCTCCATTTTGGACCCTTATTCCATGACCTATTTTTAAACAGCTTTATTAAGTTATGACACATTCACCATAAAATGTACCATTTAATGTGTTCAATTCAATGTTTTTTTAATATATTCACAAACTTGTGCAACCAACCCTGCAATCTAAATCTAGACTTAATCACCCAAAAAGGAACCCTGTGTCCATTGACCATAACTCTCCACATATTGCCCTGCCAGCCAGCGGTATACAACCACTAATCTACTTTCTGTCTCAAGATTTGCCATTTTCACTTCTATATAGGAAGTCTTACAACATGTAATCTTTTGTGACTGGCTTCTTTCACTTTGTAGAATGTTTTCAAGGTTCACCCATGCTGAGCATATGTTAATACTTCATTTTATTTATTGTCAAATAATATTCAATTATATAGGTATATCATATTTATCCACTTAAAAGTTGATGGACATTTGGGTCATTTCTACGTTCTGACTATTATGACTAATGCTTCTATGTTTAAGTTTTTGAGTTGGCATATATTTTTATTTCTCTTGAGTATTACATAAGAGTGAAATTATTAGGTCATGTGATAACTCTATATTTACCATTTTGAAGAACCGCCAGATTATTTCTGAACTATTTTTCATTTGCACCAGGAGTGTATGAGGGTTCCAATGTCTTCACATTCTTGCCAACATTTTTAATTGTCTGACTTTTGATATCACATGCTCGTATATGTGAAGCAGTAGATGATTGTGATTTGGCATTGCATTTGCCTAGTGATTATTGATGTTACACATCTTCTCATGTGCTTGCTGGCTATTTGTATATCTTCTTTGGAGAAAAAGCTATAGAGATCATTTGCCCATTTTTGAATCAGATTAGTTGTCATTTTATTTTTGAGTTGTAAGAGATCTTTATGTATCCCATATACAAGTCCGTTATCAGCTGTGTAATTTACAAACACATTCTCCCTTTCTGTGGATTTTCTTTTCACTTGATGGTATTGTTTACTGCACAAACATTTCTAATTTTGGTAAATACAATTCATCTAATGTTTTCTTTTACCATTTGTGCTTTCAGTGTCATATCTAAGAAGTGATTGTCTAACCAGGTTCAAAAATATTTCCTCTGTTTTCTTCTAAGAGTTTTATTGTTTTAGCTTTTCCATGTAAGCCTATGATTTATTTTAAGATAATTTTTACATAAAGTGTGATTAGATGCCTAAATTCATTCTTTTGCGTTTAGATTGCAGTTGTCCAAATCCCAATTGTTCCATTGAATTGTTTTGGCACATTGGCACTGTGATTATGCCAGTATCACGCTCTCTATTAAACTTACTTTGTAGAAAGCCTTTAAATCAGAAAGTATGAGTCCTCCAATTTTTTTCTTCTCTTTCTATATTTTAATATTGTTTTGGCTATTCTGGTTCCCTTTTGTGTGTTTATGAATTTTAGGATCAGCTTGTCAGTTTCCTCAAGAAACCAACTGTGATTCTGATAGAGAGAGATTGCATTAAATCTGAAGATCAATGTGAGAATTATTGCCAGTTTAACAACAAGTCTTGTGATCAATGAACATAGGATGTATTTCCTTTAGTTTAGGCCTTTTTACATTTATTTAACAATATTTTGAAGTTTTCAGGGTATACATTCTACAGAATTTTTGTTAAATTTATTATAAGAATTTTGATAATTCTTATAATTATCAAACACCAGAGCACCAATTATATGAATGAGCCATCTGGACCTGGGCATTTCTTTGTGGGGAGCTTTTAACTACTAATTCAATTTCTTTAGTGATCGATTCAGATTTTTTAATTTCTTCTTGAGTCAGTTTTGGTAGTTTATATCTTTCTAAGCATTGGTCTATTTCATATAAGTGATCTATTTTGGCGGCATACAATTGTTCATGTGTGTGTATGTTTTATTATGTCATTGGAAAATACATATTTAGTTATGTCTTTCTAATCTACTTTATCCCTTCTCCCCCCCTTTTCCCTAATTTCCTTCATCAGAACCTCTAGAACATGTTGAATATAAGTGACAAAATTGGACTTGTTTTCTTCCTGAATTTAGGGGAGAGGGATTGCATCTTTCACAATTAATTATGATGTCACTTGTGGGATTTTTTGTAGACACCCTTGATCAGGTTGAAGGTACTTCTTTTTATTTTCATTCTTAGTTTGTCGAGGTGTTCTTTTTTGTTTTGTTTTGTTTTCTAACTATAGAAATGGTATTGAATTTTATCAAATTCTATTTCTACCTCTATTGAGATAATAAGTTATGCACTTTATTCTAGTAATATGATGCATTACATTTATTGATTTGATATATTAAACTATTCTTATATTCCTGAGATAAATCTCATTAAGTTATGATACATAATGTTTTATATAATTTGCTTGTTTCACTTTGCTAGTTATCTTCCTAAGTGTTTTTGTACTTATATTCATAAAGGATATCAGTATGCAGTTTAATTTCCTAGTAATAACTTTATCTGGCTTTCCTATCAGTGTAATGAAAATATCGGGGAATTAAGATAGATAATATTTTATTGAAATTATAAAATATCTGAACATACAAAACACAGATAATATTATAACGGACACCTATTACTCATGATCATATTTTAATAAATATCTTTTTTGGCCTATTTGCTACACATTGATCTCTCTTTAAAGAATTATGTATTCCAACTATTACCACACTGTTGCCTCACCAAATTATCCCTCACCTCAAATATTAAAATTATATTTGCCATGAATGGTTATATAGTTTCCTACTTGTGAGCATACCTATGTATTATATATTAAAATGATCTATCTTTATATGGGCCAAGCTTTTAAAAAACTGCTTATTTTCTCTCTTCATTATATTGATCAACTTTTTAAATTCTTTTTTATTCTTGAATAGATTAGAAGATTTACATTGTACTCTATTCTTTTAGTGAATAATTTTATGTTTTTCACGTGTATACTTGTTTTAACAGTCTTAATTAAATCAATACTTCTACAGACTTCCTAAACAATACAAGAGTATTAAGCCATTTAAATTGAATCACTCTTGGGAATTCCTTGGCAGTCCAGTGGTTAGGACTCAGTGCTTTCACTGCTGTGGACTGGGTTCAATCCCTGGTTGGCCAACTAAGATCCTGCAAGACAAGTGGTGTGGCCAAAAAAAAAAAAAAAAATTGGATTACTCTTTACTTCATTGCATGCTGTTTTATATGATCAGTATTTCATCTTTGTTTATTTTATCCTGCTATATTATTTGTTGAGTTAATTTCAAGGAAAGTATTTTTTTATTTTTACAAGTTTTATTTGCTTCCCTAAAAACATTACTCTTATTTTTCTAAGGGGACTTATTTTTACTTAAGTTTCTAAATGAACAAATTTGTGTTTTTTTACATTGTAATACTATTTTCTCAAGTCCTTTTTGATCTATTCTGCTGATTGTTGTAATTGTCTTTTTTGTATTTTAATTATGGCATTATAGTCTGCATGGGTTCTTTCTCTGTAAGAAAACCTTGAGGTTTGACTGTGAAACTGCCTTTCCAGATCAGTTTTGCATTAGTTTCTGCTAGACACCTGAAATATACTCTAGGCCTTTGACCAATTTTTAATGCAATTTCAAAACTCGAGGTTTCCCTGAATACTTGAGTAGTATAAATTTGAATCCCAAATTTGCATGAGTTTTAAACCTACAGCTTCAGATTCTTAGGGGAGATATTTTTCCTTTCTTTCGGACTCATACATAATCAAACACATTTCCCTATCATCTCCCTTGCCTACTAGGTGTCTTTAAAACACTACTCCACTATGACTCTGAGAATCCCAAATTTTTGCAAAAATGGTAGTTTCAATCCCCTAAAACCTTGCTTCCTGTGCCTGTGTGGGAGCGTGGAGTGAGGGGGGTAATAACAATTTTGCCACTAGGTTACATCTCTTACCCAAACCCTACCCCATTCCCAGCCCTAGGAGACAGCAACCACTCATGATTTATCCCTCTGAGATTCATTTTTTTTTTTTTTTTTTTTGCAATTTCATCTTTTTTTTGAGCATTTGGGACATATTTCTTTCTTGGCCACTCAGCCATGCAAATAATTTTTGTTCTCTTTTATGCAGAGTTTCAGGTTTTTTAAGTGAAAAATATTTTAAAAATTTAACTCCAAACCTTCTTTAAAAAGAATAATTGAAAAAAAAAAAAAAAGAATAATTGTACTTACTTATTCATACCTCCTTATTTGCTGGAAAAATTTAAGTGTAAGTTTTAGGCAGTCACGTGTTGTGGAGCAGGTGTGTGCCCAATGGGCTCAGGAGGTGGAGCTGTTGGGCAGGCTCTGAGAGGCAGAAGATGACAGAATTCATAAGGCAGTTTTGTGAGCTATGTGGGTGGTGGCACAGGCTCTAAGTGGAGATTGGAGCTAACTATTACACTGTTCTTTCCAATAAAATGTCATTTTAATATATTTTATTTAGCTATTATTATTTTACCTATATATTGCATCCCTTTAATCTGTTTGTGATACATGAACACTGGAGAATGACAAAAGTTAGAATAAACAGTTAATAAATATAGGATTGTTAATTTAATAAAAGTGAAAAAATGGATTAAACTCAGGGCTCTTCATGCTGAGGATTTCTAAGACGAAGTAAATATTTTAGTGAACTCAGAGCTTTATTAAAAATAGGAATCTAATTTTTAGAGCCACACATGGCTATATGTAAAGAGAATATAGAGGAAAATTACCTGTTTGAACTCTACTAGGATCCACGTCTTATAAAATCAGTCCTCTTTTAGAAGCTAGAAACTCTGAACCTCAGGTGGGGATGATGAGGGTTGTTTATATTTGATCCTCTCTTGCTCTTTCAAACTGAGAATATCAGCACTGCATTAAACAGGAATTCCTTCAATATTTTAGGCTGTAGAAAAATAGTTCTGAGCAATAACCCTATGCTTATTATTTATTTAGTAGGTAGACTGGTGAAGCAAATACCTGATTTCCTTATACCATTTTACATAAAAAATTTATCAGAGGATATGTATATATTTTTTAATAAATTTAAATTAATTCTAGTGAACTATTTGATGTCTGTCATTAATAGATTTAAGATTATTACAATAAAATGGCTGATTCACCCTGTTCTCTAAGAAAAAGTTAATCAATTGCAGTATCGGTAATATTAACTTTTTGACTCCTCACACTTTTAAATAATTTTACTGGCATGATATGTTGTTACAAATGTTAGTAAAGGGAGGAGGAATAAAAACTCTACTGAAGTCCAGTTAGGTAATATGTTCTAGTTGTCTGAGAAGCCTATAACCTTACTATATAGATATTGCTTTTGGCATGGAGATTTCAAGTCCCAGAAAATTGTAAAATAGAATTGTGCTAAATGTTACACAGTGTCAGTATTTGTAGAACCCTAAAAAACTAAAATATTAGAATACATTTTATTTTATGACATTTGAAATACTAATGGTATCGTTCAGAATTTTTGTCAGATTAAATACATACACCACGCGAGTTACCTTATTATCCTTTTTATATTTTTTTCAAATGAAGAGCTATTTGAAATTGCAATAAAAAATAAAAGAAATAATCTGATGACCAAAATTTATCAGTCAGCTAATTTTTCAAGTGAAATAAGGGGAAGTAAGAATACAGAATAATAACTAAAATGACTATAGTCAATAAAATAGCAAGGCAAGATGATGTGTTTAATTACACATTTATTCAATTAATATCTTAAACATATGAAATACTGATTCGAACATTATAGGTAAAGTGAAACAAAAGTTTTCCAATAAAGCTATGTGTCATTTGAAATTATGTACTAAACACTATAGTACAAAATAATAGAAATATAAATATTAGCATTCCTCAGATTACAACATAAACACACTCATTCATTTCAAAAATTATATAGGAAAATGATTGCAGGAAATATCAGCCTGACAGAAAAACTTTTTCTGATTAAGAACAAGTTATTCAATTAAATAATCTTCTATGATATACTAAAGATTTCTAATACTTAAACTGTATGTAATGTTAATAATATAATTATTCCTCTCTTATTTAAGCATTATATTATTAGAAAAAGATTTATTTCTTGTCAATGGAATGCATTGTGAAGAAATATAGTTTTGAATGTTTACTTTTATTTAGGAAGCATCAAAATGTTACTTTTCAAAGTATAAATAAAATATACATAGGAACTCATGTTCATTATACAAAGGTATAATCCTCAAAATTATAAGAAACAATGCACACACACATTTTCCATGACAAGTTGTTCAGGAAAGTAAGGGGCATAAACTTAGAAACAAAAAAGAAATTATAGCTAACAATATAGAAATAATTAAAATTAGCATAGAGTACTACTTCAACTCAACATTAAAAGGTTATGTATATATAAAGATATAGATAAAACCTTGGTAAATATGAATTACCAAATAAAAATTAAATGACCAATACCCATGGATCATCTAAGTTAATTTTTTTCTTTCTACTTGAATGGGAATATTTGGAAATTGCTTCCTTTGAATAAAATAACATAAGCATGTGGAGGAATTATTTTAAAAAATAGTAATCTAACTGATTTCTGTTAATATAATGATAGCATTTACTTGTTTATCTTAATTTGAATGATAAGAATTTTTACTCTTGAATTTAGTTATTGTTATTGTTGCCATAACAATGTGCCACAAACTGGTGCCTTAAAAAACAGAAATTAATTCTCTCACAATTTTGGAGGCTTGAAGTCTGAAATCAGGGTGTTGGGAGAATTGGTTCCTTCATAGGAACTATGAAGGAAAGGTATATTCTAGGTCTATCTTCTTGGCTTTGTAGATGGCCACTTTCTTCACATCATCTTCCTTCTATGTGTACCTCTCTGTGTCCAAATTTCCCCCTTTTATGTGAAGACACCAGTCACATTGGTCATTAGCCCACGCTAATGATCCCATTTTAACTTTACTATCTCTGCAAAGACCCTATTTGCAAATAAGGTCACATTCTGAAATGTTAGAGGTCGGGACTCCAACATATCTTTTTGAGAGGGAAACGATTCAACCCAAATACCTATAATTTTAGTTATTTTCTTTGATGAGGGTGTGAAACTATATTATACTGAAAAATAGAGGACATATGCTTGGATATTTATCTTTGAAATGGTTTTAATATTTTGTACCTAGTGCATAATGGCATTTACCTAGATATACTTTTCCCTATGCTTTTCCATCATTTACTTTTTAAAGAGGAGTTGGGTGAGGTAGGATGATATATTCTTTCCAATAGTGACTGAAAATTAGCTATAATGTTATTAGTTTATACTTTAAGTTTTGTGAATATGGAATTACATATAGAATATATTGGAGTCAGAATGGGTTGTTTCACAGTCCCATAATTACACATTATTGCTATGCAAAGTTTCTTCACTTTTGCTTTGAATTTTATCTTGTACTCTGGTTGTTATAGGACCTGGCCCTGACCTGAAGCATTCACAGATTTATATGAAAAACATTGAACTCAGTGGGTAAATATAATTCCAATTATTATTATTGGAATCATTTACCTGTTTTTTTATTTGGTTTGTTATGTTCTGATAAAGATTATTTTAAAGATTTGATGATATCAAATGAAATAAGATATATTTAATATACCTAAGATCTGTTAATGAAAAGAAAGACAAGATAGAAAATAATCCAGAAAAACCCAGTATTAGAAAGCATTATTTGTTCACTATTTTTACCTAAAATATTTGGCTGTAAAAAACAATGATTAGAACAAAGCAGCTGGTTTGGTTTGGTTTGATTTTTGATTTTACACATGAGAATTGAAAGAAATAAACTTCTAGGGGCTTCTCTGTGCCAGGAATTTAGATATTTACAATATTTCTCTTTAATAGGCCCCAGATTCCCTGAACAGAATGTAATTCCTATTCCTGGGATAAGGAAGGACACAGCAACCAGAAAATGCAGATACTATTAACTGTATCTTGGGAGCTTTTGAATGCAGCTTGTTGAGGATTCTAAAAGCCAAGCCTAAAGACCAAAAAAAAAAAAAAAGTAATTTGTAACTTAAGAAAAGTGGACAATCATACACAAGTAAAAATATTAGAGCACTAGCATTCAGACTAAGCAATAAATATATTTTGATTCATGAAAAAGAAAATTAGGCTAAAAATTTGGTCACAATCAAGGCCAATATATTTTTTTTAACTTAGCTTGAATGATGTTTGGAAATTCTCTGCCCAAAACATATTTAACTATATTGTTAATTAGATCTTCCTGCCCAGTAATATTTACATAGAATTGGTCCCAAATCCCAGGTCATGCTCTGTAAAGATTGGTGCCTTATATAAGACTACAAAACATCCACAAGAGCCCTAGGATCTCATGCTTACCTATTACTTTAAATTGCTACTTTAATGAATTTGTTTTGAATCATTCTACTTCTTTCTATATATTGTGTTTTCTTCACTCTGCTAGCCTGAATTTGTAAAATATCTCTTAATTTCCTCATTAATACATCCCTCCTCAAACACACACACACACTCACACTAAATTAAGAAAATACATCAAAGTACAGTGTATGTGTTGGGGAAGAGGTGGGGGAATGCAAGATAATTAAAAAAAAATAGGCACAACTTTTCTTAAATTCCTTTAGATCCTTTTGCCATACTGTGCTCTTATATTCATTCTTATCTCTTCCACCCTCCCCCAAGTTCCTGTAAATTTCCTTTCAATAATATTGTTTCTACATCTAGTGTTATCAATCTTTTGATTCCCCATGCTATCTTAGTCCTAGCCATCAGCCTACAAACATAGTCAGTATAATTTCTTATGCAAAGATTTTTGTTTCTAATGGGATTTCTATTCCAAAATATTAAAATACAATCTATCCCTCCCAGAACACAAGGACATGACTATAATTTCTAAATTGTAATCTGGCTACAATATTCAAAATCCCATAAAGCATGAATTAGGTAGATGTTGAAAGACAATGGAGAAAGAAGCTCCAAAAATTAGTCCTTCCAACAAAACATCTATTGGGTTGGTAAGAACTGTCAAAATCAGTTCTGAACTCCTGTTGAACTCTAGATACTAGGCAAATTTTGCAGCTTTGAGGGAGTGCTTGATAAAGAAGATGGTACATTTTGGTGAATTTTGTTGTTTTGCATAGCAGTTACTATCCCGCTTCTCAAGATCAGCAATAGACAGTGATAGGACAGTGGCCTGTGTTTCTGGTGTGTCTTGCTAGTAGCAGTATAGGCAATAAGATCTTTGATCTCCAAGAACTGGGTTTGTTGCTTTGATCTACCTGGTAGTTCACTGAGGAACTGGCAAAGGGTAGGCCATTGTTTCAATCCCTGGATCTCAAGTGGGTTCTGTCTGAGGCAGAATCTGTTGAAATAATTTAAAGAGAAAGGACACCTTTATTATTTTACTTTCTTATTGGATCCAAGAATTCAAGGAAATTTCTGTGAGGTCACTCACTGACTGCAGAGAAAAGTAAACAGAGAATTCAATGACTACGCCTAACAAAGAATATAGACTTTGCAAAAATAATCTTGTTAACTCATGAAACAGACAACTGAATCCCCAAACAAGTAATAAAAATTTTCCCAGAGGGCTTCCCTGGTGGCGCAGTGGTTGAGAGTCTGCCTGCCGATACAGGGGACGCGGGTTCATGCCCCACTCCGGGAAGATCCCACATGCCATGGAGTGGCTGGGCCCATGAGCCATGGCCACTGAGCCTGCGCGTCTGGAGCCTGTGCTCTGCAACGGGAGAGGCCACAACAGTGAGAGGCCCACGTACTGCAAAAAAGAAAAAAAATATTTCCTGGAAAAGGGTGAGAATCTGATTTCCAGTATCACATTATGATATTTAATATATCCAGTTCTCAATTAAAAATTACAAAGTATACATAGAAACAGGAAAGTATAGTCCATTCAAAGGAAAAAGAGAAATCAATAGAAATGTCCTTGAAAAAGACCTGATGGCAGATATATTAGACAAATACTTTAAAATGACTATTTTAAGGATGCTCAAAGAACAAAGAGAAAACATGGAGAAAGTGGAAAAAAAGTATGGACAAGATAAAAATATGAATAAAGATGTAGATAACCTAAAAAGAAAACAAAAAGAAATCTTGAGCTAAAAAGTACAATAACAAACAAAAAAAGTCACTGCAAGGATTCAAAGGCAGATTTGGAAGAAAGGTGGAAGAAAGAATCAGTAAAATTGTAAATAGGACAATGGGAATGACCAAGTTTAAACAATAGAAAGAAAAAAAGATTGAAGGAAAGTGAACATAGCCTAAGGAATTATGGAACATTATTAAGTGGATAAAAATATGTATTATGGGAATCCCAGACGGAGAAGAGTAAAAGAAAAGATTAGAGAGAATATTCAAAGAAACTAATGACTGAACAAGTTTCTAAATTTGATGAAATGCATAAGTGTAAACATCCAATAAACTTAATAACTCCAAGTAAGATGTACTCGAAGGTACCCATAGTCAGACATCCTATAATCAAATTTTAAAGTCAAAAACAAAGAGAAAATTGTGAAAGCAGCAATAGGGGAGTGACATGTCATATACAATGGTTTCTCAATATGATTACTAGCACATTTCTCATCAGGAACTTTGGGAGACCAGAAGGCAGTGAGCCTATATATTTAAAGTACTGAAAGAAAAATACCTCTGAATTGACCAATAATCCTGTATCCTACAAAACTGACCATTAAAAATGAGGGAGAATTTAAGACATTCCCAGGTAAACAAAAGCTGAAGTTCAATAACGCTAGACCTGCCCTGCAAGAAATGCTAAAAGGAGTTTTGGGGGTGAAATGAAAGGACACTAGACAATAATTTAAAGCTGTATGAAGAAATCAAATTAGCAGTAAATACATGGGCAGTTATAAAGCTAGTATTATTGTAAGTTTGGCTTCTAACTTCATATTTTATTTACAACATAATTTAAGAAATGAATCAATTTAAATAATTACTAGTTTATCTTTTGGAGCACACAATATATGTAAAGATGTAATTTTATGATATCAACAATGGAAAAAGGTGTGAATTGAGCTGTAAAGGAGCAGAGTTTTGTGTTATTGAAATTAAGCTGCTATAAATTCAAATTAAAACTTCAGGGCATTAAATGTAATCCCCATGGAAACAACAAAAAATAGTGATGGAATATACACAAAGGACAATGGAAAGGAGTTCAAACATTTCACTGTTTTAAAAAATCGATTAAAGTTAAAAGAAGACAGTAATGGAGAAAATAAGGACAAAAAAGCTGTAAGACATATAGAAAACAAATAGCACACTGAAAGAAATAAGTCCTTTTTTATTAGTGATTACTTTAAATGTAAATAGATTATACTTTCCAAAGTCAGACATTAGCAGACTGACTTTAAAAACCATGATCAAAATTCCATGCTATTTACAAGACACTTGGTTCCATTGAAACAAGTAGATTGAAAGTGAAAGGACGGGAGAGGATAGTCTACACAAATAATAACAAAAGAGCAGAGGTGCCTAGACTAATGTCAGACAAAATAGACCTTAAATAAATAAAGGTTTCATGAAACAAAGAAAGAGATTATGTAAAGATTAATAAACAATTCAATTCAATACAGCAAGAAGATATAAAAATTGAACTGTACAACTTAAGGAACTAGAAATAGAACAAACTAAAGCCAAAGCTAACAGAAAGAAGAAAACCATAAAGATAGAGCAGAGATAAATTAAATAGAGGATATTCAAACAATAGAGAAAATCAATGAAACCTGAAGTTGGTTCTTTGAAAAGATCAACAAAATTGACAAAGTTTTGATGGACTAAGATAAAAAGAGAGAAGACTCAAAATACTAAAATCAGATCTCAGAGTGAGGACATTATTATCACTTCAACAGAAAAAGAAAAATGATTAAAAGAGAGTACTAAAACAATTATACAACAACAAATTGCGTAAGCTAGATGAAAGGGGCAGAATTTCTAGAAACATTCCAAGACTAAATCATGATGAAATAGAATATCTGAATAGGCCTAATGAGCAAGGAAATTGAATCAATATTCAAAAAACTGACAACAAACAAAAGGTATAGAAGTGATGAATTCACTGATGAATTCTACCACACATTTAATGAAGAACATCAATGCTTCTCAAACTTTTCCAAAAAAAGAGTTGGAAATACTTCTTAGCTCATTATTTGAGGTGAACATTACCTTGATTGACACCAAGGCTAGAAAGACACACTCTAAGAAACCAAACTATAGGCCATTATCCTTTCTGAACATGGATGCAAGAATCCTCAAGAAAATAATTGGGAACCAAATTCAGCAACATATTACATGTATTATACAACATGAACAAGTGGTTTTTTTTCTGGGAATGCAAGGATGATTCAATATATGAATATTCATTAAAGTAATATGCCACATTAACAAAATGAAGGAGGAAAATCTCTTGATTAATTCAGGAAAGGCATTTGACTAAATTCAACTTTCAAGATAACACTCAACAGATGAATAGAAGGAAAATACCTTAACATAATGAAATCCATATATGAAAATCCATAGCAAGCATCATACTCAATGGTGAAAGATTGAAAACTTTGCCTCTAAGATCAGGAGTAAGACACTGATACCCACTTTTCACCACTTCTGTTCAGCATTGTACTGGAATTTCTAGTCAGAGAAGTTAGGCAGGAAAGAAAAATAAAAGGCATCCAAGTTGGAAAAGAAGAAGTAAATTTCTCTCTGTTCACATGAGATATGATCTTCTATGTAGAAAACCCTAATGTTTCCACACACAGAAAACTGTTAGAAGTAATAAATGAATTCAGCAAAGTAACCAGATACAAAGTGAATACACAAAAATTAGTTGCATTTTTATACGGTAACAAGGAACAATCAAAACAGGAAATTATTGAAACTATTTGATCTACAATAACATTAAAAAAGAATAAAATACTTAGCAATTAATTAAAGGTAAACAAACAAACAAAAAAACTTGTACAATGAAAACTATGACACATCTGAAAGCAATTAAAGACATAAATGAATGGACAAATATTTATGGGATGGAAAACTATATTGTTCAGATGTCAATACTACCCAAAGTGATCCACTGAATTCAATGTAATCCCTATGAAAATCCCAATTACAGTTTTACGGAAATAGAAAAACCCATCCTAAAATTCATATGGTATCTCAAGTAATCAAAACAATTTTGAACAGGAAACACAAAGCTGGAAGACTCAACTTCCTGGTTTTAAAACTTAGTATAAGGAGATAGAATAATCAAAACAATATTGCCCAACATAAAGAAAGACATATAGACCATAGGATTTCCCACACCTAAGTAACTTTCCCTCAAGATTCTTTAAGGAAAGTCTAGTATTTGTGACATAACACAAGTCAGGGCAAGGGTCACACATAACAGGATGCTTGAAGAACTACCAATGGACTGGGGAATATAGATTTTAATATCAACAGGTTCAAGTTGCTGACAGATTGGACATACTTGCTAAGACATCTGATCTCATAGGAAAAGTGCATTTCAGGATCTGATAGCTGATCTGACTGTTACAGTATACTAGGAAAAGGAAAAAAAATGTGTTAAGTCTGAATGAATTTGTAATTTTCTGATTAAATTTTGTGATTCTGCCAGATTTTAATTATTCAAAAATGTATTTTAAACTAAGATGAGAATTAAAAGTTATTTTTCATGAAATGAGTATATTTTATTTGTGAAGATGCTGCCATAGAAATGAGTACACAAATGTATTAGTTGAGATTTTGTCCTATGAAAGAATAATTCTATGCAGACCCTTAAAATACTTGTGTGTGTATATACATATATATAATAAAAGTATATATTTCCATAATTATGTCCAATAATAGTGTCAGAGTCACCATTACAAGGAAAAGATATTGACAAAATATGTTAATAATTGTTCTCTTATGTAGTAAAACTTAAATTAGATAATGTCATCTCTCTTAGTAGATTTTCCAGTATATACCTGAAGATATTTCTAATAGCAAGAAAAACTTCATCTAGAGGCAGCAAAGATGAAAGGTGTCTGTCACTGGAAATTAGTACAAAGACAAGGTTTCAAGTGAGGGTATTGATTAACGTACAAGAGGAAGGAAGCTACTTTTAGAAGATGTGACATGATATTTAGAGATCTCTTTGAGTCTTTATGTTCAAGAGCTAAATGTTTTTCTCTCCTTTTTCTGGAACTTAAAAAAATCCAAAAATAAAGCATATAATAATAACAAATCAATATATTTTCATAAATTCAAATGACAAAGTATTAAACATTTATATTCAAGTGTTATAGTTTGTCCTTGTCCCTTTATAACAAGATATAGATATATATGTGTGTATATACACACATACATATATACATATGTATAAACACATACATATATATACACATACACATTAAAAATTAAATATATGGTAAATTTTAATTAGAATGAATAAAAAGAGTCTTAAAGCTAAAATATAAACTCTCATTTTCTCAAGATTTTAGATCAAATTGCTTTGTTAAGATACTATCTAAAACAATATGTTTCAATGACTAATAGTAAAAAAAAAAAAAAAAAACTTTGGGCACTGTTGGTGTATGGTACAGCACATAGAAAACTATATTATAAAATCAATAATTTTATCAATCTCTATGATTCAAAGAGATTGTTGTCTGGACTGTACTGTTGTGCCTCTTTTTTTTTTTTTTCTTACGGTACGCGGGCCTCTCACTGTTGTGGCCTCTCCCGTTGCAGAGCACAGGCTCCGGACGCCCAGGCTCAGAGGCCGTGGCTCACGGGCCCAGCCGCTCCGCGGCATGTGGGATCCTCCCAGACCGGGGCACAAACCCGTGTCCCCTGCATCGGCAGGCGGACTCTCAACCACTGTGCCACCAGGGAAGCCCTGTTGTGCTTCTCACAGTCAGAAAATTAGAATAAAACTTAAGGTCTGGGTTTAACTTTACTGATTCTGGTTACACATCTTATGTAAACAAGGTCATCATTTTCATTTAACTTGCTGAAATTTCTTAAGGGCAAATATTACCTTACCTTCCACATAGAAATATTCCTCATTTCAAAAATCTGCTTGTCCCTTCAACCATGCTTCAATTGTTTTGGTCCCTCCATACTTGAACCTAGATACAGAATAGGAAACTGTGTAGTATGGAAATGGGAATACATGGATAGTTATTATAGACAGTTGTGTCTTAATTCTTCCTTTAGCTGTCACAAAAAATTTTGGGAAAAAATTAGAAAAGGATTTTAACCAATTTGGATATTTGCGCACTGTTCTCAAAATTTCTTTTGGGAACCTGCCAAATCAGAGCCGCAATAAACATCTACCTCTGTAGCTATCAACTATTCCAATAGTTTCTCATGTTAATTGAAAAAAATATATTAGATATAATTACAAAGACCATTTTCAATTTCAAAATGATGAGGACAAAAACGAACTATTTTCTTTCTTAAACTATGGCCAGATTTGTAACACTACCTTGGAGCTATATATAAACCCTTCATTCTAGACATAACAAAAGACTTTTCAAAGAGTTCTTAAAAAATAAAATGTGTTTTTATTTGTATGTTCTTTGTCCCTTGATCGTCCCTATTTACCTTGATGTTACTTCCCTATTTACTTTGTTTTTTATATCTTTCCTAAAAATATTTTACATGGTAAGAGAGAGGAATTTAAATAACTTTATTGAGTAAAATATAAAGGCCAATATATTTAATTTATATATTTATACATAATATAATTTCACTAAAATTTATAAATAAATCTAGGGAAAACCTAATTATAAAATTAGGAGTTGGGTTTTATATCTTAGATAATAAAAATAAATGTTCATAGTGGAATTAACTTATGTATTTCTCCATTTTTTACCCTACTGTCTCTCTGCTTCCTAAATATCAACCAGAAATAACAACAAATCAATATATTAAAATAGCTTATTGCTGATGCTGAATTCTGAAAATAAGTTTCTTAGCACTTTCTTCCATGTTTCCCAGTATACTAATCTACTTATCTAATGATTTCTTAAAAATTTTTCTGGACTTTTAGTGACATCTGATCTGCTTTTATTATCTTCAGTTCCCTTGTCACTATGGAGGGACGAGGGGGAAAAATGGATTCCAGGATTGAATCTACCATGATTAATAACAAGCATGCCTTGGAGATATTGTGGGTTGAGTTTCAGACCACTGCAATAAAGCAAATATTGCAATAAAGCAAGTCACGCAAACTTTTTGGTTTCCCAGTGCTTAGAAAAGTTATGTTTACACTATACTGTAGTCTATTAAATGTGCAATAGCATTATGTCTAGAAAAGAGTGTACATACTTTTTAATTAAAAAAATACCTTATGGCTAAAAAATGCTAACCATAATCTGAGCCTTCAACAAATCATAATCACTTTGCAATAGTAACGTCAAAGATCACGGATCACACATCATCATAACAAATATAACAATAATGAAAAAGTTTGAAATATTACAAGAATTACCAAAATGTGACACAGAGACATGAAGTGAGTAAATGCTTTTGGAAAAAATGACACCAATAGAGTGGCTCAAAGCAGGGTTGCCACAAACTTTCAATTTACAAAAACTGCAACATCTGCAAAGTGCAATAAAGCCAAGTGCAATAAAATGAGATTTGCCTGTAACTCTTCTTAACTAGTGTCTAAATTTCTAATAACAGGTCATAAGCAGGTTTCATATGTTTTGTAGTACATGCCCATAGTTAGTTATTAAATGAACATCCAACATTAGAGTCGACATAAGCATGTGTAGTTTATTTTACTTTTATTTTTATATATAATATGTTCTTTTTTATTTTAAAGGCAAAATAAGTTCAATTCTCTATTTTATATAAATTTAAGAACTCCAAAGCGTTAAATAAAAAGAAACCAGGAATGATCTAAAATGTAGTGAATTTTTAAATTGGAAATCCATATAAATTATTTACACTTTTTTCTAAAAGTTAAAGATCATTTTTACAATTATAATTTTAGGCAAAGGACATTTTTTGTAGTGTTTGTTCATTATGTTCTCCTCAAGATTACTTCCATTCCTTCTCAATTGCCTTAAAGAAAAGATCCTTCAATAATAACAGATCATTTGCATTTCTAGGCTATATTTTAGCTCACTTAGTGAATGTGCCTCTAGTTCATCAAGGAAAAGAATGCACAAGACATCTTCTTAACCCTAGAGATACATATACTCATTTTTAAAAATTAATTAATTAATTTATTTTTGGCTGTGTTGGGTCTTCGTTTCTGTGTGAGGGCTTTCTCTAGTTGCAGCGAGCTGGGGCCACTCTTCATCGCGGTGCATGGGCCTCTCACTGTTGCAGCCTCTTGTTGTGGAGCACAGGCTCCAGACGGGCAGACTCAGTAGTTGTGGCTCACGGGCCCAGTTGCTCCGCGGCATGTGAGATCTTCCCAGACCAGGGCTTGAACCCGTGTCCCCTGCATTGGCAGGCAGATTCTCAACCACTACGCCACCAGGGAAGCCCCATATACTCATTTTTATGTTGGTAATTATTAAATTTATATGTTAATCATTTGTTTCAGAAGTGACTTTGGGATACACTATGTATAGATTATAAAATTAAAAGAAATATGTAGATTTCTAAAAATATTCATATACAAAAAATTAAGAAAAATATAATTATTATGTTTAAAATATCTGGCAATTCAAAAGAGCATCTTATTTTTCTGAAATTGATCATGGGTAATTCTTGAGGTGTTGATACCACCATCCTCTTTTAAAGGCCCTGTTTTATTTAAATATTAGAAAAAAATTAGCACAAATAGAATGTGACCTGTAGATGCTGGCAGTACCTGCACGGGACAAATTCATATATTACTAGGCTCATTTCTTAACAGCAGATCCTTTTCTAAATAGTAAGACTTAAGAGCTATAGGAATTTACAAGACTCAAAAGAGTGCCACAAATGTCCATGTGACATTGAAACATTATTTATTTTGAGTAGCAAATTATTTATTGAATTTCTAACATGTGAGAAGAATCCAGGGAAAATGGAATTCTTTGACCTGGGAAGCTTCATTGAGGATTGCTTGATGTTTAATATGTCTCCTCAGCAAGCTCAGACATAAGCCTCAGAGTTTATTTGTTTGTGAAAAAGCATTAATACCATTGCAGTTTTACTCTGTAGGGAACAATTTAAGGAACTAAAATGTTAATCCAGCTATTTGGGAATTTTTTTTTTTAGTTTTTGAGTTTATTAAGACAAAAAATGAAAAAAAAAATGCATGTTACCTTATATTTTATACCAGTAGAAAATATAACATAAAGATTGAGAAATATGTTTTGGTCTCCATACTAACCGAATAGTGCAATGCACTGAATCTGCCTTCTGTCCCGTCACTAAGATTCATTGGTTGCTTTCCTAAGACAAAGGCTATTTTAAAAAATATTTTTCTATTTATGCATGTCTTGGTTATACATGCTAAATAATACTTACAGGAAATTTTTCACTCATCTCAATGTTAATAATATTGAATGTATTGAATCTCTGGTCATACATTTTCATAATAATGATTAAGCATACATATGATGCTATTATTTATTAATAACATAATTGATGAAATTTAAATATAGGATCAATAGAAGTGTAAGGCAAATAAAGACCAATGAACCACAAAAGCATGTGGAGCTGGGTGAAGATACTTATTCCACATATGTTGCTTAGCAGTAACTCCTTCCTGAGGCTGATGCTGATTCTGGGAAGCAATTAATGCTGACGTGACTGGAAAATATACATGAGAAGTCAATGAATCATGTCTAGAAAAAATGCCCCACTTTTAAAGATGCTTGGTAGGATACATAATTTACTCTAAACCTGGAGCAATATCAAAATAATCATTAATTCCATAAACAGAGGTTTCCAAGTACTTACAAGAAGCTTCAAAAATGATTTTTTAAATGCACAACATAGCTTTGTCATTCTTCACAAAATGATAATAAAGTTATAATAAAGTTTTAACTTTCCATCCATCTATGACAAAGTAGTTTTAATATGAAGATAATATATTTCAAAATACAATCATGAGTGATATGTGAGCTTAAATTACATTTCAGCAATAGTACCATGTTTCATTTAAATTAGAAATTCAGGAAGATTTCATAAATTTAATTAATATTGTATACAGTAGTACCTCAGTTATGTAAACATAAGATTAAAAACTATAAAATTGAGCTTTCCTTTTTTATAAGACAAGAAAATGATTGATCATAACATGATGCAAAAGGAATTTATAGATTCTTCAGTTCAGTGTAACAGTGCCCAAAGCCAATAACTGCAGCAGTATATTCTGAGAAGCATGAACTTCCTAGAGTGAATTAGACATTGGTACTGCTCAAACAATGCTATTATGAATAAATACTAAAGAACAAACAGAGCTAAATTATTTTCTAATAATTTCATTTTTAAAATATTAATACTTTCCTCCCTACCTGCTGTCTGAACAGTTCAATGCTTTTCAATAAAAAAAATTATAATGTCTGAAAAGAGAGATGAACCAGGCATCTGCAATCTAAAAGATATCTCATTGGTTTAAAGAAGCCCTATATGCTACATAGCATGAGGGATATTAGTTAATAAAGCTGGAAAAAATTGCAAAAGCCCCCTCCCCACCAATTTTTTTAATATATATATGTGTCATTACTGGGTGGAAAGGGGAAAAAGAGAGGATAAAGAAGAGTGGCTTCTTCACAAATGAGCACCAGTTCAGACTATTTCATATATTGGACATGCAAGAAAAGTTTTATTTGGATGAAAGGTTTTAAGGCTGAATAATAATTAAAAACATTCTTAAAAGATATCAGGTGGTTTCTATGATAAATCACAAAAGAAATCTAATGAACTAAATCAATAGTTACCAACATCATTTACCAAGACAATCAGTTTTTGAAATATGCATGTTTTTTAACTATTGTGAAATATAAGTCAGGCAGTCATAACAAAACTAATTAGAAATTTAGTTAACATTTTGAAATAACGTATCACAAATATTTAGGTAAGTAAATTCATATGGAAATGAAAATTCCTTATTTTACTATAGTGAAATTTTGGATCTCCACCCAGTTCAGGTAGCTGAGGGAAGAAGCCATCACATTAATGTATGTAATGGAGTCTCAGCTGCAGATTTGAATGTAAGGTATGTAATGGGGTCTCAGCTGTAGATTTGTAGATTAGATCTGAATAATTTCAATCCTTGTGTTCTTAAGTCATACATCATAATTATTATTCTACACCAAGAAAAGAAGTTAACATCAACTATTCATTTTTCTCTAGACAATGATATCATTTTATGGCTGTCACCATCTTTTTATTTACTACTATCTGAAATGATCTCGCTCTTGTTATTCATTTTTAGTCTTTCTCACTTGAAACTCTAAAAAGTGTAGACTTCTTGCTTATCTTTTTCATTTCTATATCTTCATCATCTAGAAGAGTGTCTAGGACATAAGGAATTAATAAATTTTGTTGAATGAAAAAATCATTATGACCCATTTGGTTTATTATTTAATTTCCCTACACCTTAGGCTTATAATCTGCAACAATGAGACTGGTGAGGAAGGAAATTAGGTGTTTGTTCAGGTTTCAGCAAATGTTAAGCTGGACATAATTCAGTAGTGCTTAATATCCAAATAATATCCAGACAGTGTGAGAAAATCTAATTGAGAGTGATTAAAAACTAGTATTAAATATCAAATGTATAATATTTCGATATGTAAAAAGTCTGGAGGTAAATGTTATTTATTCCTCTTAATAAAGAGTACTATTTTCATGTTAAAAATCTGAATGTTATATTTGGTTATGGACAAACTGCTGGCAGATTGAGGGCGGCTATAAATAGTCAATAATTTTTCACTATGAACATGATAGCTTTTTAAAATTAATTAATTAATTAATTAATTTTATGTTTTTGTTTATTTTTTAAATTTATTTATTTTTGGGTGCATTGGGTCTTCGTTTCTGTGCGAGGGCTTTCTCTAGTTGCAGCGAGCGGGGGCCACTATTCATTGCGGTGCACGGGCCTCTCACTGTTGCAGCCTCTCTTGTTGCGGAGCACAAGCTCCAGACACGCAGGCTCAGTCGTTGTGGCTCACGGGCCTAGTTGCTCCGTGGCATGTGGGATCTTCCCAGACCAGGGCTCGAACCCGTGTCCAGTGCATTGGCAGGCAGATTCTCAACCACTGCACCACCAGGGAAGCCCAACATTATAGCTTTGATGATATGAGCATAAATGTAAAAATTGCAAATACATGTAAAAATGTAAATTAATTAGAGAAATGAAATTTTCGTTAATATCTTAATCCCATTAGTGTTCTGCTTTAAGAAACTATATTTTTCAAGCTAATATGCTAGCCCTTTGCCAAGTGCTATAAATAAAAATATAAATAAGTGTTTGGTAGACAAAATTATAAGTTAGGAGAAAAGAAAGAACTTTTTTACTTTCACAAATCATTTTGAATTTAGGATTTTCAGCACAATTACCATTTCATTTTTTATAAGTAACTATGTTATATACAGTTTGATGATGCTATGACTAGGCTGAAGTTATTTAATTATTTACTTACAGAATATAAACTTATTTCATATGGTTTCATATGAACAAACTGAAAAGGTGACTTACGGAATGGGAGACGATATTTGCACCCCATATATTCCATAAGAAGTTAATATCTAAAATATGTAAGAAACTCAAAGAACCCAAGAAGAAAAATAATAATTATAATCCAATTAAAAATTGCAGAGGACCCGAGTACACATTTTTCCAAAGAAGGCATACAGATGGCCCACAGGTACTTAAAAAGATATTCAACATCACTAATAATCAGTGAAATGCAAATCAACACCACAATGAGATATCTCCTCACACCTGTTTGTATTGTTGTCCTAAAAAGGACAAACAATAATAAATGTTGACAAGGATATGGAGGAAAGGGAACCTTATACACTATAATGGGAACCTGAATTGATACAGCCATTATGGAAAACACTAGGGAAGCTTCTCAAAAAATTAAACATAGAACTATGATATGATCCAGCAATCCTACTCCTGGGTATATAACTGAAGGAAATGAAATAAGTATCTCAAAGAGATATCTGCACTTCCCATGTTTATTGTAGCATTATTCACAAAAGCCAAGACATGGAAACAACATAAGTGTGCATCAGCAGATGAATGCATACAGAAAATATGGCAGGCATATATACATATATACATACATACATATATATCCCACATAAATACAATGAATTATTAATCAGCAATAAAATAGTAGGAATTATTGCCATTTGTAACAACATGGATGAACATTGAAGACATTATGCTAAATGAAATAAACAGACAGATGGAGTATTATGTCACTTTATGGAATCTGAAAAAAATAGCCAATGTCAGAAAAAACCCAGAGAATATAAAGGTGGTGCCAGGAGCACTTTCTTTTGTTTCCTTATCAATTAGCAGCAAATCTGATCAGTTTATATGATAGTTTAAAAATATTGTTATTGTCAGTCCCACAGAGGTTATTGTGTACTTTATATGCTTAGAGACTTTGCTACCTCCCCTTTGGTTAATTGTCAGGTTTATAGTCTTGGATAACTTACCTAATTTAACTGTGCATTAATTCTCTCCTTTGTAAATTAAAGATGATAATAGTATCTACCTTATAGGAGTGTTATTAGTATTAAGTATGTTGATAATTATAAAGTGATTAGAAACAGACTGGCCTATGGTAAGATTTAATAATGTTGTTAAGTAGGGAAATAAAACATAAGGACCAATGTCAATGTTAAAAAAAAAATAAAGAACTAAATCTTAGTGAATGAAATCAATCCTACCTATACTTTATGTATGTTGTTTCTTATGATAATGTTTACCATTATAATTAACACACTAGATATATTCGAGAATTATACATAGCTTTGTGAAAAAATAACATCAATTCATAAGAAGGAACTTATGAAGTTGTAGTTTTACTTCAGTTAAATATTAGATTATATCATTTGATAAACTGACAGTTAAGTAATTTTATAATATAGAATATATTCTATCCTAAAATTATAAGAATAGTAAGTGATCCTATAGATATACTAGGAAATATAAAATAGGTAATGTAATATTACAAAATCACACAAATACCTGTAGTATTTAATATGTATACAATAAAAGACAGGGGAGTGCTGATTTATGTTAACTGCCTTATTTCAGGGACTCTAAGACGGCAGTGATTGTAAAATGCCAAACTGCTAGATGTTACATATTGTAATATTTGAAATTTTAAAGATTAAAACAAAACAAAACAAAGACATCAAAATGACACTGTGAATCTTAGGTTTTTTGTGGAAGTCCTACCATTAATCAGCAAGTGAATCAGGATTTAATCTCAGATCTTTTGGCTTCCAAAGATGGTAATAATTCTATTATATTAGATAACTTAGAAAAGCTTAATTCAGGCAGCCTTAATATTGGAAATATAAAACCATATTTATCTCTGATATAGTAACAGCATTAACTGAAAGAAAAGAAATTAAACATACTTTTTATTAAATTTGTACAATATATAGGATATTATTATGGGAAGAAAGTAAGATGAATAAGATCTAATCTTGGAAGTGGTGAAGGATGGAGAGTGGAAAGAAGAGGGGCCAGCAGGCACTTACAGATAAATGGAGTTAAAAGGAAAAGGCAACAATTACTATACTTGGGGTTTCTTGAATAGAAATAAATCTGAGGTGTGAAATGCTTAGAGTGGGAGCAAACCATGTTATCAGGAGGTTAAGACTCACAGAAATTAGTTTTAGTCTCTATAAAGTCACTTCCTGCCAGTTGCTTAGCTTTCTTAACCTCAATATTTTCCCAGCATAACTCAGAGTTTTTGTGGTGAGCTGTGAATTGCATGTTCAGTATTAAATGAATATATGTTATTGTTAATGATTCCTAAAAGAAGATTGTCTAGGCTTATGTGAAGTCCTTAATCTAAATTCAATAAGGACAGTGATTGATGGAAGAGTAATGAAGATAATATCCCCCATTAAATGAAGAACACGTCCTAGCCATAAATATGTAAACAGATAACAACGAAAAGGGAAGTGGAGTAGAGAAAGTTTTTGAAACAAACATTTTTTCCTTAAACATATCTTTTCTCTGGTCACTAAAAAACTTAGAAGTGCTGATAGCCCATTAGTAATGAATAGCCTGAGTACCCAGATTGTGGTCTCTAAATACCATTTCCCACTAAAATGAACAAAGTAAAGGGTGATTCCAAATCTGAGACAGGAAATATGAAAGATGAGGCATGAAGTTATCAAAAGCTGCCAGTATCACGTAAAAAGATACAGGAGCCAAGTTAAAGGAAACTTCACTGTTCTAAGATGGAAAAAGGGGTATTATAAAGAGTAATCACTGCAATGGATTGAAATATCTAAAATGCATTAACATCCATGACTTTATTAAAACTTCATTGGTTACCTTTAGACTGCTAGAACATTAGACGATTATTCTTCAAATTGTAAAAAAGAAAACAATTGAGGATTTATCCTGCCTTTCTTTTATGTATTAGATTTCAGGGAATCCAAATAATGAACAAATCAGAGCTAATAAGTGTAGGACATGATTTAATTAGATTATCACACTTTTAAGTCTCTTATGAAGTAATGTATAATAGGCAAAGATCATCAATAGAAGTCAAAAATATTAGGTAAATTCTGGTGGAGAACTTTATGAATCATGCTGATACTGGAATCCAATGATGAATCTTGACAAAAGGTGAAGGAATCTGACAATTTTGTAATAAAATAAGAAATATGCAGCCACATTTATGAGGTAATCATGGCTAAAATAAAAGCATCCTAATGAAACATCTAACACTAATTGCCAGTTTAGGGATATAAGAGGGTTAGAGGAACGTGTTAAATGAATTTAGGAATCAATAAAACCCTGAAAGTGAGAATATCTGTAAGACAAATGTCTTACTTTGGATTCTTCAGAAACTGATCCTTGGACAATGATTATCATGCGGGGACCATGAATGGGGAGTGGCAAGTTGGAGCAGGCAAGGGAATACAACCATAAAGCCTGCATTGTAAACTAGCTACCACTGGGGGGAACCAAAACCTAATCTCATCATGCTGGAAACTGCTAAGAAAAAGTGTACACAATACCATTCAGAGGCATTCCATCCAAGGACCTAGGGAGATGGGGTGTTTCTGCATCAATAGCCCTCATTTTTTGGTTATAATTTTATTTCAAGGGCATTAATTCTGATTTTCCATCCAGGATTAGAGTGGTTTTCTGTAGTTTTAAGGGAAGCCCCCAAGCCAAAATATCAGATACTGGCTACATTAAAAGGTAAAGGGCACTGACTTCACTAGTTTCTACCAGAGGTAACTCAATATATTCAACAAATATACGGCATGGGAGTTAGAGGAGGAAATTATTATAGATTCAAAGAAACTTCATAGATTACTGAGAACTACTATACATATTTATTATATTGATTTTGGTGATGTTTTAGGAATATATATATGTCAAATTTCATAAAAGTGTACAGTTTTAAATACGTGCAGCTTATGGTATGTCAGTTATACAAATGGTTTTAAACAACAGTGGAAAAAGAACAACGTAAGAAATCATACCAGCCAAATTTTTTTTAACATATTTTTGGATCTTAATTAGAACAGGACAACTTAAAAAAAACATATATGTGATAATTTTAAAAACATATGCACAACAGACTGAATTTAGATGATATTAAGGAATTACAATTAATTTTGCTGTGTACGATGTTTGTTCTATAATTAAGTTAAAGTATCATCTGTTAGATATGGTGTCTGGGATTTATTTTATTTATTTATTTTTTAATAAATTTATTTATTTTATTTATTTATTTTGGGCTGTGTTGGGTTTTCGTCGCTGCGCGGGAACTTTCTCTAGTTGCAGTGAGTGGGAGCTACTCTTCATTGTGGTGCAAAGGCTACTCATTGCAGTGGCTTCTCTTGCTGCAGAGCATGGGCTCTAGGCATGTGGGCTTCAGTAGTTGTGGTATGGAGGCTCAGTAGTTGTGGCACACGGGCTTAGTTGCTCCGTGGCATGTGGGATCTTCCCAGACCAGGGCTCGAACTCATGTCCCCTGAATTGGCAGGCGGAATCTTAAACACTGCGCCACCAGGGAAGCCCCTGGGGTTTATTTTTAAATACATTTGTGAAGAGAAAAAAAGTTTGGGTGGGCGTCAGAGAAAGCAAGAGTAGCCCATGATGGTTTACTTTGCTATTTGCGCCCTGCTCCTATTCCTTCTAATTTTGTTTGAAGTGTTCCGTAATAAAACGTTAAAGATAGCAATCTTAAAACCAAAACAAAGGGAAAAAAAAGACTTTGTGATTTTTGCAAGTAGATGAATAAAAAAAACTATTTAATTACTATTACTTTCAACACAGCACAGCTTTTGTTTTGACTTTTTTTTTTAAAGAAGATGTTGGGGGTAGGAGTTTATTAATTAATTTATTTATTTTTGCTGTGTTGGGTCTTCGTTTCTGTGCGAGGGCTTTCTCTAGTTGTGGCAAGCGGGGGCCACTGTTCATCGCGGTGCGCGGGCCTCTCACTATCGCGGCCTCTCTTGTTGCTGAGCACAGGCTCCAGACACGCAGGCTCAGTAGTTGTGGCTCACGGGCCTAGTTGCTCCGCGGCATGTGGGATCCTCTCAGACCAGGGCTCGAACCCGTGTCCCCTGCATTGGCAGGCAGATTCTCAACAACTGCGCCACCAGGGAAGCTCTGTTTTGACTTTTATAAATGTCTGGGTTTTAAAAACTCTACCATGTACCATGATCTACCCCATAGTGGTGTTTTGCAATACAAACCAAAATTTTCAGCCGTCTATATAAAAATAAAATATGACAGTAATTTTATTACTTCCTTTGTTCTGCGTAAAACATAGAATTTGTTTTACTATATGCCCTTATTTTAGAACATCTTCTCTATTTATTCATATAATAAACATAATTCTTGATTATAGTAATTTGAAGATCATATTCACTGAGTCCAGTTTCTGGTTTAACTGGACATATAATAGGGCAGAACTTTGAAAATAAAAATAGAATGGCACACATTTTTATATTTCCTAAAGTTAAAGAGGAAAAAATGGGATGAGGAAAAAGATAACTTGAAAAATTCAGTTAATTTAATATGCAGGCACTTCAACATAGTGTGTTGAAAATCCAATCAGACATTGGCATTTTCTGTAACAAATGTACTTTTAACACAACCTAATAAGTAGAGAGGAAGACAGTCTGCTAAAAGAATAATTTCATTTTTTTACTCAAGATAACTGCTACATCATAATGATGAAAGATTTTTTTGTATGTATAAGACAAAGCTGAGCTATAATGAGGTTATTGGTTTTTTCTAGACCAGCAAATAAGTGAACTATAAGTAATGGGTTCCAATTTAGAGTTCTTTTTTTTTTTTATGCTGAGAATAAGGACTTTGCAAGACTCTGATATATCTTTGAGTGCCTCTGCATGCTCTTCAGTCATTAGAAATGAATTTACAGGGGTTGAGGGGGGAAGGGAGACTGAAGTTCTATTTATATTCTATAATGTAGTAACATTGTCATGAAACCCTGAGGCTAAACTTTCTAAGAAAAATAAATGTAAATAATAAATATTCTACAATGAATAAACTAGAAAAGAAACTAATCTCAAAAGAACCTAACTGACACTAAACCAAGTAAAGCAACTTCCTTAAAGAAAGACTTTTGTAGGACATTTAAATAAAGCAATTAGACAAAGTGAAGGCACAGTAAAAACACATTTGATAATCCAAAGAAATATGGATTGAATGAGTTACCAGCTAGTTGTTCTATGGGATGGGAAATATTAACTTATGCCGACTATATCCTGTTTGGCCATTTGAGATCTTTAGGTATATATTTCCAATGCCTGGAATTCATTTCTGTTGTCTTTAGTTCAGATGATATTTATACTCTCTAAATCAATTGCCTAATATAGTCTTATAGATTTAAAAATTTCATGTTTCAAAAGAGATTTGAAAGTGAGATTGGTTTTAACACTGTATTATGAAAGACCATTTTTAGAGATATTAGAGTGTTAACTATTCATATTCATATTAGAATTTGTGTTCTAACAAAAATTGATTTGAGATAAAGGAATGTAAGGAAATACTGTGGGAGGTTTTCCATACGTGACATACTGCTTTATTTCTAGTATTAACATAGTTACTTGCAAACTGAAACTGAATGTTCTTCTGACATTTCTAACATCTGTTAGGAGGCAGTAGTGGTTATGGACTGGGGAAACAAATATTTATGGAATAATGTCCAAATTTCTGAGAAGCATTAATATGTGCAAACAGGAAAACACTTAACTGAAATTTTCAGTAATTTTTAATAATAAAATATCAAGGTGGAATTTTTTTCTATTTTCAACTATGTATTTTCCTGAAAATCCAAGAGACCAAATGAGATTAAACTCAGCTTCATACCTATTAATTTATCTGCATGCTAGTCAATGAAAATTGGAAAAAAATCATGTTAAACAAAGCATGTTTCATCAAAAACTGTCAATGATAGAAAATGCCCATTACTTTTCTCTGTATGTATGTGCTTATTTTATGATTACAGTTGCTTTTAGTTCTATAAGTAAATTCATATTATTTTAAACTTTCTTATGTGTCTTTATCCACTGCAAGTATGAATTCTATATTTTATGAATGATATAGTCATCTTTTTCAATAGAAATATCTCTGCAAAAATTAAAATGTGTTCAATAATAACTTATTGAATACTTACTATGTTTTAGGTATTATACCAGGTGCCAGTAATAAATATATTTAATAGAGTTAATTGTGTAAACAATACAATGTAATATAGCCTGTGAAAATATGCATTAACAGAAATATAAAAATGACAAGATCCTGTTAAACACACAGGGATTAAATATGATAGAGGGAGGAGAAGAAATATGATTTCAGAATTCCAGAGAGGAGCAGCATTTACAGTGTGGAATTTGGCAGTATGTGCAAGGCAAATCAGGTGTGAGACATGACTGGCTCATAGAGAATTCAGAGTGATTTCTAACCTACTGTCTGAGGGGAGTGGTAAAGTTAAAGCAAACATGATAATCTTTCTCAGTAGAGGGAGCTGCAGGAACACTGTAGGAGGAAGAGGATTGATATCAGCAAGACATGTGAGAACAACTGGCAGAGCCCGAACCATGGGTCCAGAATATGGTCCTTTTGTGACTTTCCAGCTTCAGTCTGATGATAACCTTTCCGCAGCCCTCTCCACAAGGAAATCAGAGTCCCCATGGGCTGTGCGATCTGGAGGTATCCTGGCCCCACCAATTTCCTGGAATCCACTGCATGCCTGCACCAACAGTTGCTGATCCCCTTCTCCCCGAGCTTCGCCGTGGAGGTGGCCGGTTGCTTGCCAGGTACTCAGATCAGCTCCTTTCCTGCCAAACCAGCTGCTATCCAGTGAGCTGATCTGGTGTCGTCTGAACCCCTTCCAAGTTTATCCTTCTTTAGATACTTTTCCTCAGCCCTGGGGTACCATACAGAGTTTCCTGATATCTAATATTTGCTCTTTTAACATAGTTAATTATGCTTTTATAAAATATCCCATTTAGTCTTCTGTGTAGTTTTTTGTAGTCTTTTTCTCTTGATTAGACTCAGACTGACACATCGTTTTAATTTATTCTTCTCATTCACAAAGTATGGAAATTCACATGCTTCTTAAAGACAATTTATGAATGACCTCCTGTGTTCATAAGCAAGGCAAGTCATGGAAAATGCATTGAAATATTTTAAAATACCATTATTTACTTGATGTTATGGATGATTGTAACACTGTACAGAATGAATGTGTATTTTCAGGAAATTAGCATCCTAATTAAAATATTGAAGATGGGTTCCCAAAATAGAAGTTTATGTCTAATTTAATGGAGTTCTTTGAATATCCATTTGACATCAGGAGTTTGTGAATTAAAATTTCTTTTAATTTGATGCTATGATCCTATATTTAAAATTGGTAGCTGCCTGCAGTCACACCTGACAAGAAAAATAAGGAAAATTGCATAAAAGAAAAACCATAAAAAATAGGTACATTGTCTTGAGACTTTGTCAAACGAAACCTTAGTTAGCATTCCATTTTTTCTCTTAGTTCATAAATAAATGTGATAAATTGAAAACAAATTTTTAAGATTTGGCCTATAATATACCTAATACATTAAAAAATGAGTTTGGAAGGTTTGAGGTCATGTGTATTATTTAGAATACATTGGAAATACTAAAAATGCAAGCCCCAAATGCATTAACTCAGAAAAATCGGATTTATAGATACATGAGCTGGGAAATTCCTAAACAATATTATAAGGCTATGAATTATATTTGAGGCCTACAAGGTTTAGCTCTATTTGAAATTAATTTAACTAATGCTATGCCTTAGTAGTCCAATATGTTAGAAAACTGATAAATATGAAAACTTAGATCTGGGCTGAGGAGGGGTTTTGTTTTTGGTGTTGTCATTATATTTTTATTTATTTACTGAGGAGTATACTTTATTATTATTACCCTTTTAAATTTGCATGTGAGGGAAATTAATTTAACCAGGCTTGTGAGAAAAATATAGTTTGCCAATTTTGTGGCACCAAGGTAACTAACACTGTGGATTCACTTTACTTCGGTGATACCTAAGTGATCATTATAGATTATATAGATATAGTCCTGGGCTCTCTCTTTTAGTTCATTCCTTTGTTTGTTCTGGCTCAGCCTAAAAAAGCTAGTGTCCAAGCTCTGGTTTGGAACAAATAACCCAGTCTATCAGACACTCTAAAATTCTAACTCTTCATCACTGTACACACATTAAATCATTGCTCTACTGATAAAATGATAGTATGATAAATCAGTATTGGTGGGGAAACATTAACAAGGCCTCAAGCATGTCTACCTCCATTGTCCCACTTGTCTGAAGTACAAGTGAACAAGAAAGGCTGTTCACACTGCTCCTGGACATTTTAAATTGTCTAATGGACCATTTGAAGTCTAGCAAATGGATTTTATACAACTTCCTTCATCTAATGGATATAAATAGGTTTTAGACATGGTCTGTATGTTTTCATATTGGGCAGAAGACTTCCCTTGCAGGAAGGCTACTGCCTCTTCTCTGGCTAAAGTCCTTTTGGGAAAGATTATCCCTGCCTGGGGAACTCCTCTTAAACTTCATATTGATTGAGGAACCCATTTTACTGGGCAGGTACTTTGACTTTAGATAAAAAGTACCTGAGAGTTCTCCCTCCTACCCCTCCTTCTTTCTCAGATGTGACCTTAATAGGTGCATTTTCCCTCTGATGTGCGACACTACAGCTAGGAAAGGTCCTTTCTGGCTTTGAGGGGCAAAGAGCTGCTGATACTAGAAAACCTGACTCTTGCTCAGCAATGCTTTCAGAGAAGATCTTGATCAAAATGTGGAAATGTAAAAGGTTAATAAACAGAAACCTCAAATAATCACACTTTGCAAACTGGAAATTTCATCTATTGGAAAAGACACCTCAGAAGAACTCTCTTCAAATCTTCGTGGAGAGACCCTTATTGGGTACTGCTAACGACCTCTTGTGCTACCAGACTCCAAGGAATAAACTTTTGGATTCATGTGACACACCTAAGGAAAGTACCAAACACTGACTGGACCCGCACATCATCTGGTAACCTGAAAGTAAAGATTTCCCAGAACTGAAGCAGCTGATGAGACAGCTTTCCCAAGACGTCTGGACCATGCCTGTTGGAAGTTTGCCAAACCTCTGATGATAACATAATGCTTCAGATGATCTCTAATTTACTGCATCATTGACCCTTACATTTAATTCCTCCCTATATACATGTCATTGGCCATATCAGTTTGATTTGCCCACTGCTTGACTCTGGGCTTGGTTATGTAATTTGCTTTGACCAATTGGATATTAGTAGACATGATGCAAGCTTGAAATGTACCTATATGATTGGATTTTCCTTCTTTTTCTAGTACTTCTATCAACACTATAAAAATATGCCCAGACTTGTCTGGTGGAGTATAGTAAGAGACATAACAGAGTCACTCTAGTCATCCCAGGTGTGGGCAGCATAGATAAGCTAATAAACTAGTTGATTCCCTAGAAAAATAAATGACCCCAGACAAGAATAACAGATCATCAACTGACCAAAGACAGTTGGTGAGAGGATTGTAACTGGGTATTGCATATTTTCATTTTATTTTTTCTAGAGTTATTTAATTTTTTAGAATATGTTTTTATGGAATATTAATAGAAGTAAGTTCACTTTAAAAATTGAGATGTTGGTTGTATTTTTTGTTTTATTAAGATATTTACCAATCTGCATCTATTCTGATTGATACTCTTAAAAAATTTTTAATAGATTTAAAATAAAAAACAATTACCTTTTGAGCTTTCTTCATTTCTATTTAATATTAACATTTCCATATAAAATAGAACTGCACTTGATGATAGCAGCAGCTGCTTACTGATGAGTTTTGAATCCTGAGATAGTTTGAAGGCTAAACCCCACTGGGAACTTTGTCAGTGTTAATACCTATTAATAATTGCTGACAAATTATCAACAGTCCAGGAGCAAGTTTTCTGTTGATGATTTGTGAAAAACAAACATATGGTAACTTTGACATTATCTTAATTTTCTTACAGGAGATATTTCATTTTGATATACAAAAAGACTAATTCAATTTCAAAAAAGTTTGTGATGCCGGTAGAGACTATAAAGAGTTTCTCTCAATGTGTTTTTGCTGTTGTTGTTTCAATATGATTTTCTGAAATGGAGAAAGTGCATCTGGAAAAGCACTGCATAAACACCAGCGTGACAATAAAGTAAAAAAATTCTATTAGCAAAACAGGCTTTTAGGAACTTAAAAATGGCATTTTCAAGTGTGTTTTCATTTACAGCATTCTCATTTTCAGTTTTCTTTTGAAAAGTAGAAATACCTAGTGTAGCAATGTGAGTGATCAGATGGAGGACACAAAAGAGATTAAATATGAAAGGTTTTTTCCTACTTTTATTTTTCTCAAAAAGATGTTAGCTATAACACAGTGTAGCCAAGATAGTAAATCATTTTAAAAACAATTTTTTCTTTGGAATAGAAATTCCCCATAAAATCACAGAGTAGGCTTCTGTGTAGATACAGGGCATCTGACTTTTCTTAGGAAGGGTGAGCATAACTCATAGATTTCATTCTCTTTAGAAAATTGCATATTAGGGCAATTTTTGAATGGTGAAATAAAAGCTGAATTCTACCTTCACTTAGGATATGAAAATTGCTATTGACTGTCATTCTATCCCTAACAAAGAAAACAAAGTCTCCTCTCAAAAATATATACATAGATAAAGACATAAATCCTATAGTATCAATAAGAAACCTAACAACAGAATGTAGATTTAAAGATAAATTTAGGAAAACAGGAGGAATAGTTCATATTGATAAGAGAGTCAATTAATCAGATAGCACAATAATCACAAATGTGTATGCCCTAATGGCAGAATTTTAAAATTCATGAAGATAACAGAATTGAGGGGAGAAAGAGACAAATCAATGATTATAATTGAAGACGTAAACACCTCTTTTTCTTTCAGTAATGATTAGAACAAATAGAAAAAAAAAACTATAAAGAAAATTTGAGCACCATCAATCTGCTTCATCTGATTCATACTTATAGAACACTCCACCCAACAGCTGAAGAATACACATGTTTGAAATATATGGAACATTAGCTATACATTGAAGAATAAAGCTAGTCTCAATATATATCAGAAGATTGGAATCAAAGAGCATATTTTCTGATCACAATATAAATAAATAAGAAATCAGTAAAAAATAAGACATAGATTTTTCTTAAGTTAGGAAATTAAATAAAATAATTATAAATAGCCTATGGACTAAAGAATAAATTACAAGAAAAATTAGAAAATATTATGACTTTAACAATAATCAAACCACAGCTTACCACAACCTATGAGAAGCAGCTAGAGCAATTTTTTGAGTGAAATTATCAGCTTACATTATTAAAAAAAGAAAATTAATTAATTAATTTTGTAAGCTTCTAAATTTAGAGGAGTAAAATAAACCCCAAATAAGTAGAAGTAAAGCAATAATAACAGAAATTATTGAAATATAATATATAAAATTAAAAATAGAGAAAAATTATAACATCAAAATCAGTTCTTTAAAACGATTAATAAGATTGATGAAGCTTTAGCAAGACTGATCATAAACAAAAATAAACAACAAATTACTAACTTTAGTAAGTAATTTTTAAAAATCCATATAGATCATACAAAGAATAAAGAACATTTGTGGGGTAATATGAATGACTAATAATTCAACAAAATAGATAAAATAGAAAATTTTCTTGAAAAAATACTTGTTAAAGCTGATAATAAAAGAAACAAGAGTAAAGGCCTAAATAGCCTCATGTTTACTGTATATATGAATATGGAATTTTAAAATATTCTTACCACAAAGAAAATTCCAGACCCATATGGATTCACTGGTGAAGTCCATTAATAATTTCAGGAAAAATAATACCAGAATCACACAAATCTTTCAAAACATAGAAGATGAAATAATTCTAACATGTTTTATTATGCCTACATAAGCTTGATACTAAAAGCTAAGGCATTTGAAAGCAAAAATGAGTAAAAAAATTATAGACCAATATTACTCATGAACGTAGGCACAAATATCTTAACAAGACATAGTCAAATTCAATCCAGCAATATATAAAAAGGGTACTACATCATAGCCACTCAGGTGTGGACTACCTAGGAAATAAGGTTGTTTAAAAATCAAAATCGTGGTAATTCACCACATTAACAGAATGAAAGAGAAAAAACATATGATTATCTCATTAGTTGTAGAAAAAGAGTATTTAAAAAATCCAGCATCCATTCCTGATTGAGTAAAAAATGAACTACAAATTAATAATACAAGGGAGCTTTCTTAACATGATATTGGGCATCTATGATAAACCTATAAAAACTTTTTAAACAAGGTAGGATTCAGTTCTCTCTACTTCTATGCATGATTGTACTAAAGGTGCTAGCCTGTGCAATAAGGGAGAAAATAAGTTAAAAAGTACAGATAGAAAAGATGTAAAACTGCAGTACTCCTTATTTACAACACATATTATGTATAAGAAAATGGAATGGAAGTAACAAGAAAAAAAATTATCAGAATAAAAAACTAATTGTGCAAGTTTGCAAGATACAAGGTTATTATACAAAAAATTGAATTTCTAGCAATAAATCAATAAAAATGAAATTAAGAAAAATAGCAAGAATCAATGTAAATTGCCTAATATTAAATATAAGAATAAATGTTTAAGAAGTTTTCACCAAAATTACAAAACACTGCTGAGGGAAATTAAAGAAGAGATAAAATAATTGGAGATACATACCATGATCATTGAATCAGAAAGACTCAGTATCGTTAGGGTATCTTTTCTCCCCAAGGTCATTTTTTTGAAGAAATTGTTATGTTGATTCTAGAACATACATGGAAATACAACAGATATAGATTAGCCAAAAGAACCTTGAAAAAGAAAAATAGCTTTGCAGAATTTTACTACCTGACTTTGAGACTAAAGTATAATTATAATAATCAATATTGGTGGAAGGATGGAAAGAGAAATTAGGGGGACAAAAGAGTGAGTCCAAAGAGTGATGTGTGCATTTACGAACAATAGAATGTTGACCAAATCAATTCAAAGGGGAAGGAATATATTTTCAACAAATCGTTCTGGAACAACTGGATATATATGTCAGCAATTTAAGCACCCTATATCACTTTTATGTCAACCCTTATATCACAAAAATCAATTAAGATTAATCATAGACTTAAAGATAAATACCATTGCCATAAAGCTCCTAGAAGAACAAAGAGAATCTTCATGACTTACATTAAGATGAATTTATTGGAAAGAATACAAGAAAACAATTCTTAAAGATAATATGATAATGATTTCATAAAGAATAAACATTTCTTCTCATCAAAAGAGAAAATCAGTGGAGTGGGAAAACACTTTAAGAGCATATGTCAGACAATTGACTAATATACAAAATATGTAAAGGACTTCTATACATCAACAGTAAAAAGAAAACAAGCCAATTAAAATTAGCAAAAGACTTGAAAAATGTTAAAAAGGAATAAATATACACCTTTTGTATACATGGCATGTTTTTATATATGTGGCAAAAGAACATGTGAAAAGGCACAACAGCAATATCAGTCCACATATACAGTAACTCTTCTCAAAAGGAGCCAAAAAATAAACACTAAAACCTATTCTTCTTTCTCACCCTAAATATAAGACACTGTGCCCATTAATCCAATTACAAACATAAGCCTGGGGTCAAAGTAATCCATTGATGTTCCACTAATGGGAGTAGGGACTGTTGAGGCACAGAGCAGGGTGGATATGAATGGAGTTTGGATCTGAAGGGAGAAAGGGAGGGCAACTATCACAACTCCCGGGTAACATCTTTTGTTCCAAAAAGAAAAATATAACAAATATATTGAGGGCAATAGAAGAAAGGAGGGCAGCGAGATAGATAATAACTGCCTCCAAATATAATGTCCTGTCTTGTTTTTTTTTATCTTCCTGAAGGTGTTTAAGTGAAAATATTTCTTCCACATCTGTTAGTACAGTATCCCTGTCAAGGATTTTGAAAAGTTTGAAATTTTTACCCTATTTTCAATCTAACAAGTTAGCCTGCCACAGTTTCATGGATGATGGCCAAAGACCTAAGACTACTGGGTCAGAAATAAAGGAGATTTTGTTACTCACAGCAATAGCAATAGCCAGAAAATCTGCAATTGTGCTTGTTCCCAAAACCCCAGTTTTCACAAGGTATCACAAACACAGTAGAGTGTGTTATAAGACAGGAGCCCTGATGTTAGGAAATCTTAATATTTTACAACAAGCTATAAGCCTGCGGGACTTTGCCCTAAAGGGGGACATTATCTTTACTAAACTGGACAGTAAACAAGCTTGCCCTTGCTTCAGAGGTAAACGTTGTATCTTCCAAGGCTTTTTAATATGCAGACAGCATTGAAAATAATCATTCAGAACAAAGACAGTCAGTACCTGTAGTTGCAAGGTGGACAGACACTTGAGAGACCCACCTTTTTTTTTTCTGGAACTCCATCTCTAACCAGCTGCAAACAAACAAGCAAACAAAAATCTTCTCAAATTAAAAAAAAAGCACAGCATTTGTGACATCTCTATACCTATATGAGAGTACAAACATTCCTTAAATTTTCTAATCAAGACTCTTTCTAAGGAGGGACTTCCCTGGTGGCACAGTGGTTAAGACTCTGCGGTCCCAATGCAGGGGACCTGAGTTCCATCCCTGGTCAGGGAACTAGATCCCACATGCATGCAACAACTAAGAGTTTGCATGCTTTAACTAAGGAGCCTGCCTGCCGCAACTAAGACCAAGCACAACCAAATAAATAAATAAATAAAATGTTTAAACAAGACTCATTCTGAGGATAATTGGCAAATACATTGGTATTGAAAACAAAGGACTTTTGTTGACCAGTTTTAAATCTAGTCTTAATGCACATTGTTTTTCTGCATATTTTAAAGCTTTGTGGTGAGCTATATGAAACAATCTAAGTAGTCTCTCCAACCATTTTCCCTTTATAGTAATGTCACAGGCAGGGTTATTATGTCACATCCCAGGGATATTGACAGGTTACAACAGATGTGGCTCAACATTTTTCTTTAAAATGTTGATAATGGCCACTGCTATATTGGAAGAGTGTAATGTTTTCATAAAATTAACTACTAAAAAATGCAAAATTTGTCATCTTTTCAAGGTGACCACTCATTATGTTCCTCTAAGGCTGCAAGGAAAGCTAGATATAAACTTCAGCTGTGACTAGCAAAGAGCACAGAATTCTTTGACATCTGTGCCAGATGTTCCTCTGTTTGAATTACATCTAGCTTCTGAACTGTTGAAAAATCTTATCTTTAAATAAAAAGATGTTTTGATGCTTGACTATTTTATAAACTAAAATATGTTTCTATTTCTATATACTGAGGTAACAAATAATATTAATTGACTCTAATAACAAGCAGTGTTTTTAGAACAATAAAATCTTGTAAAGTAGACCTCATTAAGTTAGTGCCTATTATTGCATGCTGGGCAGGCAATTTTTTAAATTCAAATGTGTTATCTCTAAGCATACAATATTCTCTCATACGTTGGAGTGGTTGTGTTTTCAGAATGCCTGCCAGTATTTGGCATTTTCTATGATTTCCTTGCAGGTGTTGCAGTGCAGTTCAAGCCTTTAGCTTAGATAGATAGAAAATAATTTTTGTATAAGAATTTAATTGCATATTCTATCAGGAAAAATGTGCTTTTCTAAATTTTTGCTTATTTTTTATTTCTAATATTTCAATATCAATGCCTGATTAGAATTCTTATATTGTTGAAGAGTATAAACATATTTCTGAATTAAAGAATCTTTTTTGTCCATGCACTCTCAGTAAGAATATCTATCATGATTTGGGAAAGATAATATCCTGATTATGTGTACAATTAATTGGGAAGATAGGCATTGAACTACACATAGAATGCATTCTTAGTGGGTCTAGCCTGGACACTGAAGGATGTTCATGCTATACCAGATATCTGAAAATAGAAAGGCTTTTCAATGCTATGAGGCAAGGGCATACAATGGTTTGAAGATGGATAGATAATGTCAAACTCAGGTCAGTCGGCTCTAAATGTTATCTTTCAAATAAATGTCATAGCAATTCCATTAACATAGAAGGTAGATACTGTGTAAGAGGAAAAACAGTACTATCCATAAAATACTAAGTTTGATGTAAGGAAAGTGATTTAAAAAATTACTTCAAGGGGTGGGAAATATAGAAATAAGCTTTACAAAGTCTCAAATTTGAAGAAAATATTGTTGAAGAATGCATTGTTGAGTTATGCATGAGTTCCAAAGCTATGGGATTTTGGGACTTCTTAAATCAAGAAAGGAAAATAATCATTGTTATTTCTTTATTCTACCCTTTATCTTGTATTGCATAACTTTTCATCCAACTGCAAATTTCACCCTCAGTACCAGTAGTATCTATACTGCACAGTGAGAGAATGCCTCATTGATTTTCATAACTATATTTAGCCAAGTAACATATGCCATATACATTTTCTTTCCATTCTTTTCTACATCCCTCTTTTCCCCATGTCATTATTTGCTGTGGTGTCCTTCCATGTGATTCAGTCATCAAGTTTCCAAAGTGCTCCTGGATTGTGTGGAATCTTTAAGGTGCTAAGATTGCCCTGAGTTTCATTCATAACTATATAGAATGCCTCCCTTTTCCCCCAGCCACTTGTGTTTGGCACTTTTACATGGGCACCAAAAGAGTAAAATTGTCCTAATACTGTAGTGCTACAGAGAACCTTTTAATGAAAACAGTTTCCATTGTGCTCTCATGTCTACACCTCACTCTTTCTCTTGCATTCACTATTTCATTCTTTCTTTTTTAAATCACCAATTGTGTGATAACTGAGCAGGAGTCCAGGGCAAGGAAGCTTACCCAGGCTGCCTTAGTGTTTTCCAATCCTATATCCCCCATTTTTTCCTATGAAAATCTTATTGCTTGCTTTCATTTTCCAATGTATTGAAACTTCCCTTAATAATTTGCTTTTCTCAGGATTGTATTTCACTTTTGCTATACACTGTGGAAATCTTCATATTTGGAAGGTTATGATGAATCTAATAATCCATTAATGTGCCCTCACTCTGTTTATCACTATGTAGACTATTTTGGAAATGTAAGAGAAGCACCATGTCCCTGTTAACAAGCAGCTTATAATGAGAATTGGGAAAGAAATGGGAAACAGAACTAATAAATGATATAGAATTCAAGATCTGTATTATATAGAACAATTAGTGAATTACTATATGTGACATGAAAAGTGTTCATTATAAACAGTAATTTCAATATATTGCAAATATTGTACATGAGATAGAAATTTAAAATCATTTTATAGACTATTAGAGATAAAAATATAAAGGTTGAAAATATCAAGGTTGTTTTTGCAGAGGAAATAGCATCTAAGGAAATAGCATTCTATCTAGTGTGTAGACAAAACGTACTTTCTATTTAGAGAGAGGGAAATTAAGCATAAAAGAATATGGAAATATGTTATAATTGTGGAATGAATTCAGTAAGAATCTCTAGGATTGTTTAAAAAAAAAAGCTCTGATTTCTTGTTAATCAACCTAGGAAATAAAAAGACCCAAGATAGCCTTCCTTCTTTAGAAGGTCAAGAACAACAGTATATGCCAATCATTTTGAGGAAACAGGCAAAATTTACCATGGTTGTGTCTGACAAACTTAATAGGTGGTTACAGCAGCTAATGCTTTCTACAATTGGCTTTTTATGAAATAAGAGTTTTAATATGACATGACAAGACTCTAACATGAGACTAACTCATATTAACTGGATCAGTCTAATTATGATATAAAAACAAATTTGGTGCAGTCCTGTAAAACCATCTTAGAGATCTGAATTTACAATGTTTTAATTGTAAAATTAAACATGGTGGAGATTGTTCTTACTTTGAGTGGAAATAGAGTATCCCAGATTTAATATCATATTATTTATTTTCTATTAGTTATTTTATATATGACTTATACAATCAATGTACTGGAATAAAGAGAGATTTGTTTTTTAAAAGTTAATTTTAAAATGTGCCCTTTTATTCAAATGGTTTACTCTCTTTGAAATATATTTCAAATGGTGAAATTGCTCTTCATATGAAACTAAAATGATGAAAGCAAGTTCTACACAGAGAGTATAATTCTTATTTATACATTTTAAAGATATGCTACCAGTAGTCCTGTGATTACAACTCATAATATCTAAGGATTATGTAATCATAAATATAGATATTCATACATATTATAGCTCTTTTATGGTCACATTTAAAAACTATTACTTTAAAATTTTAAGTGATTGGTATTAGGACAAAGGTAAGTTAGTGATTTTATTTTGATAAAATGCTCAGTTAAAATAATTTGGTATATATTAAAGTACTAATAGTTTATAAACCATAATTACATATGGTAGGGATTGTTAACTGTCCTGTGCAGTGTAGAATGTTTAGCAGCATCCTTGGCCTCTATCTACTAATGCCAGTACAACCTCCAGTTTGATAGCCAAAAATGTCCTTAGATATTGTCTGATGTCTTCTGGTGTTCAAAAAGGCCCCCAGCTGAAGGCTACTGATAAAAGATCATCTCAAAGTATATCTACTATTTGGGACAAAATTCTCAGTGACTTTATCTGTTGAAGAGTTTATTATCCAAAAAGGACACAACAGCATCATCCATGTTTATGGTTTCATTTCAGTGTGACTTTGACATTCTTATCCTTGAGATATAGGGTCTACGTTACATCATCTTGTATATGGGTAGATGGGTAGGCTTGTGACTACAGTAGAAGTGACACTATGACTTCCAAAGCTCTGTTATAGAAGTCAGTACATCTTCCTTCAGGGTTCTCCTAAAATGCCACCATGCCCTGAGGAAGTTCAGGAAACCAGTAGAGATACTCAAGTGGAGAGGAACCAAGGCCCTCATTCTACAGTCCTGAGCTTCTCCCAGCCCTACTTGCCAGGCATATGATTACATCATCACGAAAGTAAACCTTCCAACCCCCAATCAAAGACAGCAGATGATGCCATCTGTAGTAGGCATGAGCCTTCCCTGCCATACCTTACCTGAATTGCAGATTTGTGAACAAAATAACTAATTTTTGTTATTTTAAGCTACTAAACTTTGGGATGGATTTTTATGCAGCAGTAGCCAGATCATTACACCAGTACACTAAAAAAAACATTAAAAGGAGAGGAGCAGTGGAGGAATATTTCTAGAATCTTCAGTTTCACTTCCTTCCCTTCCTTCCTTCTTTCCTTCTTTCCTTTCTTCATCCCTTCCATCCCTCCTCCCTCCCTTCTTTGCTTTCTAAATAGCTTTACATGTGTTTACCCATGCATTGTCAAATACTGATTACATTAATTTGCATATTTAACAATATTTACTAGCTTGACAGTATAGATGACATGCTTGTTTTGCGTAACTGTAATGGAGCTGTTCATTCAAGCTGGAATGTATTTTCTTTAACGAAATACTCTGTGCATCACATCCTATCATCCTCCACTCTCCATTCAAAACCCAGGACAAGCAAAGTCCTCACTGGAATCACCAAGTATAGCAGATTATTCCACCTTTTGTACTTCTAAGGCACAAATGTTATATCATACACTGCATGCTTACTGTCCTTCCCCCCTTGTACATATGCACACAACTTAGAGCAGGGAGTATATTGTATTCTGTTTCTACATTCCAATTACTGTACAGTGACAGTTCTTTAATAAATGCTGAATAAATGACCCTGTGAGATGCCAAGTTGAACATTCGAAAACTATTCATAAAATATTATGTGTTAGTATGAATGGGAATGAGTAAAATAATTACTTAATGTAAATCAATGTCATATAATTGGAAAGGTTATGATTACCAAGGAGTTTGGAGAATAAGATAAATGCATGACTAAATAGGCAAGACCTGAGTATGAGACTGCACTTAGTTAACCCAGTAAGAAGTTTTGCACTTCAAGATAATTATTCACGGGATAAATAACCAGAGTAAATATAAAATTACATCTAAGTTTTAAATAACATCAGGTTTATGCAATAAACCACATATTACCAATTAACAAATATTATATTCAAAATATCCTGAAAAATTTAGAGACATAGATAGGAGTTTAGAGAATTCTAGAGGTAGATACAGCCAGGTGCTAAGACAAATAATATGAATAAAAAATCTAGAGAAAGAAGATTTTGAAGAAATGTTTATTTAAAAAAGGAGTGATATGGGGCTTCCCTGGTGGCGCAGTGGTTGAGAGTCCGCCTGCCGATGCAGGGGACACGGGTTCGTGCCCCGGTCCGGGAGGATCCCACATGCCGCGGGGTGGCTGGGCCCGTGAGCCATGGCCGCTGAGCCTGGGCGTCCGGAGCCTGTGCTCCGCAACGGGAGAGGCCACGACAGTGAGAGGCCCACGTACCGAAAAAAAAAAAAAAAAAAAAAAAAAGGAGTGATATATTTCAAAGCATTGATTTATCACCAATGGTATATAACTTGAGTCTAAAAATATAAGAATAACTTTTTCCCTGGGAACTGTATGAAAAGATACAAAAATCTAGTCTTTTACTGAATAACAAAAAATGTACAATTATGTTTATCTCAGGACTTGTTCCTGAAATATTGTATTATTCAAGAATTTATGATTTTTCTTGCTTGCTTCTTATTTAAGTTTTATTTGATAATGGCATACTTAAGATTTTTAGAAACACTGTCTTGAAGTGAAACTGTTAATAAAACAACTAGTTAAAAAGCAACAAAAATATTAACTAAGCAGCCACTTGTTTTGCCTCTAGGAAAATAACTGGTCTTTATAAAAATGGTAAATTAGATTGTTATGTTGATGTATGATGTTATATTAAGATGACATAAATGGTCTCATACAAAATATAACTTACAGATTGACAAAAATATAATTTGTAAATATTACTTCATTTAATTTAACATCTTTAATTTTACATTTGAAGTTTAAAAAATAATATATATAAATATTTTTATGTTATATATTACAGAGTTGAACAATGCTAAATTATTTTCCCCTTATCATAATGCCCCTTAACCAAATTTAATTGGCTGGATGATTTTAAGCATATGTCTTTAAAAGACCCTTTCTCAGATCTTTCCCCCTAAAAATTAGCACTTCTTACATGTTTGTGCTATTGCAAACTTTTTGTCTGATAAACTGTATCCTCTTCAAGAGACCTCATGCTGGATATAGTACTAATCATGTATCTTATTGATTTTCAAAGGATCACAGGTGGGAAGCCATTCATAAGTAAGCTGAAATATAATACTACTACTCAGTATTTTACAGTATTTTTCAGATTCACAATAATGTGTAGATTTTAAATAATTATTATTTATGATAATCATGGGCATGCTATTTTCTCTTTGTAGATGATAAATCATCTCAGATTCTAAATTAATAAATCATTTAAAATGAGTAACCTAAAATGCATCTTTGTTTATCACTACTTCCTTATAACATATTTCAGGTACACTTACTTTAATAGGAAAGCAATTACACACCTGATTTCTTCAAGAGTAAAGAAATCGAGTATCAGAATCATTGATATCAACTTAACTATATTATTGTAATAGTACCAAATTTGTCCAGTTAACGTGATAAAGAAAAATTCATGTTCTAATTTTGATGTTCTGTTAGTTCCTTTAGAGGTCAGAAAATATCTTACCACCACTCCATATTTAGACATAGTTTGGCATATGTTTACAAGAAGCAGAAATTTTTCTTGGCTTATGAAGGAACCCGAAAATAACTAATTGTGTATTATTTATTAAATATGTTGCACCCATCCCTGTATGTACATTTTACATTACAATAAATATCACTTTACTTCAACAAAAGTAATAAAAAGTGTTTGTAATCCTCTTTAAGATGTTTTCCCCAGCTTTCTATTTAATGTTATATGAAACGGGATGTCTGTACGTTGAAGGCTCTTCAAATGAGATCCTGAAATTATGACTGGATATTAACACTGCCAATCTATTCTGCCCCAGAAATTGACTAAAAGAAACAGATCTCCTCCATGCTTTGAGGTAGATTGACTATTATGGAAAAAACAAACCAGACACCCATCCATAAAGATAGAGAGGAATTCATATCTGAAAAGTCATATGAAAAATGGGACACAAACCTCACAAGGTTTGAATATTGTGTAATACTATTTTCCGTAGAGAATAATGAGAAAACAATTTCCTCTTCTTTGACTGGTCTCTTAAGTCTCTTGGTGTCTTGAAATTTTGCCTCTGAAAAATTATCTTTGAAAGGAAATTCATCTGACATTCAAAAACACTTAAAACGTTTGCTCACGAAAGAAATCCCAGATGTATACAACCTACACAACAGGAAAAGCTCAAAAATTAAATGGAGAGAGGACCCAGCTTTCTTCAGCTTGTAGATTATATAGTCTTCTGCTGATTCTTTTTTTTTTAAACATCTTTATTGGAGTATAATTGCTTCACAATAGTGAGTTAGTTTCTGCTTTATAACAAAGTGAATCAGCTATACATATACATATATCCCTATATCTCCTCCCTCTTGTGTCTCCCTCCCACCCTGCCTATCCTACCCCTCTAGGTGGTCACAAAGCACCGAGCTGATCTCCCTGTGCTATGCGGCTGCTTCCCGCTAGTTATTTTACGTTTGGTAGTGTATGTATGTGCATGCCACTCTTTCACTTCGTCCCAGCTTACCCTTCCCTCTCCCATGTCCTCAAGTCCATTCTCTACGTCTGCATCTTTATTCCTGTCCTGCCCCTAGGTTTTTCAGAGCCTTTTTTTTTTTTTTTAGATTCCATATATATGTGTTAGCATACGGTATTTTTTTTTCTCTTTCTGACTTACTTCACTCTGTATGACAGACTCTAGGTCCATCCACCTCACTACAAATAACTCAATTTCATTTCTTTTTATGGCTGAGTAATATTCCACTGTATATGTGTGCCACATCTTCTTTATCCATTCATCTGTCAATAAACACTTAGGTTGCTTCCATGTCCTGGCTATTGTAAACAGAGCTGCAGTGAAAACTGTGGTACATGACTCTTTTTGAATTATGGTTTTCTCAGGGTATATGCCCAGTAGTGGGATTGCTTATAAATACTACCAAATGTGAAATAGATAGCTAGTGGGAAGCAGCTGCGTAGCACTGGGAGATGAGCTTGCTGCTTTGTGACCACCTAGAGGGGTGGGATAGGGAGGGTGGGCGGGAGACTCAAGAGGGAGGAGATATGGGGATATATGTATATGTATGTATAACTGATTCACTTTGTCCACTTTGTTGTAAAACAGAAACTAACACATCACTGTAAAGCAGTTATACTCAAATAAAGATGTTAAAAAAAAAAAGCAGGCAACCTGAAATCAAACAAATAAACGATAAAAGAAAAAAAAAGAATAAAAAAGATCTGTGGCTATGTAAGTTTGGAACTGCTTAACATTCATTCATTAATAAATCCTTATTGGATGCCTGCTGTAAAAAAGTATAATAATAAATAAATAACAAAAGTTGTTTATAAAGAACTAAAAGGATATTGACAGGGAAAATCATATTTACTAACCTGATGTTTGGACCATATTAGTACAGGCTAATTCTATTTCTTTTCAGTGTATTTTTTCTTGCATAAACAAAAAGTCTAACATTATAAGAGCAATGCTTCAGATAGCACTTAAGTTCTACCCCTGGGTGAAAGAGCAGGAATATGTGCTCAGTCCAGCACTAATGGAAAGGGAGTGACAGCAACATCCCCAGGACCCAGATTTGCAGTGTCTAAGCCTGGACTTAATCAGAACATAGTAGAATGCTCCCCGCCCACACACCACTCCCATGCTAACAAAAGTCAGGTAAAACTAACCATGAAAGTCACCAGGGAGAACCGCAAGAGAGAGATACTATGTGCTGAGCAGCTACATAGGAGGGATCACAAACAAGCTAGGAGCAGAAATTGAGAAAAACCATCTGGCAAACTAACCCACAATCTAAAAAACAAGGTCTTAATTCTTAAGAATTTCAAGTTTAAGGTGCACTGCAGGTAAACAAATTTTAAATCCAGTCCAACTCTTGACTCTATTAATACACACAGTACAAGCCTCCCAGAAAGAGGCAGAAACTTGTTTCTACTCTCCAAAACAACAAGTATGGTTTTAAACAAAAAAGTGTATGCCACACAAGACACATTTTGTGTCCTCAAGGTAAAAAACAGTCTGAAGATGCAAACCAGACTCAGATATGATACATATATTGGTGTTATCAGACAGGGAATTTTAATAAATATGATTAAAATGTTAAAGTCTCTAATGGAAAAGTAAAACAACATGCAGATCACATAGGTAATTTAAGCAGAAAGGTTAAAAATGTAATTAAGAATCAAATAGAAAAACTAGAAATTAAAAGGAGAGATCAAAATGAAGAATGTCTTTAATGGGCTTGTCATTGGATTCAACACAATTGAGCAAATAATTAGTAAACTTGAAGAAAGGTGAAGATAAATTACCCATACCGAAATACAGAGAGAAAGAAAAGAATTCAAGAGCTGTGAGTCAATATCAGACACTTTAAGATACATATAATTGGAATCTAAGAAGGTGGAGAAAGAATAAGTATTTGAAATTGTCTGAATTTTTTTCTAAAATGAGTAATAGATACCAAAATAGAGTCAAAAGAAGCACAGAGAGCAATGAACAGTGAAAAGACCAAAAAAGACTGTACATAGGCACATCATATACAAATGCTGAAAACCAAAGGCAAAGATAAAGTCTTGAAGACAGCTAGATTAAACAAACACATTGCATATAGTGGAAGAAGGGTAAGAATTATAGCAGATTTCTCATGAGAATCCTTCCAAGCAAGAAGATTAAAGAGAGAACTCTTTAAAGTCCTAGAAGAAAAACAATAAAATGTAAATTCACAAAATTACATCCATGTAAATATTCTACAAAATCAAGAAGAAATAATTTCTCAGAACAACTAAAATAGGGAAGACTTTGCTAGCAGACCTACTCTAAAAGAAATATTAAAGGAAGATCTTTAGTTAGAAGGAATATGATATAAGGCACAAACTTAAATCTACCAAAAAAAAAAAAAGATGAATTTTGGATACAGAATAAATAAAAGTAAAATAAATTTCTTAAATTTCCTTCTTTTTTAATTTCTCTGAAAAACTGTTTGAATCAAAAAGAGTAACAATTATTTTGTCTTTGGAGCATATTTAAGGCTAAAAAATACAACCATATATTAAACCATTTTAAAAAATGAATTAGGTTTTACTAGGTGCTTAGAGAAAATTACATAAAGTACTTTTGAATAAATAGGGCAAGATGCAGAAACAAGTAGTTCCTTGTCTCTAGGAATTTCTAATAACCAGTTTGTGAGTTAAATGAAACAATAGCTATAATTAATTTGCTCTATATAGTTGCAAGGTATTATATCTTTGACCTCTGGGAGATAAGGAGAAAAAATAACGGTAAAAATGTTTACAATTGTTTTAGTAAATGAGCTACCATTACACTTCAGAAAGGCTATATAAGTATATATCATTTTACATAAATGCCTATAAGTGATCATATCAATTTTAGGGTGGTCTTTACCCCCTTATTTTCTTGCTTCTACCCAATCTTTCTATTCATATCATTTTTTCCTCACTAATTAACTATACTTTCAAAATAATTTATACTTTCCCATAGTTTTCTTCATGCCTGTATAATCATAGATAGAGACATAAGCTCATACAAATAATAGTAACAAATACTCTATGCAAATTGCACCACATCCTGTTATAAGTGTTTTAAAAATATTACCTCACTTAGTATTTAGAATAACTCTATCAGTTAGGCAGTTACTATCATTTCTATTTTCCAGATGGGGAAACTGAGATACAGAAAGCTGAATCAGCTTGCCCACAGCACACAGCTGGTAAACTGCATATTTGGAATTCAAATTTACATAATCAATTTCGAGTATCCATGTTCTTAACTGCCATGCTATCTTGTCTTGCACTAGCTGCTAACCAGAGGAAACAAAGTATTCAATCTTCTGCCATGATACATTCACAGATAGGATATCATTCAAAATCATATGATATTACTTCTCATATGGTAATGTGGAAGAAATAACTAGGGAAATCCTTTAATTAAATTGTACATTATGTTAGGTTAATTAAATGCACCTTAAGACAGAAAAGAGGTATTATTTTGGTAGAAGAAGGGGAAATCGCTAATGAGCTAAATAAAATATTTATGAAGTTTTTATTAAACTGTCATTTAATTGTCTTCATGACTTGACTAATTTTGTCTCTGGTAAATTACACTCTAAATTGTTGTTATTTTTAGTAGCTCTTAAATTAGACGTTCTAATTAATGAAATTTGGCAACCAGCAAGAATAAATAAACACATGTATCTCCATATATTTCAACTGTGTTGATGAGTTTCTGAGATATAATTTCAACTCTACATTTTGGGTAAATAACACAGTGACTTTATTCTTAATCCAAAAGTGTCTACACAGATATATCACATATGTGGAATGGGGTCAAGAGACATTATGGGAATGTTAAGAGAATTGAATGATTTTAAATTAGATTTTTTAAGCAACTATGCCACAGACTCTTAGATTTGAAGTGGTCATTAAACAGCATTATAATGCACCTAGATTTTTTTTTTTTTTTTTGATACGCGGGCCTCTGACTCTGTGGCCTCTCCCATTGTGGAGCACAGGCTCTGGACGTGCAGGCTCAGTGGCCGTGGCTCACGGGCCCAGCCTCTCCGTGGCATGTGGGATCCTCCCAGACTGGGGCATGAACCAGTGTCCCCTGCATCGGCAGGCGGACTCTCAACCACTGAACCACCAGGGAAGCCCCACCTAGATTTTTATATTGTGCTGGCCAAAGAGTTCATTTGTTTTATTCCATAAGATGGCTCTAGTAGTGCTTAGCTGTCTTTAACTTCATTCAAAACAGGTTTATTAAATGGTATTGTGACAGCTGTAATATCAGCGTACATTAATAAAAAAAAAACTCATAGAATTGGTGAATTTTTGTGTAGCCATTTTAATACTGAAGATGGAAGAAAACTTTTGGCATATTATGCTTTATTATTTCAAGAAAGGTAAAAATGCAACTGAAATACAAAAAAAATTTGTGCAGTGTATGGAGAAGGTGCTGTGACTGATCGAACATGTCAGAAGTGGTTTGCAAAGTTTCATGCTGGAGATTTCTCGCTGGACGATGCTCCACGGTTGGGTAGACCAGTTGAAGTTGATAGTGATCAAATCGAGACATTAATTGGGAACAATCAACGTTATACCACACGGGAGATAGCCCACATACCCAAAATATCCAAATCAAGTGTTGAACATCACTTGCACCAGCTTGGTTATGTGAATCACTTTGATGTTTGGGTTCCACATAAGTTAAGCAAAAAAAAATCTTCTTGACTTCATTTCCACATGTGATTCTCTACTGACTGAAATGTAATGAAAACGTTCCATTTTTAAAACAAATTGTGATGGGCGATGAAAAGTGGATACTGTACAATAATGTAGAATGGAAGAGATCATGGGGAAAGCGAAATGAACCACCACCAACCACACCAAAGGCCAGTCTTCATCAAAAGAAGATGATGTTTTGTATATGGTGGGATTGAAAGGGAGTCCTCTGTTATGAGCTCCTTCCAGAAAACCAAACAATTAATTCCAACAAGTACTGCTCCCAGTTAGACCAACTGAAAGCAGTGCTTGACAAAAAGTGGCCAGAATTAGTAAACAGAAAATGCATAATCTTCCATCAGGGTAATGTGAGACCATATGTTTCTTTGATGACCAAACAAAAACTGTTACAGCTTGGCTGGCAAGTTCTGTTTCATCTGCCATATTCACCAGACATTGCATCTTCAGATTTCCATTTATTTTGGTCTTTATAAAAGTGTCTTAATGGAAAAATATTTCCATTCCCTTGAAAAGGGTAAAAGGCACCTGGAAGAGTTATTTGCTCAAAAAGATAAAAAGGTTTGGGAAGATATCATTATGAAGTTTCCTGAAAAATGGCAGAAGGTAGTGGAACAAAAGGGTGAATACATTGTTCAATAAAGTTCTTGGTGGAAATGAAAAATGTGTCTTTAATTTTTACTTAAAAACCATTGACACTTTTTGGCCAACCCAATATTTGCAAATTATTGTGATTTTATTTGAAAATCTAGAGAAGTTCTGGGAAGCCAATTTATTTCTTTGTAATCTCACTTGAAAATTGTAATTTAAATCCAATATCATATTCATGAGACATTTTTCTTAAAAACAACTTCCAATATTAAGTTAGAAGTTTTTAAATAAATACAAAATGTAAACTAAAGATTTTAAAGATTTTAAATAAATACAAAATGTATTAAAATGCAAAATGTTATAAATGTTAACTAGCAGGATTAATTTATTTCTTAAATTTTGGCTTGAATTATGGTTCTATTACAAACAGTCTTTTTGTCTTAGTCAAGAACATTTTAGATTTAAGAAATAGAAATTGATCTCTCTCTCACAAACACACACACACACACACACACACACACGCAAAGTGGAGGGGGAATTAGAGATATATTGCCACCTCATAGAAAGTAAAGGCAAATGGATTGAAATGCCATAGGGTCACCTGAGATGCTACAGGTAGAAAGCCACTGGAACCTGTCATCAAATTTCTTAGGACTTCTCTGTGAAGTGTCCTATCTCATCTACATTCTGTCAATAAACTGGATTTCTCTTCTCCATAATCTCATCAGGAAATGTCTATTCCAATAAAATCCACTATTGTACTTTCTCTCAAGTTTAAAACTGTTAGAGATTGACTACATTCTCAATCAGCAAACCAAATTCTCAGATGAGAACATCTGCCTGGTCAAATTGATTCATTTATCCACTCATATTTCAGCTCGTACCAGAGCTGCCTCATTCACATGGTAAAAATTTAACTACAGAGCACCCACCTTATCAGGATTGGTGGCAGAAAACACACATGGGTTTTATCCTAATTATTAAACATATTTAAAATAGTTTTTTCATTGTTTTGCTATATGCAGTGAGATATATAAGGAGAAACAAATAAATCAAAAATGAATTTAAATCAGTTTTTAGAATAAGTAGAGGAAGAGCAATTATTTGATAGAGAGAAATTTTAAAATTTCAGTGGAAGTTCTTTGCAGAAGTTGGAAAAAATTTGAAATTTGTATACTTACAAATGAACAAGGCAAATTTGTAACAGTCACTGATGTCCAACTAACTTCAATGTACATGTAAAGTGCTCAAGTATTTCTTGTGAAATCCTGTGTGAATGTAAGAGTCTTAATCCATTATTTGGACAAATCTATTACTTTTTATTTGTTTAAACAAATAATATATTATTCCAAATTAAAAATAATAACTGCTATGATATTTGTTCTTGCTATATCAAAACCTTTCAATTACACCCACTTCAATATTAGTTAAGTATTATTGTAAATTGTTACCAGCTCATCTAATTTCTTTAATCCTCTTAAATTATAGTCTGTATTAATTTATATATGATGCAATTATAGTGGTTCTCTAATTTGGCTATGTAATAGAATCATTTCTGAGCTTTAATAAATCTTAGTGCCTGGTTCATACACCCAGAATTTTTCTTTAATTGATCTTGCATGTTGCCTGACAGAGTTTAGTCAACGCTCCTTAGATGATTCTAATATGCAGCCAAGTATGAGAAATAACTTCAATATGGGTATTGCCACTGAGCAATCCCCATATTTAAGCATTTAAGGCACATTTTAAATGCTTACACTTAAAATATAAAATTTTAGGATTTAAACTTTTTAAAACTTTTACTCTAAATTTCCTACTAATTAATATTCTTAACATATGAAACAAAGAATCATTTTAATTTACACACCATAAAATTCATTCTTTCAAAGTGTACAATTTAGTGGTTTTTACTGTATTCAAAAAGTTGGGCAACCATCACCTCTATATAATTTCAGAATAATTTCATTACCCCAAAAAGAAACCCCATACCTATTAGCAGGCACTTTGCATTCCTCTATCCTCTAGTAAATACCAATCCACTTTCTGTTTCAGTGGGTTTGCCTACTGTGGACAGTTCATATAAATTAAATCATACAATACATAGCTTCTTGTTAATAGGTGGTTTCATTTAGGGTGATGTTTTAAGATTAATCAATTTTTAAAACATCTGGACTTGCTAATTTTTATTGTTAAATAATATTTTATTATATAGAATACCACATTTTATTCATACATTAATTGGTTGATGGGCATTTTGGTTATTTACACGTAGGCTGTTATGAATAATGTTATTATGAATATTAGTGTACAGATTTTTGTGTGGACCTACGTTTTTATTTATCTTAGGTATGTAACTAGAATTATAATTGCTCAGTAACATGGTATTTCTATGTCCTATTATTTGAAGAAGCCCCAAGCTGTTTCCCACAACAACTAAACCATTTTGTATTTCCAACAGCAATATATGAAGGATCCATTCTCTCCACTTCATCTCTAACACTTGATATTATCTATCTTTTTAATTTTATCCATTCTAGTAGTATCTCATTATAGTTTTGCTTTGCACTTACTAATTACTGATGACATTGAACTTTATTTTATGTGCTGATTGGTTATTTCTGTGTCTTCTTTGGAGAAATGTCTATTCACATCCTTGCCCATTTTTAAAATTGGGTTATTTCTCTATTTTTGAATTGAAAGAGTTCTTTATATAACCTTGATAAAATTCTTATCAGATGTAGGATTTCAAATATTTTGTCTTGATCCATAAGTGATATTTTCTTTATGATGTCATTCAATCACAAACATTTTTTAATTTTGATGGTCTAATTTATTTACATATTTTGTGTCATTTGTGCTTTTTGTAATACACCTAAGAAATCAGTGCCCAATTTAAGTAATGAAGATTTACCGCTGGCTTCCCTGTTGGCACAGTTGTTAAGAATCCACTTGCCAATGAAGGGGACACGGGCTCGAGCCCTGGTCCGGGAAGATCCCACATGCCACGGAGCAACTAAGCCCGTGCACCACAACTACTGAGCCTGCACTCTAGAGCCCGTGAGCCACAACTACTGAGCCCATGTGCCACAACTACTGAAGCCCACGTGCCTAGAGCCCGTGCTCCACAACAAGAGAAACCACCTCAGTGAGAAGCCTGTCCACCGCAACAAAGCGTAGCCCCTGCTCGCCACAACTAGAGAGCATGTGTGCAGCAATGAAGACCCAATGCAGCCAAAAATAAATGAAAATAAATAAACTTAAAAAAAGATTTACTCCTACCTTTTCTAGTTTTAGTTCCCTCCCACAGCTTTATTGATGTAAAATTGACATGTAACTGTGATAAATAAGTTCAAGGTGTACAACATAATGATTTGATATATTTATACTTAAATGATTACCACAATAAGGTTAGTAAACATATACATCATCTCAATAGCTACAATTTTTTTGTAAGATCTTTTAAAATCTACTCTCTTAGCAACTTTTAAAGATACAATACAGTATTCTTAACTATAGTCCCCATGCTATACATAATATTACCTGAATTTATTCACCTTATAGCTGGAAATTTGTACCCCTGATAACCTCACCAAACTATCCTATCATCCACCCCATGCCCCTGGCCACCACTAATCTGTTTGCTGCTTCTATGAGTTAGGTTTTTTATTTGTTTGTTTGTTTGTTTGCGGTACACGGGCCTCTCACTGTTGTGGCCTCTCCCATTGCGGAGCACAGGCTCTGTACGTGCAGGCTCAGCAGCCATGGCTCACGGGCCCAGCGGCTCTGCGGCATGTGGGAACTTCCCGGACCGGGGCACGAACCTGTGTCCCCTGCATCGGCAGGTGGACTCTCAACCACTGTGCCACCAGGGAAGCCCCTAAGTTAGGTATTTTTAATATTCCACAAGTAAGTGGGATCATACAGTATTTGTCTTTCTCTGTCAGACATATTTCACTTACCATAATGTCCTCAAAATTCATTCATGTTAGCACAAATGACAGGGTTTCTTTTTTTCCCATGGCTGAATATATATATATATATATATATATATATATATATATATACACACATATTCTTTATTCATTCATCCATCATTTGACACTTAGGTTTTTTCCATGTCCTGGCAATTATAAATAGTGCTGCAATAAACATAGAGATGAAGATATCTCTTTGGTATAGTGATATCATTTACTTTGAATATATACCCATATGTGGAATTTCTGGATCATATGGTAGTCCGATTTTTAATATTTTGAAGAAACTCTTACTGTTTTTGAGAGCATTTATACCAGTTTACATTCCCACCAACAGTGTGCAAATTGTACAGGCTTTCTTTTCTCCTAATCTTCACCAGCATTTATTATTTCTTATGTTTTGATGTTAAACATCCTAGCAAGCGTGAAGTGATATCTCATTGTGGTTTTGATTTTCATTTACCTAATGATTAGTGATGTTGAGCACCTTTTCACATATTTGTTGGCCATCTACATATCTTCTTTGGAAAAATATCCATTCAGGTTCCTTGCCCATTTTTTAATTGGATTTTTTTTTTTTTTTTTTGCTATTTAGTTCTGTGAGTTCCTTATATATTTTGGATATCAATCACTTATCAGATATGTGTGAGTATTTTTGGCTCCCTTTATAAAATATTAGTTGACCATAAATGCATGGGTTTAGTTCTGGGCTCTCAATTCTGTTCCATTAGTATATGTGTCTGTTTTTATGCCAGTACCCTAGGGTTTTGATTATGGTGTCTTTGTAGTATACTTTGAAATCAAGAATTGTAATGCCTCCAGCTTTGTTCTTCTTTCTAGGGAATGCATTGGCTATTCAGGGTCTTTTGTGGTCCCCTGTGAATTTTAGGATTGCTTTTTCTATATCTGTAAAAGATGCCTTTGGAGTTTTGATAGGGATTGCATTGACTTTATAGATTATTTTGGGTAGTATAGACATTTTAACAATATTACTTCTTCCATTCCAAGAATATGGGATATTTTCCCATTTGTTTGCATCTTCAGTTTCTTCCATCAGTTTCTTATACTTTTCCATTAAATTTATCCCTAAGTATTCTGTTCTTTTTGATTATATTGTGAATGAGATTGTTTTGTTAATCTCGTTTTCAGATATTTCATTGTTAAGGTAGAGATATGCAACTGAATTTTTTATGTTGATTTCTATCCTGAAAATTTACTGAATTTCTTTATTAGTTCAAATAGCTTTTGTTGTTATTAGGACTTTCTAAATATAAAATTGTGTCATTTGCAAATAGTGACAGTTTTACTAATTATTACCAATTTGGATGCCATTTAAAAATTTACTTAGCCTAATTCTTCTGGCTGGAACTTCTAATACTATGGTGAATAAAAGTGATGAGAGTGGACATCCTAGTCTTGTTCCTGATCTTAGAGGAAAAACTTGAAACCTCTCATCATTGAGTATGATAGAAGTCTGTGCTTGTCATATATGGCTTTTATTATTTTGAAGTGTGTTTTTTCTATGCCCAATTTATTATGAGGGTTTTATCATGAATAGTTGTTGAATTTTGTCAGATGTTTTTTTCTTCGTCCATTGAGATAATCATGTGCTTTTTATATTCATTTCTATTATTGTGATGTATTACATTCATTGATTTTCATGTGTTGAACCATCCTGCATCACAAAGATGACTCCCACTTGATCATTGTATATGATCCTTTTAATATGCTGTTGAATTCAGTTTTCTAATAATTTGTTGAGAATATTTGCATCTTTATTCCTCAGAGATACTTTTGTGTAGTGTCCTTAAATAGCTTTGGTATCAGAGTAATGCTGGTTTCATAAAATGTATTTGATATTATTCCCTCCTGTTCAATTTTCTGCAAGAGTTTGAGAATGATTGGTATTAATTCATCTTTAAATGTTTGGTAAAATTCACCAGTGAAACTATATGGTCCTGGACTTCTCTTTCTTGGAAAGTTTTTGATTACTGATTCAACCTTCTTATTTGTTATTGTTCTATTCAGATTTTCAGTTTTTTTCAAAATTCATTCTTGATAGGTTGTATGTTTCTGGAAACTTATCTATTTATTCTAGGTTATCCAGTATGTTGATATATAATTGATGATAGTTGTTTCTTTCATATAAACTTGATTTCTTACTTCTGTGTTTCTGGCAGCTTAGGGAGATTTTCCAATTTATCTTTTCTGTCTTCCTACATTTATGTCTTTCAATGAAGTTCTACTCTTCCCTACTCTGATTTCTTTATGTTCATTTAGCTCATTTGAAATGCTTTAATTATCTAATTTTATTTCACTCTTGTGACTACCACTGATTTTCACTCCTCAAAATATTACAGTGTTACTTTTCCTTGAACACTGACCAAAAACTTGATGATAACTTTAAATATTCCAGTATAGTTACTGCTTCCTTTTTTGTTTTTGTTTGATTTTTTGTTTTACTTTATGTGAGAACAGAATTTTACCTAATCTTAAAATATCTGTGCTCAAATTTACTGATTGTTCTGGTGGTTGGTACATATTTTCACCATTTTTTCTTCCAGTTTTATTCAGATATAATTGACATATAACACTGTATACATTTAAGATGTACAGCATAATGATTTGACTTACACACATCATGAAATGATTACCACAATAGATTGATGAACATCCATTATCTCATTGAAGAAATGGAAAACTTTCCTTGTGATTAGAACTCTTAGAATCATCCCTATTTTTTAAAATATACCTCCATTTATAAGGTGGAGCTTAGTTCACTACACTTTGAATATAGACTAGACCGAGTAAGCCACTTCCAAATAATAGCATAGCAAAAGAGAGAAATGGCAAGTTTGAAGTGGAGAAACCTGGCAGACACTTAGCCAAGTGATCAAGTTAACATCACCAGTGATGTCATGTCAAAATATATTCACACTACCTCTGTAGTATTTCTTTCCCAAACTCTATGACTTCAATATAATCATGAAAAAAATAAAATCAGACAAGCAAAAAATTGAGGAACATTTTACAAAATACATGACACAAATACCTGACCTTCAGAAGTATTAGGGCTGTAAAAAACAAATAAAAACTGAGAAACTATCACAGATTGGAGGAGACTAAGGATACATGATGATGAACTACAAGGTGATATCTTGGTTTGAATCCTGAACCAATAAAGATATTATTGAAAAACTGGTGAAATATAAAAAAAAGTCTATATTTAGTATAGCATACCAATGTTAATTGCTTAGTTTTGAGGAATATAACATGCTTATATTGATAATAATACCAAAGAAGCCTAGATGAAAAGTAAAATGGAGCACTCTACACTATCTGCATAACACTTTAGTAAATCTAAAATTATTTAAACATAAAATAACAAACAAAAGAAAGTAATACCATATCCACAAGTGGATACTCTTAGAATTGTAGAGATTAAAATTTTACCGAAATATCTTATCAGTAAAAGAAGTTTAATTTAATACATATATATAAAATATTTATGGCAGAATTTGAAAATTGGTTATAAAAATTATATGGAATAATAAATCCCAAGGCTTCATTGAAAAAAGAATATATATATATGTGTGTGTATTTTGTACATATATTAATTCAGTTTATACATATTTTACAATAATATATAACTATTACATAATTAATAATTATATGTAATAATGATATATATACAATAACATACATAATTAAGACACTAAAGTATTGTTCCAGGAAGGGTTAATTTTATGTTATTTGTCCCCTACTGACCAATACAACTTTAGCTTGTGCAATTGTGCTCTTTATTTCTTACTCTTCTGGCACACTGATCTTAGAATTGGCCAGTGTCTTTCCCGTCAGTCCTGTTTGATGTTCCTTCAATAATCCCCACTTCACCTTGCTAAGTCCAATCCACTTTTCTAGTCTAAAATAAAAACAATGTCTTAGGTCTTTTACTGGCTGGATAAGGACCGATAATCAATGTTATAAAAATACTTTTCCTCTGTAATACTTACTAAAATGGCAATTTTGTACTTATCTATATGAGTATCTTCTAAAGATATGACTTCTGATATTAGTTTACTAGGACTGCCAAAACAAAATACCACAAACAAGATGGCTTAAGCCACAGAAATGTATTTTTTCACAGTTCTGGAGGCTAGCCAAGATCAAGGTGTTGCCATGTTTGATTTCACCTGAGGCTCATCTCCTTGGCTTACAGCCAGTTGACTTCTCCCTTTGTCCTCACACTGCCTTTCCTCAGTTCACACATTCCTGATATCTCTGTCTCTTTCTATAAGTACATCAGTTATATTTGATTAAGGCCCCACCTTGATGGATTCATTTTAACTTAGTAACCTATTTAAAGACTTTATCTCCAAATATGATTACATTCTTAGATATTGGGAGTTGGGACTTCAACATATAAATGCTGGGGGGACACATTTCAGCCCATGACATTCCCCATTTGATGGGCTTCATGAAGATGTGGAGCATGCCTGTCTTGTCCATACCTTTATGTAGATTTTGAATGAATGAATGAAATATGTATAAATGACCATTGCCCCATATATGGAAGTAAGTTGTGACTACTTTTATTTACAATATAGTCTAAATTAATATGACTGTCTCAACTTATAAGCAATTGAACAGCTTAAATCAGGTAGAAATACATTCTCAAACTAAGACAATGATAGTTATTTTGAAGCTAAGTATAATACTAATGTCACTAAGGTGACAATTCTGTCAATTCTCATTTTCTCTATTTATGGATTTTAAAAGTAATTTCACCAAAGCAAAAAAAAATTTTTTTTCAATGTCATTAGATTATGCCAACCCATATATTCTTTTTTTTTTCTAACATCTTTATTGGAGTTTAATTGCTTTACATCATTGTGTTAGTTTCTGCTGTATAACAAAGTGAATCAGCTATACATATACATATATCCCCATATCCTAACCTTCTTGTATCTCCCTCCCACCTCCCTATTCCACCCCTCTAGGGTGTAACAAAGCATGGAGCTGCTCTCCCTGTGCTATGTAGCTGCTTAGCTATCTATTTTACATTTGGTAGTGCATATATGTCAGTGCCACTCTCTCACTTCGTCCCAGCTTACACTTCCCCATCCCCGTATCCTCAAGTCCATTCTCTATGTCTGCATCTTTATTCCTGTCCTGCCCTTAGGTTCTTCAGGACCATTTTTGTTTTTAATTCCATATATATGTGTTAGCATACGATATTTGTTTTTCTCTTTCTGACTTACTTCACTCAGTATGACAGACTCTAGGCCCATCCACCTCACTACAAATAACTCAATCTCATTTCTGTTTATGGCTCAGTAATATTCCATTGTATTTATGTGCCACATCTTCTTTATCCATTTACCTCTCGATGGATACTTAGGTTTCTTCCATGTCCTGGCTTTTGTAAATAGTGCTGCAATGAAATGGTACATAACTCTTTATGAACTATGGTATTCTCAAGGTATATGCCCAGTAGTGGGATTTCTGGGTCATATGGTAGTTCTAGTTTTTGGCTTTTAAGGAACCTCCATACTGTTCTCCATAGTGGCTGTATCAATTTACATTCCCACCGACAGTGCAGGAGGGTTCCCTTTTACCCAAACCCTCTCCAGCAATTATTGTTTGTAGACATTTTGAAGATGGCCATTATGACTGGTGTGAGGTGATACCTCATTGTAGTTTTGATTTGCATTTCTCTAATGATTAGTGATGTTGAGCATCCTTTCATGTGTTTGTTGGCAATCTGTATATCTTCTTTGGAGAAATGTCTGTTTAGGTCTTCTGCCCATTTTTGGATCGGGTTGTTTATTTTTTTGTTATTGAGCTTCATGAACTGTTTATGTATTTTGGAGATTAAAATTTTCACAGTTGCTTCATTTGCAAATATTTTCTCCATTTCTGAGTGTTGTCTTTTCATCTTGTTTATGGTTTCCTTTGTTATGCAAAAGCTTTTAAGTTTCATTAGGTCCCATTTGTTTATTTTTGTTTTTATTTCCATTTCTCTAGGAGGTGAGTCAAAAAGTATCTTGCTGTGATTTATGTCATAGAGTGTTCTGCCTATGTTTTCCTCTAACAGTTTTATAGTGTCTGGCCTTACATTTAGGTCTTTAAACCATTTTGAGTTTATTTTTGTGTATGGTGTTAGGGAGTGTTCTAATTTTTTTCTTTTACATGTAAATATCCAGTTGTCCCAGCAACACTGATTGAAGAGGCTGTCTTTTCTCCACTGTGTGTTCTTGCCTGTTTTATCAAAGATAAGTGCATGGGTATATCTCTGTGCTTTCTATCCTGTTCCATTGAGCTATATTTCTGTTTTTGTGCCAGTACCATACTGTCTTGATTACTGTAGCTTTGTAGTATTGTCTGAAGTCAGGAAGCCTGATTCTTCCGGCTCCATTTTTCTTTCTCAAGATTGCTTTAGCTCCTAAGGGTCTTTTGTGTTTCCATACAAATTGTGAAATTTTTTTGTTCTAGTTCTGTGAAAAATGCCATTGGTATTTGATACGGATTGCATTGAACCTGTAGATTGCTTTGGGTAGTAGCATCATTTTCACAATGTTGATTCTTCCAGCCGAAGAACACGGTATACATCTCCATTTCTTTGTATTTTCTTTAATTTCTTTCATCAGTGTTTTATAGTTTTCTGCATGCAGGTCTTTTGTCTCCTTATATAGGTTTATCCCTAGGTATTTTATTCTTTTTGTTGCAGTGGTAAATGAAAGTGTTTCCTTAATTTCTCTTTGAGATTTTTCATCATTATTGTATAGGAATGCAATCGATTTCTGTGCATTAATTTTGTATCCTGCTACTGTACCGAATTCATTGATTAGCTCCAGTAGTTTTCTGGTAGCATCTTTAGGATTCTCTATGTATAGTATCATGTTATCTGCAAACAGTGACAGTTTTACTTCTTCTTTTCAATTTGGATTCCTTTATTTCTTTTTCTTCTCTGATTGCTATGGTTAAAACTTCCAAAACTATGTTGAATAATAGTGGTGAGAGTGGACAGCCTTGTCTTGTTCCTGATCTTAGTGGAAATGGTTTCAGTTTTTTACCATTGAGAACAATGTTGGCTGTGGTTTTGTCATATATGGCCTTTATTATGTTGACATACATTCCCTCTACGCCTACTTTCTGGAGAATTTTTATCATATGTGGGTGTTGAATTTTGTCAAAAGGTTTTTCTTCATCTTTTGAGATTATCATATGGTTTTATCCTTCAATTTGTTAATATGGTGTATCACAATGATTGATTTGCATATATTGAAGAATCCTTGCATTCGTGGTTTAAAGTTCATTTGATCATGGTGTTTGATCCTATTAATGTGATATAGGATTCTGTTTGCTAGTATTTTGTTGAGGATTTTTGCATCTATGTTCATCAGTGATATTGGCCTATAGTGTTCTTTTTTGTGACATCTTTATCTGGTTTTCAGGGTGATGGTGGCCTCATAGAATGAGTTTGGGGGTGTTCCTCCCTCTTGCTATATTTTGGAAGAGTTCAATAAGGATGGGTGTTAGCTCTTCTCTAAATGTTTGATAGATTTTTTCTGTGAAGCCATCTGGTCCTGGGCTTTTGTTTGTTGGAAGAGTTTTACTCACAGTTTCAATTTTATTGCTTGTGATTGGTCTGTTCATATTTTCTATGTCTTCTTGGATCAGTCTTGGCAGGTTGTGCTTTTCTAAGAATTTGTCCATTTCTTCCAGGATGTCCATTTTGTTGGCATATAGTTGCTTGTAGTTAATCTCTCATCATGCTTTGTATTTCTGTAGTGTCAGTTGTTGCTTCTCTCCTTTTTCATTTCTAATTCTGCTGATTTGCATATTTTCCGTATTTTTCTTGATGAGTCTGGCTAATGTTTATCAATTTTTTTTTATCTTCTCAAAGAAACAGCTTTATTTTTATTGATCTTTGTTGTCATTTCCCTCATTTATTTTTCATTTGTTTCTGATCGTTCGTTATGATTTCTTTCTTTCTTTCTGCTTACTTGGGGTGTTTTTGTTCTTGTTTCCCTAGTTGCTTTAGGTGTAAGATTAGGTTGTTTATTTGAGATTTATCTAGTTTCTTGAGGTAGGATTGTATTGCTATAAACTTCCCTCTTAGAACTGCTTTTGCTGCATCCTATAGGTTTTGGGTCATCGTGTTTACATTGTCTTTTGATTTCCTCTTTGATTTCTTCAGTTATCTATTGGTTATTTAGTAGCATATTATTTAGCCTCAATGTGTTTCCATTTTTTACATTTTTTATCCTGTAATTGATATCTAGATTCATAGTGTTGTGGTCGGAAAAGATACTTGATATGATTTCAATTTTCTTAAGTTTACCAAGGCTTGATTTGTGACCCAAGATATGATCTATCCCAGAGAATGTTCCATGAGCACTTGAGAAGAAAGTGTATTCTGTTGTTTTTGGATGCAATGTCCTATAAATATCAATTAAATCCATCTTGTTTAATAGGTCATTTAAAGCTTGTGTTTCCTTGTTTATTTTCATTTTGTTGATTTGTCCATTGGTGAAAATGGGGTGTTAAAGTCCCCTACTATAACTGTGTTACTGTCAATTTCCACTCTTATGACTGTTAGCATTTGCCTTATGTATTGAGGTTCTCCTATCTTGGGTGCATAAATATTTACAATTGTTATATTTTCTTCTTGTATAGATCCCTTGATCATTATGTAGCATCCTTCTTTGTCTCTTGTAATAGTCTTTAATTTAAAGTCTATTTTGTCTGATATGAGAATTGCTACTCCAGCTTTCTTTTGATTTCCATTTGCATGGAATATCTTTTTCCATACCCTTACTTTCAGTCTGTATGTGTCCCTAGGTCTGAAGTGGGTCTCTTGTAGACAACATATATATGGGTCTTGTTTTGTATCCGTACAGCCAGTCTATGTCTTTTGGTTGGAGCATTTAATCCATTTACATTTAAGGTAATTATTGATATGTATATTCCTATTACCATTTTCTTACTTGTTTTGGGTTTGTTATTGTAGGTCTTTTCCTTCTCTTGTGTTTCCTGCCTAGGGAAGTTCCTTTAGCATTTGCTGTAAAGCTGGATAGGTGGTTCTGAATTCTCTTAGCTTTTGCTTCTCTGTAAAGGTTTTAATTTCTCCATGAAATCTGAATGAGTTCCTTGCTTTGTAGAGTAATCTTTGTTGTAGGTTTTTCCCTTTCATCATTTTAAATATATCCTGCCACTCCCTTCTAGCTTGCAGAATTTCTGCTGAAAGAGCAGCTTTTCACCTTATGGGGATTTCCTTGTATGTTATTTGTTGCTTTTCCCTTGCTGCTTTTAATATTTTTTCTTTTTATTTAATTTTTTATAGTTTGATTAATATGTGTCTATGCATGTTTCTCCTTGGATTTCTCCTGTTTGGGACTCTCTGTGATTCCTGGAGTTTATTGACTATTTCCTTTCCCATATTAAGAAAATTTTCAACTATAATCTCTTCAAATATTTTCTCAGTCCTTTTTTTTTTTTCTCTTCTTCTTTTGGAACTGCTATAATTTGAATGTCAGTGCATTTAATGTTGTCCCAGAGGTCTCTGAGAATGTCTTCCAGTCTTTTCATTCTTTTTTTCTTTTTTCTGCTCTGTGGTAGTTATTTCCACTATTTTATCTTGCAAGGCATTTATCCATTCTTCTGCCTTGGTTATTCTGCTATTGATTCCTTCTAGAGAATTTTTAATTTTGGTTATTATGTTGTTCTTCATTGTTTGTTTGGTCTTTAGTTCTTGTAGGTCCTTATTAAATGTTTCTTGTATTTTCCCAATTCTATTTCCAAGATTTTGGATCATCTTTGCTATCATTACTCTGAGTTCTTTTCAGGTAGACTGCCTATTTCCTCTGCATTTGTTTGGCCTGGTAGGTTTTAACCTTGCTCATTCATCTGCTGCGTATTTCTCTATTTTCTCATTTTGCTTAACTTACTGTGTTTGGGGTCTCCTTTTCACAGGCTGCAGTTTTGTAGTTCCTGTTGTTTTTCGAGTTTGCCACCAGTGGGTAAGGTTTGTCAGTAGGTTGTGTAGGTTTCCTGGTTGAGGTGACTGGTGCTTTTGTTCAGGCAGATGAGTCTGGATATTGTTTTTCTGGTGGGCAGGACCACGTCCAGTGGTGTGTTTTGGGGTGTCTGTGAATATTATGATTTTAGGCAGCCTCTCTCTTAATGGGTGGGGTTGTGTTACTGTCTTGCTAGTTGTTTGGCATGGGGTATCCAGCACTGGATATTGCTTGTCATTGAGTGGAGCTGGGTCTTAGCATTGAGATGGAGATCTCCGGGAGACCTCTTGATGATTGATATTACATGGGTCTGGGAGGTGTCTGGTGGCCCAGTGTCCTGAACTCAGCTCTCCTACCTCAGTGCATCAGGCCTGACAGCCAGCCAGAGCACCAAGACCCTGTCAGCCACATGGCTGCTAGTGTTGGAGGTTATCTTGCAGAGGTGGGGCATGGCTGTGGCTCACCACAGGGACAAGGACACTGGCAGCAGAAGTTCTGGGAAGTACTCCTTGGCTTGAGCCCTCCTGGTGTCTGCCATTAGTCCCACCAAAGAGCCTGTGGCCTTCAGTACTGGGTCCAACCCATATGTCCTTGAACTAGGTTTCTGAAGCTCATTCCTTAGAGACTTTATTTTATGCTTTTCTTGAGCTGTCTCCTTGTTAATAGGCAATCATTTTCCTGTCTGTATTTTTTTAACAGTTCTTATCTAAAAATTGGCTTTTTAAAAGTTTTATTTGTGTCTTGTTTTAAAAAACATAGAAAATTAATATATAATTTTATTTTAATAACATACTGTCATGGAATTAAAACAATTCCAAAGGAACATACAGTCAAGGAATATGAAAATTATATGAAATGTTCATCTGTGCATGTATTTTCAGTAAAATTTTATTAAAATAATATTTACACAGAAAATTGTTTGTGTTAAGTTCATAGCTCAATTCCTTTTTATGAAGTAAAATCACTAATGTAATCAGCATCCAAATGAGAAATGTAACCAGCTTTCTCTAATGCCTCCCTCAAGTTGGTAACCTCCTTCCAATCTAATACTTATCATGACTTTAACCTGCACAGGCTTTTTTTAGAGGTTTCAAATTTTATGCAAATTGAATTATAATTTCTGTACTTTTTATTTTTATTTTATTTATTTATTTATTTTGTGGTACGCAGGCCTCTCACTGCCATGGCCCCTCCCGTTGCGGAGCACAGGCTCCAGACATGCAAGCCCAGCGGCCATGGCTCATGGGCCCAGCTGCTCCATGGCATGTGGGATCCTCCCAGACTGGGACACGAACCTGCGTCCCCTGCATCAGCAGGCGGACTCCCAATCACTGCGCCACCAGGGAAGCCCCTAATTTCTGTACTTTTTAAAGTCTAGCTTCATTTGCAAACATTCATTCAGGAGTATGCTTATAAATCCATCCTTATTGTTGCACATAGCAATAGTTTGTATAGTAAATATATTTTAATTTACCCATCCTATTGTCAATGAATATTTGGGGTGTTTCTATTGTTTATTTTTCTATTGTTTATTTTTATTTTATTTTATTTTTATTTTTCTATTGTTTATTTGACATAAATGCTATTGGAATTCTTGTACATGTGTTTGGTATAAATAGATACTTATGTTGGTCCTACACCTATTAGTAGAATTTCTGGGTCATGATATATACATATTTTCACTATTAGCAAATTCTGCCAAAGTGGAAATACAGTTTCCATTTTGCGCTTTCTTGCGATAATCACCCTTAAAACCCACCACCATACTTTGAGAAAGTTAAGATACAACTCTAGTTGATATCTCACTTTACAGTGCACATCAACCACCCAACATGTGAGAGAGAAAATCCTTAGATGAATCCAATTCCCAACCTTCATGATACCCTGATCCATGCCAAGTGAAGAAGAGAAGAGCAGTCCCCACTGACCTTCCCAAATTGCAAATTTGCAAGCAAATATTTACATTGCCATTGTTTTGATCCACTAAATTTTGGAGGGGTTTGTTATGCAGCAGTCAGTAATTGGAAAGGGGGAAATTTCATTGACTAGCTTGTAGATGATGATAATGAAATAGTGAAAGATATATCTTCTACATTTGAGACATGTCTAGATTGTCATATATTTGGTATATTTCCATGAATATCTATTTTAGACTTTATTCTGATGTGACACAATGTCACACAATTAATTTCTCAAAGTATATAATATTTGTCAATCATTTTTATCAGCAAAATGATCAGAACTATAAAATTTATTTTTACCTTATAACTTAAAGAAGAGAAAATAGAATGAACATTTATATATTTATATTTTTAAATACTTTAAAAGCAGGAATTAATGCCACTAATTATTTCTATATGAAAACTAGCAATTGCGTTAGTCATATATTTCATTTATTTATTTGTAAAAGTGTTCTCCCCTTTCTGAACATGAACTGAACTTTTTATTTCTAAAAATAATTATTTTAATTGCAGTCTTTTAAATTATGTGATTGAATAGTTTCAGGGTATCATATAATAAAGTGCTATGAAAAATTTCAAAATATATTACAGAAATATACTTGTTATGAGTTTTGTAAGATATTTATCTGAAATTTTAGCCAAAAATTCTGTCTCTGTCTCTCTCTCTCTCAAAAAGGCATCAAGCCAAAACGAAAAAAAATTCTATTTTAAAAGAAGGTTATAATCTAGACTTTTTAAACAAAGCTTTGATACAATATAATTCAAGCAATAAAATATGCCCATTTTGAAAGTGAGTTGACAAATGCATATGCTTATGTAACCAGCACTACAACCAAGATATAGAATGCATTCATAACAATGAAGATTTCCTTAGTCACCTTTTTCTTCATCTGCTGTCTACACATGGCAGATGATGTGTGTAGATGTCTATACACATCTACCTAGATCTAAGCAACCACTGATCTGCTATCACTACAGATTAGATTTGTTTTACCTAGAGCTACTTATAAATGGAATCATACAGCATGAACTCTTGTATGTTTGGTTTTTTGCTCTTTATAAACTTGTTGAGGTTTAGTCGTCATCTTTTTTAGAGTCATATATTTAGGAGTGTAATTAGTCATTTATAAAAGACATGTCGTGGGCTTCCCTGGTGGTGCAGTGACTGAGAGTATGCCTGATGATGCGGGGGACATGGGTTCGTGCCCTAGTCCGGGGGGATCCCACGTGCCGTGGAGCGGCTGGGCCCATGAGCCATGGCCGCTGAGCCTGCACGTCCGGAGCCTGTGCTCTGCATTGGCAGAGGCCATGGCAGTGAGAGGCCTGCATACTGCAAAAAAAAAAAAAAAAAAAAAAAAGTCAAACTTTGCAAGAAACTGCCATACTGGTTTTCCAAAGTGGTTTTAACCCTATTCATTCTCACTGGGAACATTCCTCCTGCTCCATGTCTTTGCCAACACTTGGTAGTGTCAGTGTTTTTAATATCAGCCATTATATTATTAGCGGGTGTACAGTGGTATTTCTTTGTGGTTTCAGTTAATATTTGCCTAATGACTAACATTGTTGAGCATTTTTTCTTTTCCTCATCAGTCAACTGTGTATCTTATTCCATGAAGTATCTGTTCAGATATTTTGCACATTTTTTGGGTTATTTTTCATTATTGAGTTCTAAGAGTTTTATGCAATTTAGATACTAGTAATTTGCCAGATACATGTATTATTGTATTGTGGATATTTTCATCCACTCTATAGCTTCATTTAAAAAATGTTTTAACTTTATAATTTTTCAGATCAGAATGTTTTAGTATTTGCGAACTCCAATTTTACACTTCTTCTTTTAGGGTTTGGACTTTGTTTTACGGTTTTCTATTATTATTTTGCCTACTTCATGGTTATGAAGATTTATTCCTATGTTTTCTTCTACAAAGTTAATAGTTTTAGTTTTTACCATTTATGTTTCATTTTGAGTTTTTGTTGGAATATCTGGGGATTTCAGCACTATTTGTTGAAAATACTAACTTTTTGCCTTTAAATTGCCTGGGCCCTTTTGTAAAAAATCAGTTCACTTTATGGGTCTATTTCAGACTCTACTCTATTCAATCAATTTATATTTCTATCCCTAATCCAGCAAACAGTATTGATTACTATAGCACAATAATATATTTTTAAGTCAGGAGTTTTTGACTAATGTTTTTGCATTGCTACATAAATTTAGTATTCATTTATCATTGTCTTTGTTAGACCCTAATGTGATTTTGACTGGGATTGTATTGAATCTATACTTCAATTCAGGGAGAATTTTCATCCTAAAAATATGGATTTTTGATAAATTTGTTTAAACCTTTATTAATTTCTCTCAGCAATGTTTTATAATTTTCAAGTTTGAATCTTGCACGTTTGTTAAATTCTTCTGAATTTGATTTTTAATGGTATTATGAGACACCTTTAAAATATCTATTTCTGATTGTTTATTGCTAATATATAGAAATGTAACTGATATTTTATATTTAACTTGTGTTCAGCGACCTTTTTTACTGATAAACTCACTGACTAATCTTTCTAATTAATTCTGGTAGGTTTTATTTTGTAGTTTCCTTAGAAGTTTCTATATACACATTTCTGCCTCTTGGCATGTCTAGAAACTTTTTTTTTTTTTTGGCTGCACTGGATCTTCGTTGCTGCTTGCAGGCTTTCTCTAGTTGCAGCGAGCAGAGGCTACTTTTCATTGCAGTGCGCGGGCTTCTCATTATGGTGGCTACTCTTGTTGCAGAGCACAGGCTCTAGGCGTGCGGGCTTCAGTAGTTGTGGCTTTCAGGCTCTAGAGGGCAGGCTCAGTAGTTGTGGCACGTGGGCTTAGTTGCTCTGCAGCATGCGGGATCCTCCCGGACCAGGGATCGAATCCGTGTCCCCTGCATTGACAGGCGGATTCTTAACCACTGTGCCACCAGGGAAGTCCCTAGAAACCTTTCTTTAATACCAAACACTGAAAATATTATAATTTTAAATGTTTAAATGTTATGTTTTCCATTATATAAGGAGATTTGAAGTTTTAATTTTAAGGCAGTTATATTATTTGCAGGTCATTTTGATTCCTTTAAGACCTGTTTTTAAACTTTGTTAACACAGGACTAAAATAGATGTTACTCCATGTATATTTCAGCCTTATACTGAAATGTACCTTCTTGAGGTTTGTTTTTAAATATCCCATTTGCTGCCCAAGGATTCTCCATCCTGGCTGGTCAGAACTTGAAAGTCTCTCCAACCTGTGTGAGATTTGGGAATGGTTCAGTTTACAGCTTTCTATAGTGTTTGTGTGTGTGTGTGTGTGTGTGTATGGTGTGTGTAGGTGTGAAATTTCACCTTATGCTTGTGCAGTTCAATATAAAGCAAAGATCCTCTGCATATCTCTGAGGCTTTTTTCTATGTATTTCCTTTCTAGGGCTCTGCCTTATAACTTCCAGCTACTTTAGCCTCCCCAAATGTCAATTATCTGTTTAAACTCAGTGAGATTATCAGGCTCTTTTTGAATACATGCTCCTTGTCCTTGAATTTCTGAAATTGCCTTCAGGCATAAAGCCAGGGCAATCGGAGGGCTTGTTTCCTTTGTTTCCATCTCTCAGGGATAACAATCTGTTGCTTCCTCTTGTCCAAAGTCTAGTATATTTCAAATATAAACTACAGTATTTGATGTGACATTTAATCATAATACCTAAGCACTTTTTTGCTCATTTCTGTACCTTGTGTCCTGAAGATTGTTACCTTTTATAAAAATTTACGTCTGGAACCAGACTTTGCCATTAACAATGATCAAAATTTTTCTGGCAATATTTGGTCACAGTAATTGTCATGTTATCTTAGAAAATTTTATTTAATAACTCAAGTAGATTTTCTTCCAAAAACATGATAGACCATTTTCGTGAGATACTAGGCTATTATTATATTTCTTTAATGTGTTCATATTCTTTTAAGAGCATCATATTAAATATGAATGAATTATATTATGTATATATATATTATGTATATAGTGGGGGATTGATAGTTAACTAATGACATTCTGTGATAGCTATATTAAAAATCAGAAGTATTAAAGCAAATGAAGGGCTTATTAAAAAACTAAAAATAGAACTACTGTATGACCCAGAAATCCCACTACTGGGTAATTGCCCAGAGAAAACCATAATACCAAAAGACACATGCACCCCAATGTTCATTGCAGCAATATTTACAATAGCCAGGAAATGGAAGCAACCTAAATGTCCATCAACAGAGGAATGGATAAAGAAGAAGTGGTACATATATACAATGGAATATTACTCGGCCATAAAGAGGAACAAAATTTGGCCATTTGTAGAGACGTGGATGGACCTAGAGACTGTCATACAGAGTGAAGTAATTCAGAAAGAGAAAAAGAGAAAAACAAATATATTAACACATATATGTGGAATCTAGAAAATGGTATAGATGAACTTATTTGCAAAGCAGAAACAGAGACACAGATGTAGAGAACAAACGCATGGATACCAAGGGGGAAAGGAGGGGTGGGATGAATTGGGAGATTGGGATCGACATATATACACTATTGATACTATGTATAAAATAGATAACTAATGAGAACCTACTGTATAGCTCAGGGAACTCTACTCACTGCTCTGTGGTGACCTAAATGGGAAGGAAATCCAAAAAAGTTGGGATATATGTAAATGTATGGCTGATTCACTTTGCTGTACAGTAGAAACTAACACAACATTGTAAAACAACTATACTCCAATAAAAATTAATTGAAAAATATAACATCATATTAAGTAATAAATTTCATTACCTGAGCTTAGAAAGTTTTGGTAGGAAAAAAAATGAATTACAAAACACATGAAACAGTTTATGTAAAATACTTACACCAGAGAAATGCTTAAAACTGCGTTAGAATTAATCCATAGTAAAACTTGCCAGTACTGTTGACCACTCTTTGGATTTCAGGATCCCATGGCACTCTTTGAAATAGCATAGGTATTAACCTGGCAGTTCTGGCCTTACTCCAAATCTATTAATTAAATCCTCCCTACCTTATATTCCCCACATATTTCCAATTAGGAAAATTATTCTTCATTTCTCTTTGATATTGCTATTGGGAAATGTTCTGGCACAAATCTCCTGTATCTGTTCTCCCTTGGAATTTAACTTCAGCACAGCTTGAAATTTGGGATGAATGACATCTTTATATTTAAGTTGTTCTGCCCTCTAATAAACTGTGGCAACAGGCACCATTGGACTTTTCATAAAGCACGCTGTTCAGATAAAAAGGCATATTGCTTATACATATATATAATTAAGAGATATTATATAATTTAATTAACATTAAATTTCTTAATCATAAAACATCATAAGAGAGGGAAAGTAATGGCAACTTCCAGGATATTTTAACGTATAGGGAGGAATTTTCTTGCAAGAAAGCAGAAGTTATACTAATCAAAACAGAGATAGGAATTGCCAAATTTTTCCTTTTTTCCACTTGCAAACCTCTACAGCCGGCTATGTGAGGGGAAGAACAGATGGGATGAATTATATATTTAAACAGCCTTTGACATCATATCAAACACCTTGGCTTTTGCTCTGTAAATGGAGCTTAACTATTTTTCTACTTATTGCAGTCACAACATTCTTTCCATTTTATTTAAATGTTATGGACTGGACAAGTAATAAAATATATATTAAATATATTAAGTTGTGTATTACAATGCAAAGTGATATCAAACAGAATATTAAACATTCTATTTTAAATTAATGAACAAGAAACAATTCATTTTTTACTCTCTGGAAAATGTTACCTATTGTACTAGTTGAAAATTATCCTTTTTAATCTCTTAACATTAAAAATATTTCTAAGTCAATATTTATTTCAGGAATGTATTCACTGTTTGAGAAGTGAACATGGTATAGAAGCTGTTGCCAGAAATAATCTTCTTGGATTTCTGACAGGCCTAAGTGATTTGCAAGTGGGGTCATATATGTAAAGACAGAACTTAAGATGGATTAATTAATTCATTTATTAATCCAACAAATATTATTTCAGTACCTACCATGTGATAAATTTGGATCTAGGAATAAAACAAAGTCTTTAAACTTAAGAGGCTTAACATTTTACTGGGTGAGAAGACAGTAAACACCCTAACAAATAAATATATAGTGTCAAATAGCATACGAGCTATGAAGAACAGAGAATAATAAAGAGATAGTTGAGAAAAGAATAGTATTTACCTAAAATGATCAGAGATGTTATGTTTGAGAAGGTGCTATTTAAACAGAAACATGAAAAAAATGGAAGATTGAGCAATGTGGAACATATGGAGAATTTTTTTTCAAACAATGAGACAATAAGTGCAAAATACGTGAGATAGAAAGATGCTTGCTATGTTGCAGGACCTGTGGGGAGACTGCCATTCCTGCATTAAAGTGAGTAAAGAAAGAAGAAATGCTTGGGAGGTAAAAGTAATGGCCCTATAGGCCATTTTAAAGACGTTGGCTTTTGTCTGAGTATGTTCACCATAGAGTACAGGGGCAAGGTGAACAAGGAGTTTAGGAGGCTGTTGCAGTAATTCAGGTTTGAAACAATGGTAATTTGGACCAGAGTGTTAAGTGATAGTGATGATACATAGTGGTTAGTTCCTGGAGGTAATTTGAAGGTAAAAGCCACAAGTGATCTGATGGATCGTGTGTATACAAGAGAAAGAAAAGAAGGAATGAGTACTCTGAGGATTTTGTCCTTTCTGACTGAAAGTATAAAATTATAATTTAATGAAATGGGTAAAAGAGGGCATAGTCCGTTGAACAGACGTGCCCCCAAATACATGTCCACCCAGAAGCTCAAACTGTGAACTTATTTGGAAAAAAGGTCTTTTCAGATTCTTAAGATAAGGACTGAAATGAGATAATACTAGATGACAGTGAGTCCTAAATCCAATGACAGTGTCCTTATAAGAGACAAAGTACAGAGACACACAGAGAAGCAGGAAATGTAAAGATGGAGGCAGAGATTAGAGTGATGCATCTACAAGCCAAAGGACACAAAAGATCACTGGCAACCAACCAAACTTAGGGGATAGACATGGAGTGGGTTTACCCTTGGAGCCTCTGAAAAGAACTAATCCTGCCAACACCTTAATTTCAGACTTCTAGCTTCCAGAACTGTGAGAGAATAAATTTCTGTTATTTTTAGCCACCAAGTTTGTGATAACTTGTTATGGCAGACTTAGGAAATAAATCTACATGGGGAAAATAAATGAGGAGTTAGTGAAAAATTAGGTGTGTGATTTTGTGCATACAAATTTGATATGCTCATTATACATCTAAGGAGAGTTGTCAGTTGGCAAAGTTGGTCATAAGAGTCTGGAGTTCAGAGGTGAAGTTAGGCCAAATATAAGTATTTGTGAATCATTAGGGAACAGATGATTTCTAAAGTTGTCAGTGAATAAAACCACCTGTGGCATGAGTGTAATTGTGAAGAAAATGTAGAAATACTGAGATGTTGGATATTCCAACATTTGGAATTTAAAGAATGGAGGAACCAGAAAAGGAGAGTGAGAAGGAATAGAAGCCAAGTGAAAGAGTCTGAAGCAGCTCCTTGGTCAAATGTTAATAAGTCAAGTAAGATGAATGACGGGAATTGGGTACTGAATTTAGCAATGTGGAGATCACTGTTGACCTTTACAACATTTATTTTAACAGAGTAGGGGCAGGCAAAGCCCTAACTGTTTTTGGTGCCAAAGGAAATGAACAAGAGTGAACTAAAGTTCAAGTTTTGAATTTGGCAAGTTTGAGAGTTGGCTGGAAATAAGAACAGACAAATGGGACTGAAGCTTGAGGTAGATGCAGGTCCAAATACTTAAGGATTAAATTTCCTATGTCACATTAATAAAATGAAATATTTGCTCTATTAAAAATGTTTAAGCCATGTTAGTATGCACAATGAACTATAGATTTCTTGGGAAATTTACATGTTGACATAATTACAAAGAGAAAAAACCGGTCTGTCAACAGATTTGGCTATGAATAAATAACAGTATAACCACGTATTATAGTATTTTGTCCATTTGTGTTAATAAAAAATGTAAAATAAAATGGAAAGTAAAAATGGAAAATATGAGGGGAAAATATTAAAATGTCTTTCCTTCTGGCTGTAAACAATGTAAAAGCTCAATGTCCAGAATTTGATGTAGAACTTTACAATAGGTAATTACTAGAATGCCAATTATGGAAATTCCAATGCTATCCAGAGCATCAAACAAATGTTAATATCTTTAATATAATAGTCTTCACATTATTTTATAGAAATACTTTGAAATATTTAATATTTTCTTCATTTATCTATTCCATGATTAAAACTAAAGATTTATATCATTTAACTTTGATGTTAATACTCAGATTTTAAACTTACAAAAGTAAATCAATTCCTTTTACCTAATTTAAAAAATGAAAATATATCAAATATTATATTTTGGGGCTTAAACCTACCTAGAAAGATAGACAATATCATTGTCATGCTCTATTTTAAGACTAATCATATTTGATTAATTTATTATGCTCCTAACTCTTTTTATTTATATTTTCTATTACTCTTTCATGTTTTATTTTCTTTTACTTATATTCAAATTACACAAAACCGTGATTTTGGGAAATTTAGTTACAAATTTCTTAAGAAAATGATTTTATTAAGCTATCTATTATGTAAAGGCTATAATGTAGTATTTTAATCATACACTGTCTGGCATCTCTGGTGGCACAGGGGTTGAGAATCCACCTGCCAATGCAGGGGACATTGGTTCGATCCCTGGTCCAGGAAGATACCACATGCCACGGAGCAACTAAGCCTGTGTGCCACAAATACTGAGCCTGTGATCTAGAGCCCGTGAGCCACAACTACTGAGCTCGCATGCTGCAGCTACTGAAGCCCACATGCCTAGAGCTCATGTTCCACAACAAGAGAAGCCACTGCAATGAGAAGCCCACGCACTGCAATGAAGAGTAGCCCTGGCTCACTGCAACTAGAGAAAACCTGTGCACAGAAATGAAGACCCAACACAGCCAAAAATAAATAAATTAAATAAATAAATTTATTTTAAAAAATCATACAGTGTGTAAAATTCTCGTAGAATTATGATATTTAAATAACTTACTATTTTTTAATGACATCTCTCATAACTCTGCCTGGAATTCAGAGGATCTGATCTTCTTTCCATTCTTCTGACAAGCTGATATCTATGGAAAATTTCAATGTTCTTGAGGATTCTGTGCATTAATTTACCTTCTAGCCAAAGACTTTACTTGCAACAGAGTTTTCTTTTTTCTTTTCTTTAAAAAGAAATATCTAAACTAAATTGTAATTATGATTTTATAATTAATTTTACCTGACTTCTAATATAAAATATATTTCCTAAAAAAATGCATTAAAATGGGATAATAAATATTCTCGAGAAATCTGTTACATGCCTTAATAGTCTTAGCAAGAATGAGTAGAATGAGCTATCTGTAATACTGTCACCTTATCTAAATCTTTACCTTTTGCACATAAATGCAAACACTTATATGATTTTTATTGTTGAATTTTCATAAAGTATTTTTCAGTGAAACTCCATTAAGCCAATTTACTTTTGATAAGTATTACAACATGCAATTAAATACTTTCTGTTTATTAAAATTGTCATGACATATTGACAGTGTGTCTTCATCTAGATCAAATTATTTGGAATAAAATGTTCAGTGATTTTACTCATCATTTATCATTTGGCCATAGAAAATGTTATTGCCTCTATTTTCTGCAACTGCCAATTTAGTATTTGTTACTATCATTTCTACCATGTCAAAATTCTACATGCTACAGAGTGAAGTAAGTCAGAAAGAGAAAAACAAATACTGTATGCTAACGCATATATATGGAATCTAAGAAAAGAAAATAAAAATGTTCATGAAGAACCTAGGGGCAAGATGGGAATAAAGATACAGACCTACTAGAGAATGAACTTGAGGATGTGGGGAGGGGGAAGGATAAGCTGTGACAAAGTGAGAGAGTGGCATGGACATATATACACTACCAAATGTAAAATCGATAGCTACTGGGAAGCAGCTGCATAGGACAGGGAGATCAGCTCGGTGCTTTGTGACCACCTAGAGGGGTAAGAGACGGAGGGTGTGAGGGAGGGAGACACAAGAGGGAAGAGATATGGGAACATATGTATAACAGATTCACTTTGTTATAAAGCAGAAACTAACACACCATTGTGAAGCAATTATACTCCAATAAAGATGTTAAAAAAAAAACGGTATGGTGGACCATGGCATATCAAATACATATATCATTATTAAAACCGACAAAAGTTATAGCAATTTTAAATTAATTTCCTTGATTCACTGTAAAGTTTTATTATGTATAAGTAATGGGCTAATTCATAAACATTCTGTGCCTCTGTTTTCTCATTTGTAAAATGAGGATAATAATTGTACCTATCTCCTGGGGTAGTTCTTAGGATTGAATGAAATAAATATATGTAAACCCCCCCCAAAAAATTCTGCATGCTAAAACTTTTAGCTTTAAATTCATCTAAAATATTTATCTTTATGTAAATTTCATACAATGTTGCTTTTTATTGTATTCATTCATTCATTATTTGGTTTTATTCTGCATTATTTCTAGAAAGTGTAATTTTTCTCAGTTCAATTTATTTCACTTTTTAATATTAGGAGAAATATTTTTACATTTTGTTCTTTTATTTATGAAAAATTACTCTGCATAAATTTAGTCAATATCAATTGTATTTTATGCTGGTTTTGTTATAAGTACATTAGAAATGAAAAACGGATAGATTAGCTCCTTGGAAAATGCATAAGAAAATCATAGTATATCTTCTGAGATATTTTCAGAATTACATTATTATTTAAGAGTACATTAGTGTTTTGCTAACCAGTTGTTTCAAATCTTTAGTATCATTTTATGTACCATGTATTTCTGTGCCTGTTTTGACAGATCAGAGAACAGAGTAAAACAAACAATGAAGTAAAAATTGGTGGATAAAAATGGAGAATTAACAGGGAGAATGTATTTATGTCATTTTGCTGTTTGTAAAATAGACTTTGTTCAAGTCTATAAAATTATAATGCATAAGAATTTGAAGCATTGATGTAACATGTACCAATGTTTTCCATCTTATTTGAATCTGTAATTGTAGAACACCATTATTATAATAAGAGGAATAATTATATTATGAAAAAAATAACTTTCATTTTTAATTAAAAATTTTTAAATTAAGTTCATTTTTTACGTTTTTAGGATAAGGAATTATTGGGTGGGCCAAAAGTTTCCCTTGTTTTTTTTTTCCATAAGATGGCTTGAGTGGCACTTAATTGTCTTTAACTTCATTCGAAACAATTTTGTTAGATTGTATGTGACAGCTGTCATATAGCATGCATTTAAAGAAAGACTTATCAAAATTGGTGAATTTTTATATAGCTATTTTAATATTGAAGATGGAAGGAAAAACAACATTTTTGGCATATTATGCTTTATTATTTCAAGAAAGGTAAAAATGCAACTAAGACGCAAAAAAAAAGAGATTTGTGCAGTGTATGGAGAAGGTGCTGTGACTGATCGAACATGTCAAAAGTGGTTTGCAAAGTTTTGTGCTGGAGATTTCTCCCTGGATGATGCTCCATGGTTGAGGAGACCAGTTGAAATTGATAGTGATCAAATAGAATCAGTAATTGAGAACATTCAATGTTATACCATGTGGAGGATAGCCAACATACTCAAAATATCCAAATCAAGCTTTGAAAATCATTTGCAGCAGCTTGGTTATGTTAATCACTTTGATGTTTGGGTTCCAAGTACATTAAGCAAAAAAAAACCTTCTTCACTGTATTTCTGCATCTCATTCTTTACTAAAACGTAATTAAAATGTTCCATCCTTAAAACAAATTGTGGGCTCCAGGATCGTGATGCATTGCAGAGGGGGTAAGGAAGAATGGGGGCATTGGCTGCTTCTTCTAGACTCTAGGGAATGCATCTGGACCTGGATCTAAAGCAGGCTCTCCATATTGACGAGGCCAGGAAGACAGTGCCTGGCTGGAGGACTGAGTGCAGCACAGAAGGCTGGCCATCCTGTGTCTTTGGACTGGAGAATTTAACCCATTTACAGGTAAGTCATGTGGCTGACAGAGTCTTGGTGCTCCGCCTGGCTGTCAGGCCTGAGTCTTTGAGATGGGAGAACAAAGTTCAGGACATTGGACCACCAGAAACCTCCCGGACCCATATAATATCAATTGGAGTGAGCTCTCCCAGAGATCTGCATCTCAATGCTAAGACCTAGCTCCACTCAATGACCAGCCAGATCCAGTGCTGGACACCCCATGCCAAATGACTAGAAGACAGGAACACAACACCACCCATTAACAGAGAAGCTGCCTAAAATCATAAGTTCACGGACACCCAAAACACACCACCAGATGTGGTCCTGCCCACCAGAAAGAAAAGAGCCAGCCTCATCCATCAGAACACAAGCACCAGTCTTCTCCACCAGGAAGCCTACACAACCCACTGAACCAACCTTACCCACTGGGGGCAGACACCAAAAAAAAAAAAAACACCCAGGAACTATGAACCTGCAACCTGCAAAAAGGAGACCCTAAACACAGTAAGTTAAGCAAAATGAGAAGACAGAGAAATATGCAGCAGATGAAAGGTGAAGTCCAAACAAATTATGAGAAAATAGGCAGTCTACCTGAAAAAGAATTCAGAGTAATTGATAGTAAAAATAATACAAAATCTTGGAAAGAGAATGGGGAAAATACAAGAAACGTTTAACAAGGACCTAGAAGAACTAAAGAGCAAACAATGATGAACAATACAATAAATGAAATTAAGAATTTAATCAATAGCAGGAATCAATAGCAGAATAACTGAGAAGGAATCAATAACAGAATAACTGAGGAAGAAGAATGGTTAAGTGACTTGCAAGATAAAATATTGGAAATATCTACCACAGAGCAGGATTAAAAAAAAAGAATAAAAAGAATTGAGAACAGTTTCAGAGACCACAGGGACAACATTAGATGCAACAACATTCAAATTATAGGGGTCCCAGAAGAAGAAGAGAAAAAGAAGTGTCTGAGAAAATATTTGAAGGCTTATAGTTGAAAATTTACCTAATATGGGGAAGGAAACAGTCCATAAAAACCAGAAAGAGCAGAGAGTCCCATACAGTATAAATACAAGGAGAAACATGCCAAGACACATGTTAATCAAATGATCAAAAATTAAAAACAAAAAATATTAAAACCAGGAAGGGAAAAGCAACAAATAACAAACAAGGGAATCCACATTAGGTTAACAGCTGATCTTTCAGCAGAAACTCTTCAAGCCAGATGGGAGTAGAAGGACATATTTAAAGTAATGAAAAGGAAAAACCTACAACCAAGATTACACAACCCAGCAAGGATCTCATTCAGATTCGACGGAGAAATTAAAACCTTTACAGACAAGCAAAAGCTAAGAAAATTCAACACCACTGAACCAGCTTTACAACAAATTCTAAAGGAACTTCTCTAGGCAGGAAACACAAGAGAAGGAAAAGACCTACAATACCAAACCTAAAACAATTAAGAAAATAGTAATAGGAACATTGCCTATTACAAAGTCTTAATTTAAGATACCTAATTACCTTAAATATAAATGGATTAAATGTCCCAACGAGAAGTCATAGACTGGCTGAATGGATACAAAACCAAGACCTGTGTATATGCTGTCTACAAGAGACTCACTTCGGATCTAGGGACACATACAGACTGAAAGTGAGGGCGTGGAAAAAGATACTCCATGCAAATGGAAATCAAAAGAAAGCTGGAGTAGCAATTCTCATATCAGACAAAATAGACTTTAAAATAAAGACTATTGCAAGAGACAAAGAAGACCGCTACATAATGATCAAGGGACCAACCCAAGAAGAAGATATAACAATTGTAAATATTTATGCATCCAACATAGGAGCACTGCAATACATAAGGCAAATGCTAACACCCATAAAAGGGGAAATCAATAGTAACACAATCATAGTAGGGGACATTAACACCCCACATTCACCAATGGACAGATGAACCATGATGAAAATAAATAAGGAAGCACAAGCTTTAAATGACACATTAAACAAGATGGACTTAATTGATATTTGTAGGACGTTTCATCCAAAAACAACAGAATACACTTTCTTCTCAAGTGCTCATGGAATATTCTCTAGGATAGATCATATCTTGGCTCACAAATCAAGCCTTTGTAAATTTAAGAAAATTGAAATCATATCAAGTATCTTTTCCAGCCACAATGCTATGAGACTAGATATCAGTTACACGGAAAAAATGTAAAAAATACAAACACATGGAGGCTTAACAATATGCTACTAAATAACCAAGAGATCACTGAAGAAATCAAAGAGGAAATCAAAAAATACCTAGAAAAAAATGACAATGAAGACACAACTACCAAACACCAATGGGATGCAGCAAAAGCAGTTCTAGGAGGGAAGTTTATAGCAATACAATCCTACCTCAAGAAGCAAGAAAAATCTCAAATAAACAACCTAACCTTACACCTAAAGCAATTAGAGAAAGAAAATAAAAACCCCAAAGTTAGTAGAAGGAAAGAAATCATAAAGATCAGATCAGAAATAAATGAAAAAGAAATGAAGTAAATGACAGCAAACATCAATCAAACTAAAAGTTGGTTCTTTGAAAAGATAAACAAATTGATAAAACATTAGCCAGACTCATCAAGAAAAAAAGGGAAAAGACTCAAATCAACAGAATTAGACATGAAAAAGGAGAAGTAACATCTGACCCTGCAGAAATACAAAGGATCGTGAGAGATATACTCCAAGCAACTATTTGCCAATAAAATGGACAACCTGGAAGAAATGGACAAATTCTTAGAAAAGCACAATCTTCTGGGACTGAACCAGGAAGAAATAGAAAATATAAAGAGACCAATCACAAGCTCTGAAATTGAAAGTGTGATTAAAAATTTTCCAACAAACAAAAGCCCAGGGCCAGATGGCTTCACAGGCAAATTCTGTCAAACATTTAGAGAAGAGCTAAAACCTATCCTTCTCAAACTCTTCCAAAATATAGCAAAAGGAGGAACACTCCCAAACTTATTTTATGGCACAACCATTACCCTGAGTTCAAAACCAGACAACGATGTCACAAAGAAAGAAAACTACAGGCAAATATCACTGATGAACATAGATGCAAAAACTCCTCAACAGAACACTAGCAAACAGAATCCAACAGCACATTAAGTGGATCATACACCATGATCAGGTGGTGTTTATCCCAGGAATGCAAGGATTCTCCAATATATGTGTATCAATTAATGTGATACATCATATTAACAAATTGAAGGATAAAAACCATATGACAATATCAATAGATGCAGCAAAAGCTTTTGACAAAATTTAACACCAATTTATGATAAAAACTCTCCAGAAAGTAGATATAGAGGGAACTTACCTCAACATAGTAAAGGATATATATGACAAACTCACAGTCAACATAGTTCTCTGGCGAAAAACAGACACCATTTCCACAAAGATCAGGAACAAGACAAGGTTGCCACTCTCACCACTGTTATTCAACATAGTTTTTTAAGTTTGAGCCACAGCAATCAGAGAAGAAAAAGAAATAAAGGAATCCAAATTGGAAAAGAAGAAGTAAAGCTGTCACTGTTTGCAGATGACATGATACTATACATAGAGAATCCTAAAGATGCTACCAGAAATCTACTAGAGCTAATCAATGAATTTGGTAAAGTAGCAAGATTTTTCTAGCATACCTATACACTAATGATGAAAAACCTGAAAGAGAAATGAAGGAAACACTCCAATTTACAATTGCAACAAAAAGAATAAAATACCTAGGAATAAACGTAGCTAAGGAGACAAAAGACTTGTATGCAAAAAAACTATAGGACAGTGATGAAAGGAATTAAAGACAGTACAAACAGATGGAGAGATATACCATGTTCTTTGATTGGAATAAGCAACATTGTGAAAATGACAATGCTACCCAAAGCAATCTACAGATTCAGTGCAATCCCTATCAAACTACCAATGGCATTTTTCACAGAAGTAGAACAAAATATTTCACAATTTCTATGGAAACACAAAAGAACCCAAATAGCTAAAGCAATCTTGAGAAAGAAAAACGGAGCTGGAGGAATCAGGCTTCTTGGCTTCAGATTATACTACAAAGCTACAGTAATCAGGCAGTATGGTACTGGCATAAAAACAGAAATATAGATCAATGGAACAGGGTAGAAAGCCCAGAGATAAACCCACACACATATGGTCACCTTTTCTTTGATAAAGGAGGCAAGAATATACAATTGAGAAAAACAGCCTCTTCAAGAAGTGGTGCTGGGAAAACAGGACAGCAACATGTAAAAGAAAGAAATTAGAACACTCCCTAACACCATACACAAAAATAAGTTCAAAATGTATTAAAGACCTAAGTGTAAGGCCAGAAACTATCAAACTCTTAGGGGAAAACATAGGCAGAACACTCTATGACATAACTCAAAGCAAGATCATTTTTGACCCACCTCCTAGAGAAATGGAAATAAAAACAAAAATAAGCAAATGGACTTAAAAGCCTTTGCACAGCAAGGAAACCATAAACCAGATGAAAAGACAACCCTCAGAATGGGAGAAAATATTTGCAAACAAAGCAAATGACCAAGGATTAATCTTCAAAATTTACAAGCAGCTCATGCAGCTCAATATCAAAAAAAAAAACAAAATCAAACAACCCAATCCAAAAATGGGCAGAAGACCTAAATAGACATTTCTCCAAAGAAGATGTACAGATTGCTAGCAAACACATGAAAGGATGGTCAACATCACTAATCATTAGAGAAATGCAAATCAAAACCACAATGAGGTATCACCTCACACTGGTCATAATGGCCATCATGAAAAAATCTACAAACAACAAATGCTGGAGATGGTGTGGAGATAAGGGAACCCTCTTGCACTGTTGGTGGGAATGTAAATTGATACAGCCACTATGGAGAACAGTATGGAGGTTCCTTAAAAAACTAACAATAGAACTATCATATGACCCAGCAATCCCACTACTGGGCATATACCCTGAAAAAACCATAATTCAAAAAGAGTCATGTACCACAATGTTCATTGCAGCACTGTTTATAATCGCCAGGATCTGGAAGCAAGCTATGTGTCCATCGATAGATGAATGGATAAAGAAGATGTCACACATATATACAATGGAATATTACTCAGCCATAAAAAGAAACGAAATTGAGTAATTTTCTTTGAGGTGGATGGACCTAGACTCTGTCATACAGAGTGAAGTAAGTCAGAAAGAGAAAAACAAATACTGTATGCTAACACACATATATGGAATCTTAAAAAAAATGAAAGAAAAAGGTTCTGAAGAACCTAGGGGCAGGGCATGAATAAAGACGCAGATGTAGAGAATGGATCTGAAAACACAAAGTGGGGGAGGGGTAAGCTGGGACAAAGTGAGAGGGTGGCATTGACATATATACACTACCATATGTAAAATAGAAGCTAGTGGGAATCAGCCACATAGCACAGGGAGATCAGCTCCCGTGCTTTGTGACCACCTAGAGGGGTGGGATAAGGAGGGTGGGAGGGAGACACAAGAAGGAGGGAATATGAGGATATATGTATACATATAATTTATTCATCTTGTTTTACAGCAGAAAGTAACACAATCTTGTAAAGAAATTACACTCCAATAAAGATGTTTAATAAAAGAAAAACAAATTGTGATGGTCGATGAAAAGTGGATACTGTACAATAATGTGGAAGAGAAGAGATCATGGGGCAACTGAAATGAACCACCACCAACCTCGTCACAGGGTGGTCTTAATCCAAAGAAGATGCTGTTGTGTATACAGTGGGACTGAAATGGTGTCATCTATTATGAGCTCCTTCCGAAAACCAAATGATTAATGCCAACAAGGGCTGCTCCCAATTAGACCAAGTGAAAGCGGCACTCGATGAAAAGCATCCAGAATTAGTCATCGGAAAATGCATAAACTTCCATCAGGATAACGCAAGACCTCATGTTTCTTTGATGACCAGGCAAAAACTGTTACAGCTTGGCTGGGAAATTCTGATTCATCCACTGTATTCACCAGACATTGCACCTTCGGATTTCCATATATTTCTGTCTTTACAGAAGTCTGTTAATGGAAAAAATTTCCATTCCCTGGAAAATTGTAAAAGGCACCTGGAACAGTTCTTTACTCAAAAGATAAAAAGGTTTGGGAAGACATCATTATGAAATTGAATGAAAAATGACACAAGGTAGTGGAACAAAATGGTGAATACATTGTTCAATAAAGGTCTTGGTAAAAATGAAAAATGTGTGTTTTATATTTACTTAAAAAACTGAAGACACTTTTTGGCTCACCCAATATATTTACCCTCATACATTGCACTTAAGTAAAAGAGAACAAAACATAATAACCCCAGTTAGAGTAGAGGCAAAATCTTTGTTGACACAGGTCGCTCTCTAATAAATATGCTCCACACATTTAATCAGCTAAACCTCCTCAAATTCTGTAATTTATCTCCATAATCACTGATATCCCCATACTGTTCTTGGGTTCCTCCTCCTCTACTGAAGCCAAAAAGTTCCTCCAGGCAGAAAGTGGGGCTATTGTAGGACTCATCCACTATTCTTTCTGGTATCACCATTCTGTATTGACTATTGCCCATTATGTAATTGTTTAGAGGAGCAGGTCAAATCGAATAACAGTTATTCCATACAATGAAATCAGAAATCCTTTAGTTTATTTTGATAGTTTCTATTGCTATAATTTTATAATTCACTAATCCTTGTCTCTGTAATTCCTAATTGGTTGGTAAATTGATCCAAAGGTATTTTTCATATCAGATACAGTATTGTTCAGCTGTAGATGTTCTGTTGATTTCATTTTTTTATCTACATATTTTCATTTAAATTCTTGAATATATTTATGACATCTTTCAACATCCTTGTCTTCTAAATGCATCATCTTTCTCATTTCTTTATTTCTGTCTGATTTTTGTTCTGAGTAGGGATGACATGTTCATGCTTTTTTCACCTGTATAGTAATATTTGGATGGATGCTGGCCATTGCAGTTTTAATATTTTAAGTTTCTGGATTTTGGTGTCCTTTAGAATATTGAATACTTTGTTTGTTTGCTTTGATGTGGTTTGGTTAGGCAGATAAATTACTTGATAATATGTGTAATCATTTCAAGGACACTTCACTGTGACACCACTGTTGGTGTTAACCTAAATCACCTAGCTGACATGATGTTTGTCAGATTTTTTTTTACTATAAAATTACTCTTTTTGTTCTCCTTTACATATTGTACTCATCAAAAGGCAATCACTATATGCAGATTGGTGAGTAATGCTGCACCTCCCTGAGGGCAGAATATTTACATAAATTATTTGGAATCTATTTACATAGAGGATTTGTCTCTTTTACCCTATTTTCCTATTTTTATAAGCATTTATTATATCAATGTGGATTTATGAATATTTATTTTATACTTTTGATTATAATCTAATACTGCTTTCTTTATTGCATTCCTCAAATTGTTCCAGCTTTGTCCATGGGGATCTCTTTTAACTGAGCTCCCAGTGAGGGTCACTTTGACCTAACCCTGCAATTGTTTCTGTGTTTATGTGTGTATGTGTGTACATATTTGTTTTGTTTTGTTTTTTGACCTCGTCCTTACTTTCTGGCACTATAAGATGCTCCAGGCCGATCTTAAGATTTCCAGGCCTAGTCATAGAAGTAACTATTTCTCCAAGGATCCTTGGTTTGTTTTATTGGACAATGGTATTAGAAATCAAGATCTGGGTGCTAGGTCTATCAATTTCATTTTTTTGCTCTAGATTCATTACCTTATTCATAAAAATTATTAATTTAAGTACCTGTGTGCCAATTCCAACATTTTCCAACATAGGTCATCTATGTTTTTTCAAATTGTTTATTTTTTATTATTTTCCTGCTTCATTGTTTCTCTTTTTTCACATGATGTAACAATAGAAACGATGAGTTGAATTGATTCTGGATTCTCTTCTCTTCTTTTTTTGTTTGTTTTTTTTGTTTGTTTGTTTGTTTTTGTGGTACGTGGGCCTCTCGCTGTTGTGGCCTCTCCTGTTGCAGAGCACAGGCTCTGGACGCACAGGCTCATCGGCCATGGCTCACGGGCCTAGCCGCTCCCCGGCATGTGGGATCTTCCCGGACTGGGTCACAAACCCATATCCCCTGCATCAGCAGGCGGACTCTCAACCACTGCGCCACCAGGGAAGCCCTCTTGTCTTCTTTGATGAATAATATGTTTTTAATCACTTGCAGGTTACTAGATAATCACCTTAATTTTTAGATATTTGAATTCAGAAAATATTATAATTTTAATGAGCAAGTCTCAGACTCCTAATTCTATCTCTCTAACAATGTACACTTATTGAAATTTCTACATAAATCCTTAGGCTTCCATCACTGTTTTCTATCATTTTCTTTCAAGTCTCACCTTTTGAAAAACCTTTAGGAATAAGCAAAGGCTAGACAGGAATGTGAATGCAGAATTTCTGGTTCACTGTTCTTTGAATAGTATCTTTAAGAGATTTATTTCCTGTCCTACAAGCCCCTATGGCAGTCCCAAACCCTGATCTCTGACTCACGGCCCTGTTAAGCTGAATAAAGAGATGAGAGATAGAGGAAGAAGTATGTAACACGATGGGGAGTCAGTATAGCATTGGCTACATTTTCAAAGTTTTCTCATATTTTCTTTACATTTAGCATTAAGAAACAAGGATATAATCATAAAATACTTCCATAAATATATTTAGAGAATTGTTTTCAAGTAATAACTGAAATTTACACTTTTAAATATGTCACCCAATCTTCTGTAAATACTTTTAATCTGGTAATGATCAATAAAATTTTATTAATTAATAGGAAATATGCTTAATATATTGTTAGATCTTTAAATTGTGAAGAAAATTTAAATATATACACAATTGCATTAATATACAATTGCATTAATATAATTATTATGTATGAAAAAGTTTCTTATTACCAAAGTTCATCAAACTAGGGAATAAACCAATATTAGAAAAATTCTCAAAATAAATTTTATAAATTAAAAATAGTACCAAATAGTGCCAACAAACAAAATGTAAAACAAAATGTTTAATTCTATTCCAGGCATAAGGCAATTAAAAGACTCCCATTCACAGACTTTCAAGCATTTGAATTATATGAGTAAACTTTTTAAATCCCTAAAATTATTCAAAGTATAAGACACTCAAATGGAAATTACAGTCTTCTCTGAAATATTCAATAAAAGGTATTAATAAATATCTAGAGGGACTCAGAGAGGGAAATTTTGCATTCAGTAATTTCTATTGATTTAAGCTGTAGTTCTTGCAAAAGATTTTAAGCTTTACAAAGCTTGAGAAGATTTGCTAGAATGTATTTTACTCATATCATTTGTTGAAAATATAAGTAATATAATTCACTAAGAAACAGATAAAATTAGAAATAGGGAAGACAATTTACACAAAATCCTGGTGAAGGGCCTGACATTTAGTATTAGGTAAATCAAAGTTGGTCCAACACACCTTTCTTTTAATTCTATTTCAATTATTTCATGATTTAAGGAAGTTACTTAACCTCTTTACCTCTATTTCCTCTGTGGTTTCATAATAATCATTATTATTATGAGAATTAAGCAAGTTTTCTTTTGAGGTAAAAATCTTTGGTCTATGACTAGGCATGTAGTACATACCATTAGGATAATCAAAATGGTGGTGATGATACAATGATGACATATCCACTTAATGGAATATTTCATATTTTTATTGATTTTATATAAAAGTGAAGTGTTCTTATGATATAACAGTTTATGAAAAGGAGAAAATAATCATATATGCAGTAAGATTCCAATTAATGGAAAAGAGTAAAACAAAACATAAATACACAAAGCTGGAAAAAGTTACAATGTCATGTTTATAATGGTTCTTGAATAGAAGGAGTAAGACTTTTTTCCCCTAATTGATAATTTACAAATTTTTAAAAGAAACTTGTATTATTTTAAAATAAGGAAAATAAATTTTACTTTAAAATATGGAAAATACCCAAACAGACAGGATGTCTACCTAAATTAATCCTCCTTATCTTTATATCTGTACATCTCCCCCCCCCCTCCTTCTCTGTAATATCCTTGTCAAGATCCATTTATCATCTTTTTATACTAACAAAACACCATCATGAAAATGAATAAAGGAACTAATTGTTTTAGCTTCTTTAATTATCTTGCAAATTTTCATTCTATATTTTTTCATATAGTTTTTATGTAGGAGTATCCATATACTTTTTATTTTTACATGACTTGAACATTTTTTGTTTACTTATAATCTACTTATTCTTCCTATAAAACAATGAGATATTTTACAGATAATTGAAATCATAACCTGTCCTTAACCCAAAAAGAGAGAAAGTGAGAGAGCAAATAACTAAGGAAAATATTAATTTGGCTTAGAAGTGAAGATCGTGGAAAGGAATTGAACAAAGCAAACAAATTTAAAAACAAAAGACATGTATTATACTTGTGTTTCTTTCTCTGTGTTGACCTTATAGTACCTCTCTTCCTGAAAAGCCCTGCTCTCTTCCATACATCAATCTAAATTCTACACTTTTTATTGGGACCTTAATTTCTTCCTCCCTATGAGTAGTTCCTGAAATTATCAGTCCCTGTGATCTACCTTTTCTGAATGCTTATTTATCTTGAAACAATACCAATCAGTCTACCACCTGACTTCTTGTTACCTTGTATTATAGCTTAATTTCTTATCTTGATTTTAAGTTATTTCTTTTTTTTTTTTTAAAGAAGATGTTGGGGGTAGGAGTTTATTAATTAATTAATTTATGTTTGCTGTGTTGGGTCTTCGTTTCTGTGTGAGGACTTTCTCTAGTTGTGGCAAGCGGGGGCCACTCTTCATCACGGTGTGCAGGCCTCTCACTATCGTGGCCTCTCTTGTTGAGGAGCACAGGCTCCAGACTCGCAGGCTCAGTAGTTGTGGCTCATGGGCCTAGTTACTCCACGGCATGTGGGATCCTCCCAGACCAGGGCTCGAACCTGTGTCCCCTGCATTAGCAGGCATATTGTCAACCACTGTGCCACCAGGGCAGCCATTAAGTTATTTCTTGAATGTCTACTGTTAAATTGTTAGTGCTTGCAAGTGTCAGATTTGCAACAGGTTCTTAAAAATTCTCAGTGATTCCTGAATAACAAAACAAGTTGAATGAAAGACCACTTTCAATCAACAAAGATTTTGGTGAACAGAAAAACAATCAATTTACTGAACTATAAATTATATTTTGAGTCAAAATCAAATCCTGAGTATTAAACTTAGGTAAGACTTTAAGAAAACAAAATATTTTGTCTTTGGCTATATCTGACTCTTCCTCTTCTACTTATTCCATCAGCTATTCAGAATCCCAATGAAGGCTACCTTTTCCTGAAATGTCTCCCTATTAAGCTGTCACTACCCTTTCCTTGTAAACCATCAAATTCTCAATTCCTTCACTACAGATTAGTTTAGTTTCAAAGGAGAAAATAAATGAAGTGTTTAAATGAGTTCAGATAATTGGAGTGCTTTTTGGGTTTATTCATTCTAGTTGTGCATTTGCCTCAGAAATGATTGTGTGCAATGGTATCACAATCACAATACAGCCATCTCAACTGCATGCATTTTCTCAGTGTGTTATGCTTTGTCTTCACCCAGGGTTTTTCCACTTTCAGTTCTTAATGTCTGGAATACTCTTCCCCTTCATTCTTCTCATAAGTGTTTTTGATCAAATGAATACATCTTGGTCTATGTCCTTATATATATAAAGATAGGTTTATATCTAATGAGGTTTAAGGTCTCTTTTAATTCTAAATTCTGTAATACAATACCTACGTTGTGGTGACTGTTGCTGTACTCAAGGAACTCTGCTAAGTACTTATTATACAAGGCAGGTGTTACTTACATTTGTGAGATGAGGAACCTGAAATTCAGAAAAGTAAATGGTAATTTCAAACCGTCTGTAGATTAAGAGCTATATTTTCACTAGATTACATTGAATTATTTTATCTTTCACTCCATTCAAATGTTTCATTCAATCCAGTACACACTGTGTTCCTTCAGTTTGAGTGTGTGTGTGTGTCAAAATAAATTAAAGCCAGTTGGACTATAGCTAGTTCTGCTTTTCTGAAGGGTGGCATAAATATTTAAGTGTAAAACTAAATCTCCATAATGCTCCCTCTGCTAATACTAGAATGGAAAAAAATAACTGAAATTTTAAAGTCATTGTCAATCACTGCTAATTTTTTCTTTTATAGGATGGAAGTCTGTTATGACTGTATTTTATGTGTGTATTTTTTTTTGCATAGCTGTAACAATCAAATTAGGATTTCATAATGCACATATAGAACCCAGGATGTGGAATAGAAATGGAATTAATTTGCTCTGCATAATAATAAAAGGTAATAATGCAAACAATTGTATCCCCCGGGAGCCTGAGGTTAGAAAGGAGAATGAGCAGAGTCTTAAGCAAGTAATGACACAATACAACATCACTGGAAGTTGGAACTTGTTATCAGAAAGCTGAGTAAAAGAATTTCAAGAACAGGGCTATATGCTATTCTTAATGTAGTATATATAGACTTTAGTTTAGGTCATAAAAACTCTAGAGAGTGAGTGAAGCACATCACACACTCAAGTCTTATGAGAGTACATATAGAGAATGAAAGAAGAGTCCAGATTCTATATTTTGGGTCGTGATAGAGCAAAAAAAATAAAAGTGTAATGAGAAGAAAGTTAAGATAGGACATAGTTAAAAAGGACAGAGACTACAAAAATCAGGAATTTTTGTTTCAAATGTAAGGATAATGGAATTTGAGCTCTCCAAGCAAATCTCAGAAAATGATAAAGGATATAGGGATTTGAGAGACAATAGACAATATTTGGGCTCCTGAAATAACCATTGTATATGTGACAGACTTCCTTTATTTGATCCCTATAATTTTTTGCTGAGATAAAGTTAAATAGGTAAAATAAATTATATATATATATATATATTATATGTAAATTATATAAATTATATATATGCATATATATGTATACACACATGTCAGTGCGCAAAAAAATAAACCAAATGTTTTCATATTTTAGTGAATTTAACGTTCGTCTTGGAAGCTAGTCAAAAATTCATATTCCAAGGCTCCTGATTAAATTCTGAAAGGGATCTGGTCTGAGGTTAGGTTCGGGAAATTGTGCTACAACAATCAATAGTCAGGTGGCAAGAAATATTAAAAAATAATGCTTGTTTATAAAAATTAGAGACAATGGTCCAACTAAAGTCATATTTGTACAGTTATTTTTTATGATTATTTTAACAGTATTAATTTTTGTTTACTTTACCTTATTAAATCTATTCTTTCTCCATTATTGTGTTATTAACAAATGATCATGTTGACTCATGTTTTTCAATTTCTTGGCCTCTGGAGAGTTAGAGTAATTTTGATTCTGAGACGTAAATGTTTTTATATAATTTAGAATAATAGTTTGATGTCAACTTACTGTAATCCATAGGGGCTGAGCTTTAAAATGTTTCTGCATATAGTATTTTTCATTATTATCACTAGTATATAAAAATGTTTATTATTTATTTATTCATTTGTTTGTTCATTTATTTATTTATTTGCTAAATATTTGTAGGAACTTTATACATTATTTTCAGTATTTTCCAGGAATCAGAATTCTAACCCATTCCTGACACCACTTTCATGCTTATTCTTTATACACAGTTTTAAAATTCAGTTTTAGACATGCATCAACCATTTGTATGATATGCCCACTTATTTATTGGTTTCTGTCATTTAATTATCTGATATTAAGTAATATAACTAGTATAAAAATATATGATAAAATATCAATAAGTAAATCATTGAAATTTACTTGTAAACACGTTAGGTTGATTTTTGAAAATGGTTTAAAGCTGATTTTGTGAAACTAAACTGAATTATTTTGTGTTACATTTATAATTCACTTTTTGGAATCACTTGATAAAACAACTTTAATCTTGATTTATTTATATTTAAGGATTGCATTAGCTAATTATAAATAAATCTAAATCTCAAACCTTTTTAATAAGTAAGGATTAATGACATTCTACAATGTTTCCAGAAGGCTTTCCTATTAAGGAAAGACTATAAATATACCAACTATTACATGTATGCTCTAAATCAACTAGACTTCAGACTATATTACAAAGCTACAGTAATCAAAACAGTATGTTACTGTCACAAAAACAGAAATATTGCTCAATGGAGCCAGATAGAATGTCCAGAGATAAACCCACACACCTATGGTCACCTAATCTGTGACAAAGTAGGCAAGAATATACAATGGAGAAAAGACAGTCTCTTCAATAAGTGGTAATGGGAAAACTGGACAGCTACATGTAAAAGAATGAAATTAGAACATCCTCTAACATGATACATAAAAATAAACTCAAAATGGATTAAAGACCTAAGTGTAAGACCGGACACTATTAAACTCTTAGAGGAAAACATAGAACACTCTCTGACAAATCGCAGCAAGCTCTTTTTTGATTTGCTTCCTAAATGGAAATAAAAACAAAAATAAACAAATGGGACCTAATGAAACTTAAAATCTTTTGCATAACAAAGGAAATTGTGAACAAAACAAAAAGACAACCCACAGAATGGTAGAAAATATTTGCAAATGAAGTGACCAACAAGGGATTAATCTCCAAAATATACAAACAGCACATGCAGCTCAATATCAAAAAAACAAACAACGCAATCAAAGAATGGATGGAAGATCTAAATAGGCATTTCTCCAAAGACATACAGATGGCCAGGAGACAGATGAGAAGATGCTCAACTTCACTAATTATTAGAGAAATGCAAATCAAAAGTACAATGAGGTATCACCTCACACCAGTCAGAATGGCCATCATCAAAAAATCTACAAACAATAAATGCTGGAGAGGGTGTGGAGAAAATAGAACCCTCTTACACTGTTGGTGGGAATGTAAATTGGTATAACCACTATGAAGAACAGTATGGAGGTTCCTTAAAAACCTAAAAATAGAACTACCATATGACCCAGCAATCCCACTACTGGGTGTATACCCTGAGAAAACCATAATTCAAAAAGAGTCATGTACCACAATGTTCATTGCAGCCCTATTTACAATAGTCAGGACATGGAAGAATCCTAAATGTATACTGATGGAGGAATGGCTAAAGAAGGAGTGGTATATATATATATATATATATATATATATATATATATATATATATATATAAAGAAGGAGTAGTATATATATATATATATATATATATATATATATATATATAATGGAATATTGCTCAGACATAAAAAAGAATGAAATAATGCCATTTGCCTGCATGGATGGACCTGGAGATTGTCATACTGAGTGAAGGAACTCAGAAAGAGAAAGACAAATATCATATGATACTGCTTATATGTGGAATCTCAAAAATGGTACAAATGAACCTATTTACCAAAGAGAAATAAAGTCACAGATGTAGAAAGCAAACTTATGGTTACCAAGGCAGGGGGAGGGATAAATTGGGAAATTGGGATTGACATATACATACTACTCTATATAAAATAGATAACTAATATGAACCTACTGTATAGCACAGGGAACTCTACTCAATACTCTGTAATGACCTATATGGGAATAGAATCTAAAAAACAGTGGATATATGTACATGTATAATGGATTCACTTTGCTGTAGAGCAGAAACTAATGCAACATTGTAAATCAACTATACTCTGATAAAAATTAATTTAAAAAATAAAAAATAAATCAACTCACATCATTCGTTTTAAAATCATGAAAAGTTAGCACTGCATATATTTTAAATTAATTTAAAAACATTTACACACATGTCAGTTTATTCTGTGTGTGTTGTACCTGACAAGTGACCTCTGTTATAAAATTATAGACTGCAGATTACACATCATTCCTTCTGGCCCCCACAATATATTAATTTGTAGAAAAAAAGACATTTGAGTAAGTCAGTAGGATATACTGCACAATCTGTGAGCAATTATTTGAAGAGATTCCAGATATTGGAGTGTTTGAGTGTTGAAATTATACAGCATGTATTTATTCTGTAGTATCTACTGTTAAATATAAGAGCAGTTTCATTGTATGAAAACATGGAGACATTAAAAGAGGTTTATGTCTATAGAATACCCAGATACATTGAGTTAATATTCTCAATCTTCTATTATTTGAATAAGTTGTTCTAAAAGCAAATTTGAGAGTAAGACAAGAGTAAGAACTATAAATTTATTGTAATATCAGGTTATTAGGAATTGGCATAATGGCCTTGTAAACAGCACTATATTGAATTTTGTGCATAATGGCCTTGTAAGCAGCACCATATTGAATTCTTTTCATAAAGGAAAACAGGAAAATCCAAACACAGTGAGAAAGAAGGTAAATATGTCTTAGACATGGGGTGGACTAAGGGACTTATATATAAAATATATAACTAATAAGAACCTACTGTATAGCAAAGGGAACTCTACATTTTATTTACAGAATTTATTGAAGAAAATGCTATTTTTTAGTTAAAAATGTGGATGAAATCTTCTTCTCAAATTTAAGTATTTATGCAATAGCTTACTCCCACATATTTTTTTTGTTCTGTTGTTTTTTGTTGGTTTTTGTTTTTGCTTTTCTTTACATAGATCTTTATTGGAGTATAATTGCTTCACAATACTGTGTTAGTTTCTGTTGTATTTTTAATTTTTAAAAATAAAACTCATAATCTTTGCATTTGAGAAAATAGGTAAGTTTATGTTTTTGTTTGTAATACAAGTTAATTAATCCTAATTACTTTCGTGAATGAAGATACCCAAGTATAAAGCGGAAAAGTTTGTTTATAAATCTTAGACCTTCTGCATAAAACTATTTTCCCTTTTTGTGAGTGACATGCCTATAACTCTTACTGCCAAAAGACGAATCTTTAGTGTCACTCAGATTTGAGAGCTGATAGAAGGAGTTTCTGAGGTGACATGAAATCATGGCAATATTTCCCACACTACTTGTTATATCCACAGTTAAAAAGACTTTATATGGGACTATCTGAAAATAGTTTAAAAATTTGAAGAATCAGATTTAGATTAAGCTCTGATGTTGAATTCGTATATGTCTGAAATAAAATAGGTCATATCGTTGGAATCAAATTTATAAATAAAAATTTTAAATGGTACACACATGTTGAACATTCACATAAGTAATTCAGAATTGATTGCTACAGTAAAGATGAAATTTATGTAGACTCTGTATTTATTGTATTGTTTTCCCCCAGTACTATCAATTCTTCATATGCATTAAAAAAGGAAAATCAATCCAAAGTTTATTTTTAAATTACACTTGAAATCAAAATATAGTAATGATCAGGATTTTTTTGATAAAAGGTTATCTCTCCAGCCTAATGAAAGAAGTTAGGCTCCTTTCATCATTCTATCTTCAGGGCTCACACAATGCCTGATACATATGGCATACTTTCAAAGATGAGTAGGACACTGTTTTCAAAATGAAGGAGCTCATGGTCTAGCAGGCGAAATATATATATAAGCAAAGAATTTTAATTAAATTAAAATTTAATCTTTACCCAGGTAAAGCTGGTTAAATATCTAAACAGAGTACAGGGGTAGGATAAAAGATGTAACCATATATTCCTCAATTTTTTAAACTAATTATCTCAGAACATAGGTCAAAATGATCGTTTTGTCTCCTGTGATTCTATGGAGCTTTTCATGTGCATTTCAAGAGATGGTTAATTGAATGTATGATAAATATAATGCATTCAGATTATACATTTGGATTCAGAGATAATAGAGAGGGAAGATTAGTTACTCTATGTTTTAAAATAGGAAGAAATTAAAAAAACCATTCTTCCTAGAATCACTGCCTTTTAAATCATGTAATATTATTGTCCTGAATTTCAAGACAATTCTATATTGGTTAGACATAATGGTAGGGGTGTTTGGTAGTCCCTCTTTCACCTATGGAGGCATTTAGAAGTTTTGTGTTCTTCTCTAATATTTAGAAAGATAAATCTATGAAAATTTTTCCTTGAGTAGGAATAAACTAAACAGGTCAGCTACAGTCTCACCCAAAACTTTCCTGTAATCCAAAGCCCCCAGCAACTTTCACAAATAGTGATATAAGTGCACCTCTTTTCAGCAAGACATTTTAGAGTAATAGAAGAATGGACAGCTGAACTGAAGAAACACCTTCAAATTTCCTGACAATTTATTCCTTTCAACTCAATTCTCTATTAGTCCTAGTAAGCATTATCTCTCTCTCAGAGAAAGGTATCTAACTTTTAATACATTTGAAAGCAGTCTGCCTTTGAGAAGGATATATATATACAGAGAGATAGATAGTGATCAAGACAGAGACTTTAGAGATTCCAAGAGCTTAAGAGAAGAAGACTGACACTTTCGGTTATTAACTACAACAACAACTTTGTTATTTTCTAAAGTCAGGGTATTGGTGGTAGTAAATAGTTTGCTTTCTGCAAACAAAAAGAAAAAAAATTAATTGTTTTAAAATGCTATTATGTGCATAAACACGTTTAAATATATTTATGTGTAAAAGTTTAAACACAATATGTGTTTAGTTATGGAATGTATTTTCATTTTACAAATGGATTATTCAAGTAGTAAAAGCCTTTTCAGTATGCTTTTTCTAAATAGTGAATTACCCAGTTCACTTGAAATATCCTTTGAAAATATATACATGAACTCTTAAAGGATATTTAAAATGATCTTGGGAAAAATTCTAGACAATAGTGATTTATACATGTATCAATATTTGCCCACCATCTTATAATTACATTCAATCATCCATACTCATTCTCATGATAGGCAATGACCACAGAGAGATAAACAAAATAATAACCCTTAATCTTGATGGGATTAGTCTGATGCAAGAAAAAAATCATGTGAACATATTATTTCAATACAATATACTGCAAATGTGCATCCAGAAAATAAACTAAGCCAGGAGGGTACTATTTCCAGCAATACTTAACCTCAGAGTTTACATGGTAGGTGGAGTATATGAATGTTTAACTGTTGAAGTTTGGAAATATTGTTACAAATGAATGTCATAACCTACAATAAATCTTCTCTATGTTTTACACCATATAATGTGACTCTACTTGGCCATAAGCTAATTTAAGCTGCTAGTTGTTCTTCTTAGTAGAATAATATAAAATAATAATACAGGGAAATGGAAATCATGAGAGAAAACTAGTTAATGAGGTTAATTTGCCAGAGTGTGTGCCTGAGGCCACAGACCAGGACTTCAGCTGCTTCTACATTCGATATTGAAAGTCTCAAGATGACTTTATTCTGACATAAGAATGAGCAGAGTCATAATACCTACAAAAATCATGTTTTTAAGCCTCTCAGAGAGCCAAGCATTCCAAATTGATGAGGCCATCATGAGGGAAAAGAACCCTTGGTCTCCTTTTATCTCTGGCAGAACAGCAGGAGCAAAGGAAAGATGCTATAGATGAAGGCAAAAAGATAACACATATCCAAATTTTGAAGACAAGTGTGAGTTTGCATAATGGTTTATATTACCTTAAAGCCCAGATACAAAGAGAGTAAATACTAACCCACTAATTATTTCCCATGGGGTATTAATTGTGTGTGTGAGCACCTAGGCTCCCAGTATCAGGTCAGGAGAACTGAGAGAACACTTTGGGCTGTCCAGATCATCATGATGTAAGACAGGGGCTGCTGCAGCCAGCAGGAACTCTAAGAAGGCTTACTGCCTGCCCCTAGAGTGTTACAGGAAGCTAGAAAAACAAAGAAACCTACAGGCATTCTAAACTCATTGAACTTGAAGCAATAACTATCCGACCCGGGGAAGGGCAGAAGAGCTGAGTGAGTTACAGGGTCTTTCAATGAGCATGAAGCAGAAGCTGTCTGGGGTTGAGATTGCAGACACATTGCTGAAAGAAACCTCACCCTCAGATTGAGGTACAAGTAATGAAGCCTGCTAAAATCTGAGGATGGAGTGATAACACTGAAAGAAAACCTCTAGGAACTAACTTTCTGTGACTAGGAGAATCATAAAAGCAAAGAGAGGCCCTTCTGAGACACAGGTGTATACTATCTATAAAGATCAAAAGCAGAACAGGAGAATGGAGCAACCCTGTAGACACTCAGGTCCCAAACCTAATTAAAGGATAGTTTCTAATTCCACACTTAATTCATTTAAAATCTGTGATGAGCTGAATTTAACTAAAGTAACAACAAAGCCAAAATACAGCTCATCTACAGAATATATGAACACTGGTAGCCTGAAAAAAGAAGGGAGATGCCCTCTTCAGGGCATAAATATCAGTTATTCCTTCTTTAGTATTGCTTTACACGTAATATCTAATGTTAAATTATAAATTATGAGATACACATAGAAGTATGGCAATAAGACCCATCTTCAAGACAGAATTAGTCAATAGAACAAGATGTGACATAGACATTGGAATTATTAGACAGCATCTTTAATGAAGCTACTATTAAAATATTAAAGGGATGAGGATAACGGATGTTAATAGGCAAGGGAAACTAAGAGGTACAAATTTCCAGTTACAAAATATATGAGTCACAGGGATGAGATATACCATATGGAGAATATGGTCAATAATAATGTAATATCTTTGAATGGTGACAGATGGTAACAAGACTTATCATGGTGGTCTTTTTGTAATATATAGAAATACCAAATCACTATGTTGTGTACCAGGAACTAACAGTGTTGTTGGTCAATTATACTTAAAAAACAAACAAACAAACTCATAGAAAAAGAGAACAGAGTTTGGGTTACCAGAGTTGGGGTGGAGGTGAGGGAATGGGGAATTGGATGAAGGTGGTGAAAACATAACAACTTCCAGTTATAAGATAAACAAGTACTAGGGATGTAATGTATACCATGATCAATATAATTAACACTGCTGAATGTTATATATGAAAGCTGTTAGAGGTAAACCCTAAGAGTTCTCATCACAAGGAAAAAACTTTAAACATTTTTTCTTTTATATCTATATGAGATGGTAGATGTTCACTAAACTTATTGTGATAATCATTTCATGATATATGTAAGGTAAATCATTATGCTGTACACCTTAAACTTATACAGTGCTGTATGCCAATGTTATCACAATAAAACTGGAAGGAAAACTGGAAGAAAAAATAAATGGGTTCAATAAAAACTTGACACATGTTCATTTAAGGAAACAGTTAAAGAACCTAGTAAAAAGATGTACAATAGATGTGAGCAAATGGGATAGATGGGAATAAGTTAGAAAAATGAAAACTATCAAGAGACACAAATGGTAATACTAAAATGAAAAATAAAAATGGAGATTTCTTGTGATGAATTTATCAGCAATTAGACCCATCAGAAGAAAGAATTAGTGAACTTGACAGATCAATAAAAATTATTAATATCTTAAAAAGTAAAACAAAACAAACAAATGAACCAATAAAAAAGATCAAGACATAATCCATTGTTCTATAGAACAATAGCAAATAGTCTGACATATGATATATGTATATTTGGTGTATGAGGAGTAGAGAAAGAGAATGGGACAAAAAAAATATTTGGAAAAGTAATGTCCAATCATTTTCCAAAATTGATAGAAGATATCAAACCATAGATCCAAGAATCTCAGCATATAACAGGAAGAATGAAGAAAAAGACCATGACCTCTAGAAAAACCATGGTCAAAATGTTGAAACCTAACAGTGAAGAGAAGATCCTGAAAGCAGTCAAGGATGGGGGATGGGAGATAAACATTATAGACAAAGGAATGATGCTAAGAAGGATAGCTGATCTCATATTAGAAACAATAAATACCAGAATAAAATGAAATAGCATCTTAATTTTTTAACATCTTTATTTGAGTATAATTGCTTTACAATGGTGTGTTAGTTTCTGCTTTATAGCAAAGTGAATCAGCTATACATATACATATATCCCCATATCTCCTCCCTCTTGCGTGTCCCTCCCACCCCTCTAGGTGGTCACAAAGCAACCGAGCTGATCTCCCTGTGCTATGTGGCTGCTTCCCACTATCTATCTATTTTACATTTGGTAGTGTGAAATAACATCTTTAAAATGCTCAGTAGAAAGAAAAATATTTGATATCCAGCAAAACACTTCTCCATGAGAAAGGTGAAATAAAGATATTTCCACAGTCTGAAATTTGTCTCCAGCAGACTATTAAAATGAAATATACTAAAAGAAACGTTTTAGGCTTAAGATAAATGAAAACATAAATGAAATCCAATTCTGGAAAAAAGGGATGAAAACCCTAGAAGGGATACAAATGTAGGTAAATATAAAAAATATCTTTTTAATTTTTTTATACACACAAACACATACACGAACATACAAATACATATACATGTGCACATACATATATACATTTATTTGAAAAACTAGTGACTACTTAAATACAAAATGAAAACAGTGGATTGTGGGATATATAGGGCTTTACAAAAAAATAACAATAAGAGAAAAAACAACAAAAGGAACCAATAATTATTATAGTATAATAAGCATTATGTATGTGAAGCAAGATTACATTTTTGGTTTAAAAACTACAAAACATTTTATATCTTTCTATGTGAGTTTAAATAACAACAACAAACAAAAAGACTGAACGGGGTAAGATAAGAGTGGTAACAGTGATAACATCAGATGTAGTTTTAGAAAATACTGGAAAAACACTTTTTTAGATGAATTACTTGGATAGATAATTCTGTGTTGTTTAATTTGTAACAGTGAGCACAATATTATTTTGTAATTCGAGCAAGAATTTTAAATGCTCTTTATTATATGTAATATTTGAATATTTCAAAAGAGTACAGTTGGCCCTCCGAATCAGTGGGTTCTGCATTCACAGATTCAATCAAACTCCTATGGAATACACAGTTGGTTAAATCCATGGATGTGGAACGTGCTGATATGTAGGGCCAACAAGTAGTATGCTATTTTATATATGGGACTTGAGCATCCATGGATTTTGATATCCATGAGGGTCTTGGAATCAATTCCTTTAGGATGCTGGATACAAAGGGACAACTGTATATCAATTTCTAACATAGTTATATAATCACATATAAATACACATAATTCAAACATATATATTTAAAAATATGTATAATTTAAACATATATTTATGTATATATATTAAGTACAAAAAACATATTGGGATCCACTACACATTATAAATCATTTGCATCTCCCTATATACTCTTCCTTTATTCCATCCTTTTCTACATAAGCAGTAGGCACTGTCCAGAGTGTTAGTTTACTATGTATTTTGATTATGTATACACATTTTTGTTTTCTTCATTATTAATGAGGCTTAATAATATTTTAAAAACGTATCTGTTATATGTATTTCTTCCATTGTAAAATATATTTCTGAATTTGCTCATTTTAATTTAAAGTTTGTCTTTTCTTAATGATTTGTAGTTTTTATATTTTATACTCTTTGTCAGTTCCATTGTGACGTTCATCTCTAATTTACATTTTGATTTTTAACATCTTTCGATATTAGAATATCTTCTGTTTAGAGTTTTAATTTTAACGTAAATTTATCTGTATTTTCTTATAGATTCAGCATTCTTAATTGTGTGTAGGAAATGCTTCCCCACCACAATATCAGAAAATTTTCTCTTGTCTCCTATATTTTCTTCCAAAATTTTTAAGGTTTTGCTTTTTAAAATTTAAGTTCTTAATCCATCTGGAATTTATATGTATGTATGGGCTATAATAGGAAATAGGTAGGGTATTGTCCTAGCATCATTTAGTGGATGCTAATCTTTACTTTCTCTGCCAATTTGATTTTGTCAAAGAATCCAGTAAAATCATATCCTAGTTTTATGTTACATCTGATTGGTTAATTTGTATACCTCAGTTTCATTACCACACTTTTACATATCATACCTTTGTATAAAGAGTCCTCAAATCGCTTTTTGGAAGAATTTTAGCTGTTTTGGAAACTAGTCTTTCAAAGTTTGAAACCAGTTTGAAAACCAGTTTGCCCAAGTTTCACGACAAACCCGGTTGGATCTTAATTAAATTTGCATAAAATCTTTTGCTCAATTTGAAAAGAATTGCTGTATATACAGTGCTAAAATGTGCTTTTCCCAAGAATATGGATTAAGTTTATCATTTTTAATTCTATAAGTATCTTTAATTTTAATAACATTTTACTAGTTATATTGCTATTTACTAATTGTATTACTAGTGATGCTTATTTTTGTATTTATTTCTGTCTAATAGTATCTGCAGTTGTTTTTAAATGGTGCATTTTAAGATGCAATTTTATAACTAGGCACTTGATAAATTCTCATTCAAATCATGAGCATATATGTCTTTTGAATTTTCTTTTAGAATGATAGCTTTATTTCTTCCTCTCTATGATTCTTTGCTTTGCTTTCTTTCCCTTGTCATAGTCCTTTGGCTAGGACTTGACTACAGTGTAGAGTAGAATGTGTGATAAAGTTACCTGTGTCATATTCCCTGTTTAAAATGAATTGTTCCCATAGATTCTCAAAAATGATGTTCTCTACTAGTTTTTAGTAGATACTATTTATCACATTTGATAAAGGTTTACTTTATTATCATGAAATGTGTTGAATTTTATCAAATAATTTCTTTATATCTATGAAATGATCATATCTTTTTCTCCTAGGCTATTAATGTGGTAAATGCATTTTTATACATTTCTCATGTGATAGAACTCTTGAATTTCTTCTCTTTTTTTTTAGTAATCTCATTTTTATTTTTTTTTTTTACATCTTTATTGGAGTATAATTACTTAACAGTGGTGTGTTAGTTTCTGCTTTATAACAAAGTGAATCATTTACACATATACATACGTTCCCATATCCCCTCCCTCTTCCGTCTCCCTCCCACCCTTCCTATCCCACCCCTCCAGGCGGTCACAAAGCACTGAGCTGGTCTCCCTGTGCTATGTGGCTGCTTCCTACTAGCTATCTACCTTATGTTTGGTACTGTATATATGTCCATGCCTCTCTTTCGCTTTGTCACAGCTTACCCTTCCCCCTCCCATATCCTCAAGTCCATTCTCTAGTAGGTCTGTGTCTTTATTCCTGTCTTACCCCTAGGTTCTTCATGACATTTTTTTCCTTCTTAAATTCCATATATATGTGTTAGCATATGGTATTTGTCTTTCTCTTTCTGACTTACTTCACTCTGTGTAACAGACTCTAGGTCTATCCACCTCATTACAAATAGCTCAATTTCGTTTCTTTTTATGGCTGAATAATATTCCATTGTATATATGTGCCACATCTTCTTTATCCATTCATCCGATGATGGACACTTAGGTTGTTTCCATCTCCTGGCTATTGTAAATAAGGCTGCTATGAACATTTTGGTACATGACTCTTTTTGAATTATGGTTTTCTCAGGGTATATGCCCAGGAGTGAGATTGCTGGGTCATATGGTAGTTCTATTTGTAGTTTTTTAAGGAAACTCCATACTGTTCTCTATAGTGGCTGTACCAATTCACATTCCCACCAGCAGTGCAAGAGGGTTCCCTGTTTTCTACACTCTCTCCAGCATTTATTGTTTCTAGATTTCTTGATGATGGCCATTCTGACTGGTGTGAGATGATATCTCATTGTAGTTTTGATTTGCATTTCTCTAATGATTAAAGATGTTGAGCATTCTTTCATGTGTTTGTTGGCAGTCTGTATATCTTCTGTGGAGAAATGTCTATTTAGGTCTTCTGCCCATTTTTGGATAGGGTTTTTGTTTTTTAGTTATTGAGCTGCATGAGCTACTTATAAATTTTAGAGATTAATCCTTTGTCAGTTGCTTCATTTGCAAGTATTTTCTCCCATTCTGAGGGTTGTCTTTTGGTCTTGTTTATGGTTTCCTTTGCTGTGCAAAAGCTTTTAAGTGTCATTAGGTCCCATGTGTTTACTTTTGTCTTTATTTCCATTTCTCTAGAAGGTGGGTCCAAAAGGATCTTGCTGTGATTTATGTCATAGAGTGTTTTGCCTATGTTTTCCTCTATGAGTTTTATAGTTTCTGGCCTTACATTTAGGTCTTTAATCCATTTTGAGCTTATTTTTCTGTATGGTGTTAGGGAGTGATCTAATCTCATACTTTTACATGTCCCTGTCCAGTTTTCCCAGCACCACTTATTGAAGAGGCTGTCCTTTCTCCACTGTACATTCCTGCCTCCTTTATCAAAGATAAGGTGATCATATGTGCGTGGGTTTATCTCTTTTATAATCTCAATTTAGTCATGATATGTTCAATATTTTTAAATACTTAAAATTTATTTAAAAACTATTTCTGAATTCTGATTATTAATATTTTAAGGACCATGAAGTTTGTATTTTTTATGACTGAGGTAGAGCTGCAGCTTTATTTTAACAAAACTGTACAGTTACACTGAGTTCTACTGGTTTGTTAAAAGCTTAAAATCACTTTATTAGATGGGTTTGATAATATGCACCCTATTTATCAGTTGCATAGAAGATTTAATTTAATAAGAGCATTATTCATTTCTTGAGATTTCGGTAGAATGTGCCTATCTATTCATATCTAGTAGTTTATTTATTAAAATTTCTTAAACTAGTACTTCAATTTCTTGAGTCAGTTTTTTTCATTTTATTGTTTATTATTTAAAGATTTCATCTATGCTTTCAAAAGTATTGGCATAAATTTTCCATGAAGTTCTTTCATGCTTTTATCACTTCTATTTCTGTAAATATATTCATTTGTATTTATCTTTGTCTCTTCTCATTTGCCTGACTCAATCTTGTCAGAAATTTATCATTTTGTTAACATTTTTCAGACATGCAGCTATTAGTTCTGTTGATTTTCTCTATTCTATCTTTGTTCTCTATTCCACTGATTTTTGTTCTTATTTGTGCCAGTTATCCATCTATCGCCTCTCAGCACCAAATCCACTCTTCCTCCCCCTGCTTGTGATACTGGACTATCTCTCTCTCTTTCCAGCTTGCTCAATGTTAAGCTGTGTGAGCAGAGGGCACAGGGGGGACAATTCAGGTAGAAGAGGACTTTTTCCCAAATTCTCTACTTTTCTTTTTTCTGGCTCCTGCAGTGCTTTGTTGGTGTGTGAGACACTCAGTGAATCTAGACCCCCACAGGTGTGTGGCTTCAAAGCAAGTTCCATAAGTGCTTCATCTAGCTTCTCAACAGTAAGTTCAGCAGCACACCCCTTACCCTACCTCACCCCACTTCACCATTTACACAGGTGGCTTTCTAATAATTTCAAAAGCTCCCTTTCACCTTCAGCCTCCTGATGAGTTTCATTGGGCAGCCCTATCCCCTGGCACCCTGACCCCCAGGATGTGCCCATAGTCTGTGGGCCAATTCTAGCCAGGAGGAAACCATCAAACTTCCCTGCCATCCAGAGATGGCTCCAACTACACCCTCTCCAGCCAAGTCTGAATTCTAGCCTTGCAGAGGAACTCCCTTTCAAGCTTGTTCCTTCCTTGGCTTTGCTCCCACAGCCCTTACATATTCTCATAGTTCTCTTTCTACTTCCTGAGTATAATTAATTCCTTGTGAATAGTTAATAACTCTTTATAGTATAACTTATAACACTTGCTCTGTGGTTTCTGTCTCCTGATAATTATCTTTATTATCTATTTACTGCTTTGGGAGCAGTGGAGTTATAATTATTATTCTTTAACCTCTAAATTTGAATAATTAACTCATTAAATTTTAGTTTTTTGGTCTTTCATAATCATTTAAAGTTACAACTGTCCCTCTAAGTTCCATGTTTACTACTTTCCAAATATTTTAAAAACTAGGCTTCCCTTGTGGCACAGTGGTTGAGAATCCTCCTGCCAATGCAGGGGACACGGGTTCTTGCCCCCGTCCAGGAAAATCCCACATGCCGTGGAGTGGCTGGGCCCGTGAGCCATGGCCGCTGAGCCTGCGCATCCGGAGCCTGTGCTCCACAACGGGAGAGGCCACAACAGTGAGAGGCCCGCATACCGCGCAAAAAAAAAACAAAAAAAAAAACCCAAGTGTGTGTGTGTGTGAGTGTGTGCGTTTCTGGTGTAAATAAATTAGATGATTTCAGCTACTGATAAGTGCAAAGATGAAATTAAAATTATGTAATATAGTAGACAATTATAGGTGGTAGTTTATATTAGATTGGGTGTTCAAGGATGGTATCTCCTATGAGGTGGCATTTGAACTGGTGTTCGGCACTTGCCTAGTTTCCTGTTGCTCCTCATTCCTCCCTCCTCGGATACAGCCATTTGGTTATTTTCTCTATGATTCAGCTACCATATTCATGGTCCTACCTGGAGAAAAGAACGAGCTGTTTTCTATGCATCACTCAGGTAGACAGATATGATAAGTAAAAATAAGTAAAGTGATAAGTAAATATGTTTTCTCAACAATTTCCTGTAAATGTTCCCTTTGGCCATCAGTATCTATCACCTACCTCTGTGACGCTGGAATTATGACTTAAAAAAAATCTTCAGTCCTTGTCCATGCACATTTTAGGTTCCAATTTCTTCTTAAGCATGATTTCCTCCAATTGCCATCTTTCATGGGATAACCATAGTTTTTCATTCAAGCAGGGATGGATTATATATTATATTAATATAATATATAAAGTAATAATCTAATATATATTAAAAATTTATATCTCTCCTGAATTTTTAGAGCTTTAAAATGTAAGGGGGGGATAGCCATATGTGTTCAGTGTGCCTTCTCTATTTCACTTGTTCTTTGTTTAAATCTGCATTTTAATCCTTTAAAATAACCTTATTTTAATATGTTTTCTTGTCAAAAGAAGACCTCTGTAAAGAATAGACTCAATAATAAACAAGCCTAATTTTACTTTCAAGTATATTATCAGCTTTATTCAGAATTTTTGTGTCTTTAGTAACCATAATAGACTTTTCACTGTACTCATGATGTGTTTCTTTTCTTTTATAATATTACAGAACCAACAATTGTCCTTCTTGAATTTGGTAAATTGTTTCTTCCCCACAAGTGTTATTATATTGGCCTTCACTTTGTTAGTCATACCTTTTTTCTTCTATTTATAATGGACGCTGCATTCTAATCATCTTATTCAAGGTGAAACCTAGCCTCCTTAATGTGGCAAGATCTAAAGACAGAAATTTTATACTTTCTAGTCCATCATTCTCGACAGTGATGAAAACATAAAACCCTGAATTTAAGATTAATCCTATAGGACACCAGTTGTTATATCCCCTGCCTCCAGACTGACCCCTGTTTATTGCTTTCTGATTACAATTTAGTCAGTTGCCTGCTGACATAATGGCTATATAATCTAAACTATATTTTCCAAGTATGTCGATAAGGATATTAAGCTCAATATACTATGCACTAAGGACTCAAAAACCTCACTAATGCTACATTAATGCTAGTACATCACAGTGGTATTTATGAATACCCCAAATCCCTTGGAGTTATACTTGGCAGTAACTCAAGGTATAATAATAAGGAAGTCACCAACCATCTGTCAGTACAGATGGGTGAGGATAACAAGTTCACAACAATGAAAAAACAAATTTAAAGTGATGGGTGATCATTGGTGACATTTCAAGAAAGGGTTTGATTATAACGTACCATTTAAAAAAATCTAAACACTTGCTCTGCAATACCGCAAAATATTCATTTTTCTCTGTTGCCATTTAACGGTCTCAGTGAGTGATCCCAGAATATTACTATTGCAGCCAAATGTTTTTGCTGTGCTTACCTTTCCAAGGGCAAAAAAGCAATCTTGACATTTAATAGGTATCCTAGTTGTCTCACAAGAATTGATAAGTAAAGAATTTCCTCATGTGTGTACATAGAGTAATACTTGATAAACCAGCGTAAAATTATTTCCCTGGTTATCAATTTCCCAATTAAATGAGTTGATATTCAATAAAATGACAAGCAAAGAGTCTAGAAATAAGCTGTCAATTTTCCCACATGTTCACCAGTAGATCTTCCATACCTCTATAGCACTAAATAAACTTAAATATGTTGCAACCTTTTATTTTTAATATGCTAAAATTATCATAATCCCTAATTGTATTAGAGCACATTGCAGGAAACAGAAAATATTAGTAGAAAAAGACATAATGAAAATAATTTGTTTCTTACAAATCATCAGAGCTACAGGAATTGAAGTTATTGCTGAATATTAATTTCAAGAACAAAATCATGGCTGCCAGTGAAAGGTCAAGAATATGCTTCTGCTCTCTCTACTTCACCACAAATATCTCTCACACAGCTGGTACCACCAACCAGAGCTTGACTACCTGCTGCCTTAGAAGTGCTCATGTATTATGTCTTAGGTACATAGCTTCATGAAAGAAACTTAAACTCACAAAAAAATGCTGCTTCTTATTTACAAGAATAATTAACATTCTGAGTTGCCAATAAGTACTTGATAAATATTTTGTGACAAGTTTGAGTTGATAAATATTCATGAAGTATGATGTCATATAAATTTATTATAGATGATAATGTTCTGAGCTTATTTTAAAATAGTTGTGATAAAGCATATATTTTAAGTATATGTTAGGAGAAGAAAATAAAATCTATTAAATGTATTTTGGTATTTTATTTATTTGTTTGCTACATATTTTCTGTAGAGTGTGTTTATGAGAGGAGCACATATTCATTTCTGTGAAAGGACATCTTTTTAAAAATCTCCTTTTGTTTTAATTATAATTTTTGTCTTAAACGGTCATTAAATTAAAATTTATTAAAAATATCTTTTTCAAAAAAAAAATGAACAGAGCCTCAGGGACTTCTGGGATGTAAAAACAAACAAACAAAACCCATCTCTTTCATACTAATGAAATTCCTTGATATGTTCTGAGAACACATTGAGGGTAGCATCTTTCCAACCACAGGAGACTGAAAGCTAAGGGACAGATTAACTTATTGCAGGAAGCTAGAACTGAAGACAATGGTAAGACTTAGAGTTGAAGTATGATTTCAGCATCTTCTGTTCTCTATGTAGCTAACTTTGTGAACCAGAGAACAAAGTAGAGCTCAGGCAATGAGTGAGTCACTTCAGTTATAGAGATGGAGCATCATGAGGCCAAAGAGGATAGAGGGTCTACGCATGGAAAGATAAGTGTGGCAGTTGGAATCCCATGTGTTTCTGCTTTTTAGTTTCTAAATCGGTTGGAACGACTTGGAGGTGTGGGGAAAATGAGTCAGCAATCCAGTCGCTGAGGGTTAAATAGGATGAAGTTTTTGTTTGTTTGCTTGTTTAAACTGAATTTTAAGGATAAAATCTTTTGGAATATTTCAAAACTTTAGAAAATATCATGTGTAAACTTCCCCTTAAATTGTTAGAATTGAGTCTGTCCAGGTGTTATTACAGTTTTCTGACCTTAAAGTATATGTGTTTGAAATAAGTCTTCTATTTAGGAGGTCATAAGCCTATGGGCATTGCTATTTGGAAATAAGTTGACTTTGTTATGTTGAAAAGTTTTGTAAATATTACTAATTCCCACAGATAAATACATTCACTTCTCCCAACCCCAACCAACCTCACATACACACTCCTCCAACTCTCCCTCTATATTTTATATACATTTACTCGTATCTGCAGGTCCAGAAGCATTAATGGAACTAAGTCCACAAGGCTGAGCAAGACTACCAGAATGGTCGATTTTTCCACAGACTCAAAAATCATAAGAGTAAAAAAATCTTAGAGATAATCTAGATGAGTTCCTTAATTTTAAACATGGAGAAACTGAGATTTGCTTATATTACTCCTTAATTTTTTCATGATACATATTCTGATGTGGGTAACTTTTTGAGGCCACTTGTCAATATTCTTTAAATAAGCTCTATAGATACAAAATGTGAATAAAGAACAGTGACTTGGTGACATATTACTTACATTAACTATTGCTCATGAATCGCATTTTCCTGATTCTTTGTATACCTTGTAATCTATGTTCTGTTTGACATCCTGATTGATACATTTGAGGGAGTCTAAATTATGTTTCCTTCCTTTAAAAGATATTAAATTTTGTAATGGCAGGCATTTAAAATAACAGGATCATTTTGATTTTCCCAGACTTGGTTTAGTGCTTTGTCAGGGAGGCTTTATTTCTATCTCCTTAGTACTAGGGAATGGTTCGTACTCTAGAGTTTGGTCTTTAATATTTGAGCTTTCTAGATTCTCAATGAGAAGTCCTAAAGGGCTGAGCAGCATTTCTAATCTGGGTTGGGAGAAACTCCGCCATATACCAGTACAGCAAATTCTTGATACTTTTGATAATCTCTCTAATCCCTTTATGAAGTATTCTCTGCTAGGCCTTTGGGGCCTTGCTCTTGGCATGCACAGCTAGTCACTGCCAAGGACTCAAGGAGAACTCATAGGAAAATTTCTGGACATGCCTCCCAATGATGTTCTCTCTTTTCTTACATGGTCTGTCACACATATTCTAACTACTCCAGCAATATTGCACATTATCTCTGCCTCTTCAGCTCAGCAAGACCACATCTGACTACTTGAGTTTGACCTTCCTAAGCCATGGTGTGAAAAATGCTCCCAGGCAGATTGCCAGAGTGAAAGGGGTACTGAGCTCATTTGTTGCCTTTTGTTCAGCTATCACGGTCCTGTTCTGTTGGCCAGTGACTTCATATCAGATATTTTTCCTCATTAATGGAAGTCCGTAATATTTATATGAGAGTTTATTTAGAAGTGAATCTAGTAAAGGTAGAGATATTGACAAAATCTGTGCAGTGATAGAGTAGTTCCTAAATATAATTGTTTCAAATATGCTTCTATTTGAAATTACAAAGAATAAACAAATTATTTTGACAATTGTCTTTTTTATACTTCCTTTATCTTTATGACAAGAAGCAGACTTGAATAATTTTATAATTTATACTACCTTCCCATTCTCTACCACATTCACTTATAGTTTTATCATTATGTCCTAACATTATTAGAAAACCCAAATGCATGATCCTGTTGTGAATAAATCAGACATGAAATCACTTGTTCTATGGAATGAACAATGGAATTGAGTATTATTTTTCTGTAAATGACACTTAATATTATTTTCATATTTTTGAGATATAAGTAAGATTATAAGTATGTCATATACTCGCAAACAAAAATATTTTATTTAGATGAAGATATATTAAAAAGCTTAAAATAAGTCATTACAAATTTCCCCTTGGTTCTTGTCTTTAACTGTTCATACAATATTTCTAACAAAATACCCACAGCTCACAAACCCTAATAAGAATGTCTCCAAATTTCTAAAGATGTCTCATTAGTCCTCAGGAACAAATCCATTTCCACAGTATCCCTGCTACACCTCCATGTGCCACAATTACTCTCTGTGGCTCCATCTTGCTTAGTTGTCCTAGCCTGATACATTCACCACTACTTTGCCCATATGTTAGGTGCTAATGCTGTTAAACCTGGTACAAATTCAAATAATAACACATATTCTTCTTGGATTGCTCCCCCCTTAGATAACTATAATATTCCTCACTAATCAAGCCTAATACTTCTAGATCCCTTTCCAACAGGATGGGTTCTCACTCAAGAAAATATCGTATCTTTTCTTCCAGCACAAACACAACTCGACCTCTCTTATGTTTATTGGGCATGTTTACTGGGCATGTCAGGGGAGAATTATGACAAAACTTCATTCCTATGTACAGATGGGGTTCATTCCCAGTACAAATAGACTATACAAATATAGACTTCTAAGGCTGATGAAATCATTTTTTTGAACCACTTTGTTAAACTTTGCAGAAAAGTGAGTGAAAACTAAGGCTCAAACGGAGCTCCTGCTACACTAATAATAAACCCTTTTAAATTACCATTTATAAAATGAATCTGATATGTTTACATTTATTGGGACTAATAACATAAATAAACAGAGCAATATATCATGATGTTGAGGAGGATTTGGAGTGTGGGCAAAATGAGATAAACCAAAATTCACTGCTTGAGATAAACCAAAATTGACTTGAGATAAACCAAAATTCAGTGCTTGGCTTTTTCATCTACTACAGTGTATCCTTTGGCAAATTATTTTCATTTCTAAATCTGTAATATTGTGGTGTAATAAGAAATACATATTTTAGCCTTTATCTCTGGCTCCTGGCCAGAATTCCTAAAACCTTTGCAATTTTCTAAGCAATAAAGGTGCTAGGAGCATCTTTATTCTAATATTTGGTCTTTGACATGAGTTCCTGACACAGAGCTTCTTAATACCTTGGAATTTCCTGACAGGAACATATTCTGTTCTGATGAGGTGACTCTTGATGGGCGGCTGGGTAGCATGAGGATGGGGACTGGCTGCCAGAAGGACCAAGAAATCCATGATTAGAAGTTTGGAACTTTTAGCCCCACTACTCATCCTCCTTGGGGAGGGGAGAGGGGCTGAATATTGAGTTAATAATCAGTCATGCCTATACGTTGAAACCTCCATAAAAATCCCTAATCTGTGATGTTCAGAGAGCTTCCAGATTGGTGAACACACCCACATGCTGGGAGAGTGGTGTACCCTAACTCCATGGAGACAGAATTCCTGTGTTTGGAACCCTTCCAGACCTTACCCTATGTATCTCTTTATTTGGCTATTTATCTATGTCTTTTATCATATCCTTTATTATGTAATAAACTTGTAAATGTAAGTAAGTGCTTCCCTGAATTCTGTGAGCCATTCTAGCAAGTTATTGAACTTGAGGGGATTATGGGAACTCAATTTATAGCAGTTGGTCAGAAGTATAGGTGACATCCTGAAACTTGCTATTGGCATCTGAAGTGGGGGCAATCTTGTAGGACCAAGCCCTTAACCTGTGGGATCTGAGGCTAACTCCAAGTAGGTAGTGTCAGACTGAACTGACTTGTAGGACAGCCAGTTGATGTAACAGAATTGAACAGTATGGAAAAGAAACCCCACACATCAAGTTACGAAAATGTTCTATGTAGAAAGAAAAAACCAAAAAACCAAAAAACAAAAACCGAGTTGTTTTCCTTACAAAGGCTTAATTCCTCATCTGTAAAATAATAGCTTTTAAAATTAATGTAAGCGATATACAAAATAATATCTTAAAGCATTTTGTGCATATCTAGAACAGAGTAGTGACTCTATGTATGGGAGTTGGTGGTAATAGTGATGTTAGTATTGTAGAAATAATAGTAATAGCAATAATAGCAGAGATAGATGTATTTTCTAGATCACAAGTATACAAGTAATGTCTATAATTCAGTATTAAGCATTAAAAAATTAAAGGTGTTCCTCTATACCTATTTATGCATTCTGTAAACTCTTACACTAACTAGAATAGGATTATGAGAAAATACAGATATGGGCAATCCATTAAAAAAAAAAGGCAGTTTTGTACCTAAAGCTTTATCAAAAACACAGTTAAAACATTTTAAATTATTTTAAAAATCTACAGTAAACATAGGACTTCATCTTTAAATTATAAAAAGGTGAAGGTAGCTTGATAGGAGAGAGTGTAAGGGAGGACTGAGACTACTAAGTAGTGGAAATAAAAGCAAGATTCTCAGCACTGGTTAGCCTATAGGAAGAACAGGCAAAGTGTGCTGTTATGCGGAGCATTCTAGTTAGTACCTTGCTGACTCCCATTCTGCTACTTTGCATTTAGTGGCTAATGCTTGGTGGCCCACAATGCTAAATGTTGAGTGCTGTATATAAACTAGCAAAAATCAAGTAACATATTGATTTCATTTCCCCATTTATAAATCACAAATGAACTAAGGTTGCATTGTAGCACAACAAATTATATTTGGTGCTTTAAAGTCAGATAAGGCAATAAATATACTAGCTTATAGTGAGTCCAGAGCAGTTAGTGAGGTGTGCACCTGCTTAGAAATCTACTAATAACATAAATAGTTTTGTATTTTTCTTTCTGCACACAGAAAATGGTTTGCTAGGCCTAAAACTTAGTACCTTTATTATACAGGGACCTTAGGAAATATTTCCTGGCCTCTGGGACACAATTCACATGCCCTTGAAAAATAAATAATAAATAACATACAGAATTAATTTTGACTTAAACATATGTCAAAAAATTTGGAATTAATGGATAAATAATAATGTTGAAAATTCTTCTTGACCTTGAATAATGTATCTTTCGTAATCTGAGGACATCACCAGTGATAGATTATTGCCCACAATACAATAGTATGAAGTTTTCTTCTTTTATTACTGAATGTCAAATATTTTTAGTAAGGTAAATTTTTTTTCATATACAGGAAAAACCAATTTATAAGAGAATTATGAAGTGCTTCATTAGGTAATTTAATTTATTATCTGGCAAAAAGCATTTATGTTCTGAAACTCTTAATACACTTCCTCAGAGACCCAGGATTCTAAGAAACAGAATATGAACATTAATCTTTTATTTCATAATTATGTTTCATCATTAATTACACAATATAAAAATGGAATAGTAGTGATCATATTATATCATTTGAATTATTTTATAAATTAGAAGAACAATAAAATAGAAACAGACATATTATATTTATTTATGTTCTTTCTACTACAGTAAAGTATTTGAGGTGGCTGAACATTCAGGAATAAAACGGAGAACAAGCTGACAAAATGAAGGGAAAGCATAAACTTGCTACATAAGTAAACTACTTCTCTCTGACGTCCTTTACAGCCAAAACAGAATAAAAAAGAGAGAGAAACATAATGGCCTCTATATCTCTAATTAAGTAACAAAAATAGTAACACATCTTTGTAAGATATTAATATTTTCCTGTCATATTAATTGGAACTCTTGGTCACAAACATAAAATAGTCACATATTTGATGATTTAAGGTAAAATAAGTATGTATAACTAGGTACAATGGGAACTTAGAGAATCAAAGGACAGGCAAGGATCTGGGCCTCTGGAACACAGGCATAAATGGCAAGCTCTTCAAAATACTACAGGGCATTTTCTCTTTGCCTTCTCTCTCTGCTTTACTATTTATCTGTTATCTTTTTTCAAGACAAAAGATGAGGGAAATGGTAGGAATAATAATATAATACTATAATAGTAAAACAATGTAAACTGAAAGTGCATTAAGATAGTGTATTAGTTTTCCATTGCTTCATAAATAATTATCACAAACTCAATGACTTAAAACAACACAGGGGCTTCCCTGGTGGCGCAGTGGTTGCGAGTCCGCCTGCCGATGCAGGGGACGCGGGTTCGTGCCCCGGTCCGGGAGGATCCCACGTGCCGCGGAGCGGCTGGGCCCGTGAGCCATGGCCGCTGAGCCTGCGCGTCCAGAGCCTGTGCTCCGCAACGGGAGAGGCCACAACAGTGAGAGGCCCGCGTACCGAAAAAAAAAAAACAAAACAAAAAAAACCACAAACTTATTATTTTACATTTCTGTAGGGCAGAACTCCAACACTGGGCTCAACAGGCGAAAAATAAAGTGTTGGTCAGCTTCATTCCTTTCTGGAGGAGGATTCATTTGCAGAATTTGCTTCTTTATGGTCCTATGATAGAAATTGCCATATCCTTGCTGGCTACCAGCTGAAGGCTATTCTTAGCTTCTAGAGGCCACCCTCATTCCTTGGCTCCTGTTTCCTTCCAATCTTCCAAAAGGCCAGCAAGGGCAGGTTGAGTCCTTTTTATTCTTTCACTTTCTCCTTCTTTCTTCTCTTTTCTCTGACCAAGACTTCTGCTTGCCTCTTCCATTTTTAATGTGTTCTGTCATCTGAATAATCCAGGATATTTTAAGGTCCATAATCTCAATTACATCTGTACCTTTTGCCATAAGGTACCATATTCACAGCTTCCAGAAACTAGGATGTGTATATCTTTGGAAGAGTATTATTCTACCTACCAGAAAGAGGTAAATCTTTCTATTCTTTAGGAATTAACTCATTAAAGATAGATATTTATTTTTAAAAAGTAAATGCAAAGCTGTAATCGAAAGTATGAGAAGATAAACCCATGCACATATGGTCACCTTACTTTTGATAAAGGAGGCAAGAATATACAGTGGAGAAAAGCCAGCCACTTCAATAAGTGGTGCTGGGAAAACTGGACAGCTACATGTAAAAGAATGAAATTAGAACACTCCCTAACACCATACACAAAAATAAACTCAAAATGGCTTAAAGACCTAAATGTAAGGCCAGACACTATAAAACTCGTAGAGGAAAACATAGGCAGAACACTCTATGACATAAATCACAGCAAGATCCTTTTTTGACCCACCCCCTAGAGAAATGGAAATAAAAACAAAAATAAACAAATGGCACCTAATGAAACTTAAAAGCTTTTGCACAACAAAGGAAACCATAAACAAGACCAAAAGACAACCCTCAGAAAGGGAGAAAATATTTGCAAATGAAGCAACCTACAAAGGATTAATCTCCAATATTTACAAGCAGCTCATGCAGCTCAATATCAATAAAACAACCCAATCCAAAAATGAGCAGAAGACCTAAATAGACATTTCTCCAAAGAAGATATACAGATTGCCAAGAAACACATGAAAGCATGCTCAACATCACTAATCATTAGAGAAATGCAAATCAAAACTACAATGAGGTATCACCTCACACCAGTCAGAATGGCCATCATAAAAAAATCTATAAACAATAAATGCTGAAGGGGGTTGGAGAAAAGGGAACCCTCTTGCACTGTTGGTGTGAATGTAAATTGATACAGCCACTATGGAGAACAGTATGGAGGTTCCTTAAAAAACTAAAAATAGAACTATAAGATGACACAGCAATCCCACTCCTGGGCGTATACCCTGAGAAAACCATAATTCAAAAATGCTCATGTACCATAATGTTCATTGCAGCTCTGTTTACAATAGGCAGGACATGTAAGCAACCTAAGTGTCCATTAACAGATGGATGGATAAAGAAGATGTGGTACATATATACAATAGAATATTACTCAGCCATAGAAAGAAACGAAATTGAGTTATTTGTAGTGAGGTGGATGGACCTAGAGTCTGTCATACAGAATGAAGTAAGTCAGAAAGAGAAAAGCAAATACCATGTGCTAACACATATACATGGAATCTAAAAAAAAAAATCATTCTGAAGAACATAGGGGCAGGACAGGAATAAAGACGCAGACATAGAGAATGGACTTGAGGACATTGTGGGAGGGGGGAGGGTAAGCTGGGATGAAGTGAGAGAGTAGCATTGACATATATACACTACCAAATGTAAAATAGGTAGCTAGTGAGAAGCAGCCGCATAGCACAGGGAGATCAGCTCCATGCTTTAGGATGACCTAGAGGGGTGGGATAGGGAGGGTGGGAGGGAGGCACAAGAGGGAGGGGATATGGGGATATATGTATACATATGGCTGATTCACTTTGTTGTGCAGCAGAAACTAACACAACATTTTAAAGCAATTATACTTCAAAAAAGATGTTAAAAAAAAGACCTTATGTGAACTATAGGTGTTTAATTTTCAGCTCTCCAGTGAGCAAATGTTTAAATATAGTAAAGAGAAATGATAAGCCAGCCTATTCTGTAACGTTTTGCTTTTCTCATATTCTTCTGTGAAAAGGGTCTTTGCTGTGTTTGAATTGCTAATGACCAGATATTATACTGCATTTGTTCCTATACGTTAAGTTTTTCATACAGTCACTTAGAACATTTCTCTTTTATGTTTTAGCCAAGAGCTTTGGCCTGAATTTTAAGTTCAGCATGGTTCATATACTTCTCATTGACTGTTATTTGTTGTGAGACAGAGGAACTTCATCAGCACTGTTCACTTTTGAATCATGACTTACAGTTTTGTAGAAAAATAATTGTAAAACATCATAAAATAATATCCATAAAAATGATGTGTTGGAGAAAAATTATTTTTGATAATTTAAGAAAATATTCCTTTCAGGCAGAATCACGTATATGCAAACTACTAACATCGCTTTACAAGCAAATATTAAATTTTATTAAAATTTAGCTTCAAAAAATAAATAAATAAATAAATAATGAGGAAATCATTTAAAAATCTGTGGGTTTTTCTCACCTTTGATTCAAATTTATCATTAATTCTACAATTTATTAATAAAGGTTGTAGATGATTTTTAATATTAATACACCAGCTCTTACATGCTTATTTGATTATTTAATATCTAAGGGAGCTGTTGTGTATTTTAATCAATAATCAGTTATTTAAGATTATGAACATAATAACCAATTTTCCCTTGTAAGTTTAAATACACACTACAAATCTAGTAAATTTCCCTATAATCATGTATGTTTTTAAAATTAATAGTACTCAATTCCTTTTGTTCTTTGACTGATTATCAATTAACTTACAAGTTGGAAGATTAAATTCCATTGAACAATTAATGCTCCTTGCAAATTTAGTTAATTAACTTCTCTTAAAACATTTTAAATTGTAAATTATAAGTTTAAAGTAGCTGAGTCTCTAAGGCATTTCAAAGATCTTAAAACATAGACCAAATATACTCAAATTTGAAATAAAAATTAATATTTGCTTGTGTAATTGAATACCCGATTTATATTTTAATTTCAAACAAAACTTTTGAATCATTTCTGCTTTATCTCTATTATGTTTATACTATTCCATATTTTATCAGTCATGGTTCTGACAGGAAAATAATCTGGCATATTTAAAAGGCAGAGATTTTAATTTAGGGACTACCTACAGAAATGGGATCAGGGCTAAATGGACAGAAAATCTGAGCTGTAGTATCAGAGATTTATAAGCAGGAAGCCCATACTAGTCCTAGTGCTGAAGGGACAAGTCAAGGAAATAGGGATAACAGTAGCCCATTGAGATCTGGGAAGTGTGAAGAATGGGCTTCAGTATGGGAGCTGCAGTTGTGGAGAGTACATCTAGGCACATCTTCATTTCCTCATGTCTCTAGACATGCAAAGTGCAACTCCTTGAGGAGGCCTGCTTCTTGTTCGTGTAGAATAGCATTAAAGATTGAAATCTGAGCACCAGAACTATATTATATATTTGATTGATCCTCATGATTACTTTTATATACAAACTAACAGACTTCTAGATCCCTTTAATGAGATAGCTGGAAAAATAGTTTTAATAAAGTATTCTCATAATATTTCCCCTTCATTCTAGTTATATATATATATCTTATAATATTATTTGACTTGAAAATCATAAATTTGAACCATAATTAATGAGTACCTATTTAAATTTTGAACTCTTCAACTGGGGCTCAAGTTATACCTCCTAGTCTTTTATAACCCCATGTGTTGCATGGATCATCATTCCTTTTTCATTCTCAGAAGACATTTTACTTTACTATCTTGGGGCCCCTTGGTTTTACTGAACATTCATCATGGAGTCTGGACTATTTCACAATTTTCTTTGTAAATTCTCATGGTTTGGGAAAATATATTTTGGGATTAAACGTTGGCCTCAAACCTCCTTACCCTGAGCTAAGAGCAGCGTCAGGGATTCTTTAGCTTAGATTCTTTTGCCCCTTAAGGAACAGGTGGATCTGACTGTTGAACCACCACCCTGTACTGGTTTGAATGGTTAGCCCTACAAAAATATATCCACCTCTAAGTACAGAAACTGTAGCTGTAATGTTATTTGGAAACATCTGTTATTGTAATTAAATTAAGAATCTCTAGATGACATCATTCTGTATTGTCTGGTGGGCCCTAAATCGAAAAACAAAGATTCTTGTGAGAGACACAGCAATGATTCCATTGAAATGGAAGTTAGTACTAACGCCCAGATACTTTGGGATCCTCATGCATTGAATCAACAGACAGTATAGGAGGCAACACATAGAGAAGGCCAGGTGAAGACAGAGGTAGAGATTGGAATAACACAAAGAATGCTGACAGTCACCAGAAACTAGAAGATGCAAGAAAATATTTTAGGACTGTAGCCTTCCAGAAAGCTTGACTTCAGACTTCTGCTGCCAAAATTGTAAAAGAAAGAATTTCTGTTGTATTAAGTCACGTAATTCATGGCAATTTATTGTGCCAGCCCTGGGAAACTTGATACACATCCTGCTCAAGTTGTGCATTTAGAAACCAATCCTATCATCCTAAGATCATTGTCATAATTAAATTCAGTAACCTCAAATCTTCCGTCATTCAGTTTTGCTTATTAAACTAAAGACATTTTTTTTCTGGTCATCATGAGCATTCTTAATAAATCCAAACCTTCTCTTGATTCAACGCACAAAAGTTTCACCATTAGTTGAAAATACCCTATGGTTTTCTGCTTACATGGTGTTCATTTTATACAAAATGCTCATTCTTTTAGTTCCATCTTTCAGTACTGTCCCACGGATTCTTTGAAATCTTAATAACCATCTTTTATGACTTAGATCAGAAGTAGAAACTGAAACAATGATATATGGGTATATGATTTACTGAGAAATTTTTCTCAAGAGAGACCAGTAAGGAAATGGAAGAAACAAGTTAGGTAAGTGGAAGAAGGCTTGAAAGACTGTGATTCCATTCTAAAGTCCTACAGAGGAAAGGCTTCAGATAGAGAAATACTGGTGTGTAAGTTACCCTTAGCATTGTCCTGTAGAGGCAGTGGAGCTGGGCTCACCTATTCCTACATGTATCAATTACTCTGACTTTCTACATCAGTGGGCAAAGAGGCTCCACTAGCTCTTCCAAAGGCCCAGGGAGTCCTAAGAAGAAAAGTTACAGTGCAGCCAGTGGAAGGAACTGCACATCAAAGCAGGGCATCTGATCACCCACTGCACAGTACTTCAGGCTTGAATCCTAGCTCTCTCCCAACTCCTGCCCTGAACTTCACCCCACTGAGTGATATTAGTCACAAAAGTTTACAGATTACTTTGAAGGTTATAAAAAAGCTTCCAAACTCAGCATCTCCTCTTTCCACTTTAACAAGAATTTTTTAAAAGCTGAGAGATGTAAATTTTCTAAGGTCACCCATAAAATATTTCTTTCCTTTTCTCTTAGTTGTGCATCATAGATACCTTTCCAATTGTATTTTTTCCTCCATTGAAGTATATTTATTTGTAGCCTTACCTGTTTCTTGGTAATCGTAAATTAAGCCCCTTGTATGAAGGAGCTCTTTCTTACAATTTATCTTTACATACTTTTAAGGAACTTAGAATGCCTTGTAGGATTTAAAAAATATTAGTGATTTTTATTTAATTAAGTCAAACTATTATTCTTTCTCCCAGGTAGCCTTACATGATATCCAGTTTTGCTTCTAAAAATATTGTTGATTTTAGCTATAACAAGAGTAGTTTGCAAATATACCATATCAATTTCACTCTACCTGCTATAATTAATGAAATATTTGAGAATTAGTAATTTTCAGATGCTTCTAGATTCTAAGTAGAGGAGGTTATAATCTAAAAAATGTTAGTAGGATGTACTACTACAACTCACGAAAAGTAACATTATAGGGCAAAAAGATCAGACTCTTTGCATAGCATATTTTACTGAAATTGTATTCAACACTCTACCTAGTTCATAAGCACACATTCTTACCTGTACTTAACAAATCTTAACTGGCTTTTGTTCTGTTCCTGAAATTCTTTCTTTTTTTAACTTTTTATTTTATATTGGAGTACAGTTGATTAAAAATGTTGTGTTAGTTTCAGGTGTACAGCAAAGTGATTCAGTTATACATATACATGTATCTATTCATTTCAAATTCTTTTCCCAATTAGGTGGTTACAGAATATTGAGCAGAGTTCCCTGTGCTATACAGCAGGTCCTTGTTGGTTATCCATTTTAAATATAGCAGTGTGTATGGATAATTGCTATAATTGACCTATCATCCATTGTTATATAATATCTGTTAAGAGCACTACACTGTGGGAGAAAAATTAATATAGTGGATTTATGTGCACAGGAATCCTAGACTGACTAGCTCTATGTCCTTGGGAAAGTTATTTGACAACTCTCTGCCTTAGTTTCCTGACTTGCCAAATGGGGATAGTAAAAACATCTGTTCCATAAGATTATATTATAATTAAGTGTATATTTATAAATAAAGCACTTAGGACAGAGTCTGGTACATAGCACTAAACAAAGGTTGACTTTTTTATTTGTATATTAAATATATATAATATAATGTTATATTATATATAATACAATATATAATAACAGGAAAAGACTTTGAGTCCTTTCCATTATCTACATTATATACATTAATTAACCATGTTAATGAATATACTATTTTATGTTTGTAGTATTAAATGACTTTATACATACAAAATTTGGTAGGATATAATTTTTGTATTGTTCTCTTATTTCTTAATTAAATTTTTATTTTGAGATAATTGTTGAATTACAACCAGGATATTGACATTTATACTCAGCCAAGATACTGAGTATTTCTTTTTTTTTTTTTTTTTAGGTTACACTCATACCATTTTTATCATCTTGCTATATAAAGAGTTAGTTAAAACTATTTTTTGCATATAAATGAAAAAGATTAGAATATTTGGTTAACTGGAAATATTGCTAGGCACAGGTGTTACTGAGTATTTCTATCACCACAGGGATTCTTCTTGTGTCTGTTTTAGCTACCCTACCTTCCTCCATCCTTCCCCTCCCCTTTCTTAAAGTCTGACAACCACTAATCTTTCTCCATTTTATATAATTTTGTCATTTAAAAGTTCTATGTAAATAAATCACAATATGTAACCTTGGAAATTGGCTTTTTTTTTCCCCACTCAATATCTTTCTATGAAGATTCATCCAGGTTTCTGCATTTACCAATAATCCACTCCTATTTGCAGCTGAGTAGAATTTTACGCTACTGATGTAACACAATTTGTTTAACCATTCACCCAAGGACATCAGGGCTGGTTCCAGTTTTGTTCTATTATGGAAACATTTGTATATACATTTATGTGTGTATACATTTTCATGCCTCTGGTTTAAATAAGTGAGTACAGTTGCTGAGTTGTATAGTAGTTGTGTGATTTTGGTTTTTAACAAACTTCCAAAATGTTTCCTAGAGAAGCTATAACACTTTATATCCTCACAACAATGTATCAGTGGTCCAGTTTTTCCACATCACCAACATTTAGTGCTGCCCCTCTTTTTTCTTTTAGCTTTTCTGATAGTTGTGTAGTGATCTTTCATTGTGTTTTTTTTTTTTTTTTTTTTTTGTGGTACGCGGGCCTCTCACTGTTGTGGCCTCTCCCGTTGCGGAGCACAGGCTCCAGACGCACAGGCTCAGCGGCCATGGCTCACGGGCCCAGCCGCTCCGTGGCATGTGGGATCTTCCCGGGCTGGGGCACGAACCCGTGTCCCCTGCATCGGCAGGCGGACTCTCAACCACTGCACCACCAGGGAAGCCCTTTCACTGTGGTTTTAATTTGCAGTTTCTAATGGCTGATGATGTGGAACATCTGTTCATGTGTTTATTTACCATCTACATATTCTCTCCAGTAAAATGTCTCTTCATATTATTTGGCCATTTTCTAATAGGATTTTTTTCTGTTATGAGAGATTTTTACGTATTCTAAATAATAGTCCTTTGTCAGATATCTGGTTTGCAAATATTTTTTCCCACTCTATAGATTGTCTTCATATCCTCTTAAATCTTTCACAGAGCAAAAGTTTTGAAGTTGATGAAATCAATTTATCAATTTTTCCTTTTATGTATTGTGCTTTTGGTGTCAAGTCTAAAAAATTTTTGCTTAATCATAGATACCAGTCACTCATTATTTTTTCTATAAATTTCATAGTTTTATTTACATGTTAGTCTGTGATCCATTTTAAGTTTTTGTATAAGGTGTGAGAGAATAGGTCACGGTTTACATCTTGCCTATGAAATGGATGTCATATGTATGTCAAATTGCTATAACACCATTTGTTGAAAAGGCTATCTTTCCTCCATTTAATTTCTTGTGCACCTGTGTCAAAAAATAATTCTACATCTTTTGTCTCCTTTGTATTTTCTATTTCTGTTCCATTGATTTATGTCTATCCCTCTGCCAATACCACACTGTCCAGATTACTCTAGCTATACAAGTCATGAAATGGCTTTTTCAAAGTTGTTTCACCTATTTTAATTCCTTTATTTTTCCATATAAATTTTAGAATAATTTTGTCTGTATGCACAAAACTTCTTGCTAGGATATAGATAGAAATTTTGTTAAAATCTATATATCAATCTGGGGAGACTTGACATCTATACAGTGATAAGTCTTCTAATCCATGAGACAGTTTATTTCTTCATTTATTTAGAAATTGTTTGATTTCATCAGTATTTTGTACTTTTAGCATACTAGCCCTGACGCATTTTATTAGATTGGAACCTAAATGTTTCATTTATTTTGAGCAATTATAAATAGTATTGTATTTCTAATTTTGCTGTCTGTGTCCATTGCTATTATAGAAATACAATTGATTTTTGTATGTTTATCTTGTCTACTCTGACCTTCCTGACCTCACTTATTAGGTCTAGGAACTTTGGGGTTTGTGTAGACTCCTTGTTGCTACCTGGACAATTATAGCATCTGCAAGCAGGTATATTTTTATTTCTTGCTTTACAATCTCTATGGTTTTTATTTTCATTTTTGCCAATTGTGCACTAGATTTCTAGCACTATGTTGAACAGGAGTGGCAAGAGCAGACGTACTTGACTTGTTCATGATCTTGGGAAGAAGGCCTTCAGTCTTTCACCACTAAGTATTATGGTGAGCTGTAGGTTTTTTGTAGATGCCTTTATCAAGTTGAGGCAGTTCTCCTCTATTCCTATTTTACTGAGAGATTTTATCATCAATAGATGTTGGATTTTGTTAAATGCTTTTTGACATTGATTGACACCATCATATGACTTTTCTTATTTTTCCCATTAACATGTTAGGTTACATTGTTTGATTTTCAAATATTGAACTAGACTTACATACCTGGAACAAACTCCACTACTGGTTATGCTTTATAAATCTTTGTATGTGCTGCTGAATTCTATTTTCTAATATTTTAAGAATTTTTTGCCTCTATGTTTATGAGAAGTATTAATCTGTATTTATCTTTTTTGAATATTTTTTGTGGTCTAGTTTTCATATCAGGGTAAAATTAGTTTTATGACCTAAAATGCAAAAAATTCCCTATATTCTAGAAGAGATTTTATAGAATTAGCATTAATTCTTTTTTAAACATTTGGAAAAATTCTGTAGTCAGACTATTTGCCTTTATCTTTTTATTTGGGGAATTTTAAAATACAAATTAAATTTGCTTAATTGTAGGGTTATTCAAACTACTTTATGTTGGGTGGGTTTGGGTATGTTGTGTTTTTGAGGAATTAGTCCATTTCAACCAATTCCTCAAAATAAGTTGTCAAATTTATGTTGTTCATAGGGCTTCTTTAACATCCTTTTGATATCTGCAAGATCTATAGTATCGGTAGTTTGTGTCTTGTCTCCTTTTTTCTTTCAGTCTTGCAGAGGTTTGTCAATTTTATTGATTAAAAGAAAACAGCTCCTATTTCATTAATTTTTCTCCATTAGTTTTCTGTTTTCAATTTTACTGATTTATACTGCTATTTTGATTATATTTTTTCCTGCTTTTTTGTGTCTTTTTTTTTTCTATACTCTTTGGGTAGAAACTTTGATAATTCACTTGAATCATTTTCTATTTTAGTGCTATAAATTTCCCTCTCAGCACTGTTTACTGTGTCCCACAAATTTCTGCATGTTATATTTTCATTTTTATTCAGTTCAATGTTCTTTCTGATTTGCCTTGAAACTTCCTCAATGACTCATTGTTATTTAGAATGTGTTATTGAAAAGTGTTAGGAAAATTTCCTGTTATCTTTCTATTATAGAGTTCTAGTTTGAGTCTACACTTTTATTATTTCAATTCTTTAAATTAGTTGACATTTGTTTTAGCTCAGGATGTGGTCTATTTTGGTATATGTTCTGTGCACTTGAAAAGAATGCATATTCTGCTGTTTTAAGGTGGAGGGTTATTTAAATGTTGATTGAATGTGTTTTTCATTTCTTCTATATATTTGTTGAATTTATGTCTAATTGTTTTACCAGGTGTTGAGAGAGGGACATTGATGTCTCCAAGTTAATTGTAGATTTGCCTAATTCTTTTCTGTTAGTATTTACTTCACATAGTTTGAAATTCTGTTGCTTGGTGCATTGCCTTCTTGGAGTATTGATTCATTATTATGTAGTCTCCCCTTTTCTGATATTTTCTTTGCTCTGAAGTTTACTTTATCATACATTAATATGTCACACCTGCCTTCTTTGTTTGCATGGTATAGCTTTTTCCATCTTTTTACTTTCTACTGATCTATATCATTATATTTGAAGTGAGTTTCTTGTAGATAATGTAGAGTTGGGTCGTATTTTTAATCCACTCTGCCCATCTGTCTTTTAATTGCTATATTCAGATGATTTACATTTAACTTAATTAAGGCTAAATCTGCTATTTTTATTTCCTGTTTTTTGTTTTTGTTTTTTTTTTTCTGCCTTTCTGTGGCGTATTTGAGATTTTTTAAAGTTCCATTTTTATCTGTCTGTAGTATTTTTGAGTGTATCTCTATGTATAGATTTTTGTAGTTGTTCTAATTATTACTAGGTATGTATGTATTATGTATGTATGTATGTATCTATATAGATGCCTACTTTTTTCTATTCTTCCAAGTCTCCAGTGAAACAAATGTCATTGTCTATCTTCCAATTCACTGGTTCTTTCTTCTGTTTCCTCGATTCTGCTCTGGAGCCTATCCATTTATTTTTCCACAGTAATTGTATTCTTCACATTTAAAATTTGCAGTTGGCTCTTTTTTATTTTTCTATTTCTTTGGTGAGACTTTTTTTTCATTTTTTTATGCATGTTTATTATTTCTCATTGACGAGCTTCCATCACTGAAGAATTTCCATAGTGGATGGTTTCAAAACTTTGCCAAATATTCTAAATATCCTTCATCTCAGTGTTGGTGTCTGATGATTATCTTTTGCATTCAGTTTGAGTTTTACCTGAGTCTTGGTATGATGAGTAACTTGAGTGAAACCTTGATATTTTGAATATTATAAGACTCTGGATTTTACGTAAATCCTCTGTTTGTGCTGGCTTTCTCTGATATGACTGCAGCAGGGGATGTGCAGTTATCACCTTCTTACTGCCAGATGGGATTAAAAATCTAGATTTCCCACTTGGCCTTAGTTGACAACTAAGGTTGGGAGGTGGGCTCCTTGTTACTGCTGTGTTGGGGTGAGAGTTTGAGAACTGAAACTGCCCAGTAGGCCTTCAGTAAAATGTATTTGGTTGTGAAGTGTAAAAGTGACTTATTACTGCTCCCCACATGGTTTTCACTACACAGAGGGGAGTCACCTTTTCTCCCTAGATGGTAGTGGAAGTTATATGACTTACCACTAGGACTCTGAGAAGACAAAATAAATATATTTTCCCCTATTCCTTCCACTAAGTATAAATGAAAACCCTGGAAATTGTATATAAAACAAACCTAAGAAAACTATGAAAGGTGGCATGTGGGGATGACAAGGAGGTTAATGCCCTCAGTTTTCTTTTGCTTCATATTTGCCAAACTTGGAGTTAAAAAAGCAACCTGAAACACTAACAGGTATAGAAAAAAATACCATGATAAAACTCTGCTCTCTCTAGCCAAAGTACAAGAAAAGAAGTGGCCTAGCAATGCAGAAAACTTTTAGCCATTTCTACTCTACCCCAGAAAAAACACCACACACACACACACACGCACACACACACACACACACAAATGGCCTCCACCCATGCCAGTAAATGCCAACAGGAGAGCCTAGACTTCCATTCTCAAAAATTGTAAGGAGGGCCTTCCAATCACCTCCACATTTCCATGCCCTTAATCCTCAACTCCAGATCCTTCTGTCGTGTCAGTGAAGATCATCTCCATCCAGCAGCAATGGGAGATCCCTCCCCAATCAAACAGGAAAATAACCCAGCAATCCCACTACTGGGCATATACCCTGAGAAAACCATAATTCAAAAAGAGACATGTACCAAAATGTTCATAGCAGCCCTATTTACAATAGCCCAGAGATGGAAACAACCTAAGTGTCCATCATCAAATGAATGGATAAAGAAGATGTGGCACATATATACAATGGAATATTACTCAGCCATAAAAAGAAATGAAATTGAGCTATTTGTAATGAGGTGGATGGACCTAGAGTCTGTCATACAAAGTGAAGTAAGTCAGAAAGAGAAAGACAAATACTGTATGCTGACACATATATATGGAATTTAAGAAAAAAAAATGTCATGAAGAACATAGGGGTAAGACAGGAATAAAGACACAGACCTACTAGAGAATGGACTTGAGGATATGGGGAGGGGGAAGGGTAAGCTGTGACAAAGTGAAAGAGCGGCATGGACATATATACACTACCAAACGTAAGGTAGATAGCTAGTGGGAAGCAGCCGCATAGCACAGGGAGATCAGCTCGGTGCTTTGTGACCGCCTGGAGGGGTGGGATAGGGAGGGTGGGAGGGAGACGCAAAAGGGAGGGGATATGGGAACATATGTATATGTATAACTGATTAAATTTGTTATAAAGCAAAAAAAATATTCAAACATCTTAATTAATAGCATATGTAATTAGTGAATTTAAAACAAGACAGTAATTCCCAGTTTCTTGGGAAATAAATTATAAAAATAAATAATAGATAGCTATCTGAGAAAAGAAAATATAGCAGCCCTTCAGGAAAAATAAATCAATTAATCTCTCTCTCTCTAAATTAATATTTTATTATGTGTTTTGTGAAATATTATTATAATAGTACCATCACTTTGCATAAGAATGGACTGGGCATTATGTAAATTAATATAGGAGAATGAAATACATTTAGCAAAGGTAATATCTTGATCAGAAATACCTGGCCTTTATCTGTTGTATTTCCAAATTGATATTTCTAAGAAGCAAGAGAAAAGTGTTGGAAAAGCCAGATTTTAAAATGGTCTGCACATTTCTCTATGATCTCATACTTATTGTATGCAGATGTGTTAACTATCTATCATTCTCCAAAGATCTGCACACATTTAAATCATGGCAGCTTTAGTTTTACTACTGTGAATTCAAAATATCCATTTGAATTCTTCTTATGTCTGTAGGACACATTCTTAGCAAGAAAAGAGGGTATTTTAAAATTAAATGACATATTCATGGGCCAGCATAATGATTTTTTACAAATAGAATAAATTCTCTTTGGAATGTCTGTACAGACTGAAATTACTTGAACTATGGGTATCACACATATTCAGATTTTTTATTTACAGAAAAACGCTTAATAATCCCATACAAAACATGAAAATATTTGTAACATGAGAATTCTACTTTTTTATATAAATTAATTTAAAATATTAGTTTTCAATGTTATTGACAGCTATTGAATACATTAATAATATATAAAATGAAATTTCATAGAATTGAGATCTGCTTCTTTAATATTTACATTATTTCTCTAGTTTATATAACTTGTCAGTTTTGAAAAATCATGGCCTTTCCATGTAATCACTTTCCAGCACCTAATAGGCAAGGGGAGCAAAAAAAAGTGCTAAATTAAATAATTTTTAAATAGAGCACAGTTTCCCATTTTTGAACTTTAAGAAATTAAGACATAAAAAACATAATTTAAAGTATCTGAAAGGTAACATTTTCTCTTCAAGGAACCCAGATTAATTTAAACCTGAAGTAATTTATTTTTCTAAGATATAGAACTAGCTAAATGATCTTAAACAAAGACTTTTATTTTCCAGACATTTTACTAGATGTGCACATGTTGACAAGGGATTTTCCAAACAACATATTATTGTTGTATTCTTACACAAGTTTTGAAAGGAGTGTTCAGAGGAGTACATTCATATGCAAAAAAACTATATTTTTTCAGAGCAAAAATATCATTTTAATATGAATCAACCATATGGAAACATAAGAGCCTCTATGAATGGGCAGATTCTGTGCAATAAATGTCCAGTATATAAGGATAATCTTGAGGAAATAAATAAATGTAATTTGGGACGCCACTGACCTATTGGCCAATGATAGAACAGAGACTGGGCATTGATTTACAAATATTTTTAAGGTACTTATGCTTTAGCTAATTTGTTGCCACTGTAATAAATATAAGAAAATATAATGGCAATAAATTTTTTAAGGATCACACTATACAGGAAGGCCAAGAAACTTCTAAATCCTTTAATCATTGAGATGATATAGAAAGCTAAAGAAGTACATTAGTTCAAGAAAGTGATGCATATTTTCACAACTAATAATTCCCATAATTACCTACTAAAGAAAGCTAATAAAAACTTACCAAAATTAGCTATAAATGGCACATACACAGAGATACACACACAAACACATGCACATACAATAAATACTTAAGGTTTTTATCTCATTTTTCTCCAAAAAAATATTTTTGTAATTTGAAATCATAAAAAAAAGGATGCACCTGCCCTATCTCTATTTATGTAGTGCATCTTTTTAAATGGTTTCTAACCATAGATACCAGTGTTTGACTACAAATAGGTGTGTACTGATTCACATGTATCTGAAGTGATTCTTTCATTGGAAAATGTTTTGAAAATAACCAAAAGTTGAATTCTTTAAGTAATATATGCACGGTAAGTTGTACACTAATTTTCATTGTCAATTTACTTATTTATTCATTTTTATTTAATAGATAAATACTGATATTGTACTATAATGTGCCCAGCACTGTTCAAATGCTCTACAAATGTTAGTTCACTTCATCTTCACAACAACCCTGTGAGGTATCATAATGATCCCCATTTTAAAGATGAAGAAATTGAGATACAGAGGAGCTTAGTAAATTATCCAAGGTCACACAGCTAATATGTGAACCAGGATCTAACCTAGGCAGTCTGTCTCCAGGGCCCATGATTTATAATAAAAATCCTGTGCTGCCTGAAGGTAACAATTATCATGGATTTTTATGTTTAACATGAATAATATGACTATGCATTTAATTAATTTTATTTAATATAGCTAAATACAAATACAGCAAACCCATTATTTGTGGATGGCTGTCCTAAAAAATCTGTCTTTTTTGTTGTTGTGTGATTATTTTACTATTATCAATCTTTCCCAATGGACCACAAGCACCATGAGGCATGGACTATATTCATCTGTACCTATGATTGTATATTTAGTATATAGCGCAGTATGTGTTGGCTGAATGAATATACAAGATAATCATTCAATAAATGAAGAAGATAATATTGTATATAATGTATGCCACACATAATACGTTTGGGATTGGATTAATTCTTCTGTATTTTCATATAGCATTTCTTAGGGTAAAGGAGTTCTAAAGTGTTCTAACAGAAGTATTACTTTAGATGCCAAACTAGTTTCTTGAAGGTAGTGATAAGTTTGGAATGAGTGATTTAATCATCTTTATAAAGGACTATATGCCCACATGTGCAACATCTTGTTAGAAGAAAAGGGGAAGAAAGTAATTTCATTTGGTTTTGGAGGTAGAGTGAGCAGTATCTAAAGAAAGAACATTACGAACAAAACCTGTTCACTTTAGATGTAATTAACCTTCTTGTGGCATCTGCATTATTAATGTGATGGAATTATTATACTGTCCTAATGTATCTGAATTTCTATTCATGTTTTCTCCACTAAATAAATAAAAGTGGTTGAGTAGGATGACATTTGCTTTAACTGTTCATTATGGAATTTTTTCTAAAGCTGTGGTAGTCTGTTAAATACAAACTATTAAATGGATGGTATTTTATGAGAGGTCTTGAACCTAATTATACCAAATGTCATCATTTTATTTATTAAAGGGATTTGCAAAATTGCTCAGCAAAAAAGATGAATACCTGGATTCTTATATTTAAATTATTCCATTAATTTAAAATAATTTTATAAGGTAAGTTCTATTGATGATACACTTAATTTATATTTATAATCAATTTGAGTTATTTACAGATAATTTGGAATCCTATGGGATATATTCCCATATACCATTTTAAAATTATCTTCTTGAAATAGATGGTTATGGTAAATAATATAAGTTAAATTATAATGAAGATATTGCTATTCATTTTCAATTGAGTGTGATACACCTAAAGATAGACATTTCACAAAACATTTTTCTTAAAATAAAATGAATGTTGAAACACATTTCAACCACTTTTTAAAAATGTGTTCTGTGTTAAATGTTCATTTATTGTTCCATTTTGGGAAATAATTTGGTTTGACTTCCATGATAGTGTCTAAAAGATTTGTATCAGAACTGATGTACATATATGTTCCTATACAGAAAATTATAGATACAGTATTTCCAGAGTTACAAAATCATTATCTATCTATCTATCTATCTATCTATACCTCTTCAATTAAAAAATTTTACCGTCTATTTGTATTATCTCCTCTGGTTTCAGACATAAGAGTAACATAAATCCAAATGTTTTTCAAATTACAATTTTAAACACAATTTTTGCAATATAGTTGTATACTTTACTGAAAATATATTGAATCTAGAACATATGGACTCGACGACAAATTAAAAGTAATGTCACAATGGAGTACAGAAACATATCTCTGAAGTATATTTTGGAATATTACCAAGAATTAAAAGAGTTAATTGTAAACAAAAAATATGGGCATTAATCCTGTGTCCAGATCACGTTAAAGAAATCCATAAATACTGTAAAGAAGGGTTGCCTTTAAGTCTTCTGAGATGGTTCCTAACTAACTCTTTGAGTTCCTTTTTCCCCACTGAAAACAGCAAACTTAGGTCCTAACATCTGTCTGAAATTGTCAAATCAAATAAAATACAGTGTGTGCTCTAACAAAGGCAGAAGAACACATTTTATAGTGATATTAATGATACAGAACATTTTTAAAATGAAGAAATTTACTCTATTTTATAAAAAATTTTCTACACATGGTTATTTACATACATATAGAAAACATTACGTGTCTAATATGAATAGGGTTATGTTTTGAGTCTTACAGGGTTTAAGGGAATATCTATATTAAGAATCTTTAACTAGAGTTGTGTTCCTTGAAAAGGACATGAGCCCAACTAAAGTAACCATGTACTTGAATCCAACGTTTATATTATAGACGTGTTCAGCTGTTTAGCCAGTTCTTGCTTTTAATTTGGCTTCTTAAGCCTTCAATAAAGGAAGGTACAAGCTGCGTTTGAAAAGGCAATGCTTACACCCCATTCATGTCTCTTTTACCAAGGCTGTCCTCTACATGCTATTGACCAATATAAATGAGATATTTCTTGCACTTAGATAACATTTTATGGACATTTTGTTGTTATTCAAGCTTCCAACTGGTGATTTAATCTCTCATCCTTATGTAGAGCTTACTCTTTGTACATAATTACAGACCATACCTTCCATTTTTTGTAAACACACGACGTAATGGACCTTTCCCCAATTATTCTTTCTGACCTTGGATGTCATTAATTGAAAGCATAGGTTATAAATAATATTTTTGTAACTTAGGAAAATACCTCTCCACAAAATTTGGAACTGAATTAATCAAAGGGAAAAATCATAGCTTGAGTTTATTTTAGATAATATGTAAATAGTAAAACCATGAATAATGAGGATCAACTGTGCTTCCGTGCTGTTCATTTGTTGTTTTTGTAACTATTTTTGTTTTGGGCAGTCATAAGAGTGAAACAGGTATTGACTCGTTTTTCACGCTAATCAATAAAAAAATTGCTTCCCTTCAAGTTGATATATTGAGTCTCTTGTAGTGTTAGTCTCAGTGTATTGCATTTCACAGTATCTGAACTTAACTTCTAAGTTTTAAGGATATAAGTCATGGCAAATACATCAAAGATACATGTTAATAATCACGAATCATTAAATAGTACATATATTCACACCCCTATTTTCAAGTTAGTCTTTGAGAATGTCTAAACCATGACTTTTTCTTTTGTAAAATTGTACGTTTATTCATGTTGAGCTTTCTACAATTTGCAAAGTGTTAATTAATGTTTATATTTTACTTGAATTTCAAGATTAGTTATTGGTTTGTTTAAAACAAAACAAAACAAAGTAATACAGCTGTCTGATTGCTATAAGCCTATAAGGAGGACATCAGGGTCAACATGGAAATACAGGGGCATAATCTGTTAATTTATGATCCTTAAGGGACATCAGCCAGTTGAAGTGTTTTAGCTGTAAAATTCCTAGTAATTACTATAACTATGGGTAAGGGAATGATATGAGGTCTAGCTTTATTACAGCTCTTTCATGGCACTGGAGCAGGATGTCATATGGATCCCGAAAATATTACATTCCAGGACTCTTAAATACATTTGGTTTTACATGATGATGAAACTTTGACTCATTCAAATGTGATGAATCTCATATGTATAAAAACAATTACATACATAAACTAAGATTTAAAACAAACTATGAAGACTGCTCACCTTGTTCACATTTGGTGGTGGTGGTAAGTAGAAGAATGGTTTCAAATAATAAACTAAACTTTAATTATTTTAAGTCTTTATAATTATTTTCTTATAAAGTTAATATCATTTTCATTTATTTTCCATGATTATGTGAACCAATTGAGCATGGTTACAAAATTTTATATACACTTGCATTTCAATGTTGTTAATTCTTATATGTCATTATTTGACTTATAGATGATTGATAAATAATATTCTGTGAACCGTGGCAAATATTAAAAAAAAACTATAATTCTTTGTGAAAATCACATTTTTATTGAGGGAAAGTCACATTTTGCATGGGCCTATGTAGTACTAATAGCTACATCTAGTTATGATAAAAGACATTAAAATAGATTTTATATTTATAGTGCAAAAATGTTCTATAGACTACTTACAACATGTTCTGCAAAATGAAGTTATATATTAGATTTTGAAAATTGGATGATCTGATGTGGACTTGTTAAAAAGAGGAATCTTAGAATGCATGTCCCTTAAATTTTTCTCAGAAAAATAATGCAGTATTTATATAATATATTAAAAGTTAACCAAGAAATAAAAGCAGATATGCTACTTGCACAAAACATTTAATCTTTACAATTATTAATTAACTCTCGATTTCCAAATGTGTTAATGAACTTCTCAAGTTACCTAGTATGTACTTCAAAAGAAATGTGTATTCATTATTTGGTCATGATCATGATCATGATCAAGCTTACTGAAGTTATTACTCTATAATACCTTAATGACATTAAAAAGTAAGAATCAGAATAATACTTATTAACACTTTGACACATTGCCAAAGTTGCTAATTTACACTCAGGGAGTAATTTACAAATGGTGAGCATCTAGATGGTTACATATTAAGCTCCCTCAGGTGAGTGCTTTCATGCCTGGTATTACTCAGCAACACTTTTAAAGACATGACACCTGCTCTATAACAGTTTGCAAAACTAAGGACAAACACACGCTAATTTATATAATCAATGTTATAATGAACCACAAATAAATTAGAAGATCTGGCAATCTCAAATTAGGAAATAAAGACATCATAGAATAGCAATTACATTTTATATATTATTTTAGTTTTATATATATACACATATATTATATACACATATATTTATATATGTATACATCTGAATATGCTTTACTATAAGATCTTTTCTTTAAGAAGTGATTATACTGTTCATTACAAGCTAAGAAAATTGAACAAAGGAGGAGTCGTGAGATCTGCACACGAGCACTTTCTGGCCTCTGGAGATATATTTTTCTTCCAGATTTCATGTGTATTTGACAAAATCATGTACTTCAAGCCTGCAATGTAATGAGATTATCCAAATTTCCTACCTAATGACCATAATTCCCATAGGCCCCTCAAAACAGCTATCAAAACACATACAGTGGGATATTCCCCAAATTTAATCCTCTGATATATATGCAATTACACAATAGTGCATCTATTCACATTTTACATACATGTCTCCAATTCAGACAGTCATTTTCTTCTTTTCCTTTCCTCTCCTCACATTCAATTGATCCCCAAATGTAACTTCACTCCGTTACTTATAGGAATTTTAAAAATTATCTTTGTTTTTTTACAAAAACCTTTATTATGTGGCTCTTGCAAAACTGTACAGACTCATCACTGTGCCATTTCCCATTCCTGCGTGATAGGCTCCTTGTGATCTCACCTTTGCCATTTTTCTTTATTATTATTATTATTATTATTATTATTATTATTATTATTTATTTATTTATTTATTTTTTGCGGTACGCAGGCCTCACACTGTTGTGGCCTCTCCGTTGCGGAGCACAGGCTCCGGATGCGCAGGCTTAGCGGCCATGGCTCACGGGCCCAGCCGCTCCGCGGCACGTGGGATCTTCCCAGACCAGGGCACAAAACCGTGTCCCCTGTATCGGCAAGCAGACTCTCAACCACTGCGCCACCAGGGAAGCCCCATTTTTCTTACTTTTGCACATTACTGTTCACTCTCTTTGGACCAGCTAATTGTCATTTCCATCTGCCAAATTCATGTTTTCCTTTAAAACATTACTTAAAAACTTTCCATTCTGCAAAGCCCTCCTTGATACCTTCAAGCTCAATTTATTGCACATTCTCTAAGCTCTCTTGAACTTAGTATATTACTTAATAGGGATATACTATTCTAAATATCAATTATTTTCCTACATATTTACCTTCTTTATTATCTTGAGTGTTCCTTGAAGCAAATTAACTGTCTTGTTTATTTTTAAGATACCCAAATCCTACGGGACTTCCCTGGCAGTCCAGTGGTTAAGACTCCACACTTCCAATGCAAGGAGCGCGGGTTTGATCCCTGGTCAGGGAATTAAGATCCCACATGCCACGCGGCTTAAAAAAAAAAAAAAAAAAAAAACAAATCTTTGCATTTTTATAGTTTTTTTTAACATATTTATTGGAGTATAATTGCTTTACAATGGTGTGTTAGTTTCTGCTTTATAACAAAGTGAATCAGCTATACATAAACATATATCCCCATATCTTCTCCCTCTTGCGTCTCCGTCCCACCCTCCCTATCCCACCCCTCTAGGTGGTCACAAAGCACCAAGCTGTGCTATGTGGCTGCTTCCCACTAGCTATTTTACATTTGGTAGTGTATAAATGTCCATGCCACTCTCTGGTTTTTATTAAATATGTGTTTGAATTAGGGATATTTTGAATCAAAAGTAAAGGACTCAACCTTCTTTTAGAAACTGACAAATTGAGGGATTTCTTTGGTGGTCCAGTAGTAAAGAATCTGCCTCCCAGTGAAGGGGACACGGGTTTGATCTCTGGTGGGGAACTAAGCCCATGGGTCTCAACACGAGAGCCCACATGCTACAAAAAACAAAAGAAAAAAAAATGGACAAATTGAATAGGATAGTTCAGTTTGTTGCAAGCGGCAGCCCAACTACTCACTGTCTAGGATTTTATTATGACAACACAATACTACAAGATATTGGTCTAGGTAGGCTGCACTATGGTTACAGATATACCATACAGACCCCCAAATTGCAGTGATTTAGCACCACAGATTATTTCTTGCTCAGATAAAGTTAGATGTAGGTCTGCTAACATTCTTCTCTGTGACTCAGGGTTGAGGCTTCCTCCAAACACTATCAAATCAGTGTTTGACTTCCCAGATCTCAGTGACAAGGTTATTATCCAATTTTATAGATAGCCTTTGACCATTCATTAGTAAGTATGCAGTTTAGCTTCAGTTCATATATTTAAACATTATGTTATACTGCCAACCAAGATAATACATATTAAAAGATTTATATTTCCTGGCACATGGCAGGCCCTTCCCATTTCATCTACCAGACTGAAACCCCTTTTAATATAGTTGTTTTTCTTATTAGTCTTTTTCTTTTCAGTACTTAGCATAAGAACTGGCAAATAGTAGGCAGTCAATAAAATTAGTTTGACGACACTGTCATGGAAGAGCTATGGGATGCTAAATAAATGGGATAGGTATAGTTTCTTTTTTTCCTTTTTATGCTTAGATTTCCTGACCTACTAAAATACACATTAAAACTATCACTTTATAATGAAATCAGTTGAGCATTACATATTTCATTGCAAATAATTTTAATATATTTTAAACATAGTGAATTCTCTTGGTTTTAAACTCTTCTCCATTTTGTGATTGATAAAGTAGTCTCATATATGAAGTCTGAAACTTTAACTGGGGGAAAAAAATAAAACATGTCTAGAGTCTGCAACTGAGGATTCAAGGAGCATTGTGATTAGAAAAACACTTTTAGAAGGCTGAAAATTAAATTCACATGCACAAACACACACATGCACACACACACAATGCTTAAGTGTAACTTAAAATGGCTTAGTTCTGCCCAAATTAATGGTCTCAGAAATGCCAACCAATTCAGCTTACATTGCAGACCAGAACTGTCTGGACGCTATATTTAATAATGTAAACTTTTAATTATATAAACCCTGCTGAGATTGTGTAACATTGAAGAAAAGGCAATGTTTCCAATTAGATTTTTTGTTGTTACTTTTGTCTCTCTATAATCATATTCTTTTCCATTATGGTTTATCACAGGTATTGAATATAGTTCCCTGTGCTATACAGTAGGACCTTGTTTATCAATCCTATATATAATAGTTTACATCTGCTAATCCCACACTCCCAGTCCTTCCCTCCCCCACACACCCCCTTGGCAACCACACATCTGTTCTCTATATCTGTGAGTCTGTTTTTGTTTCTTAGATATATTCATTTGTGTCATATTTTAGATTCCACATATAAGTGATATCATATGGTATTTGTCTTTCTCTTTCTGACTTATTTCACTTAGTATGATAATCTCTAGTTGTATCCATGTTGCTAAAATTTTTCATTATTTTTAATGGCTGAGTAATATTCATTGTGTGTGTGTGTGTATATATATATATATATATACACACACACACACATTTATACATATATATGTATATATATTATATCTTCTTTATCCATTTTTCTGTCGATGGACACTTAGGTTGTTTTCATGTCTTGGCTATTGTAAATAGTGCTGCTATGAACATAAGGGTGCATGTATCTTTTCAAACTAGAGTTTTCTCTGGGTATATGCCCAGGAGTGGGATTGCTGGACCATATGGTAGTTCTAGTTTTAGTTTTTAAAAGAGCCTCTATACCAGGGGTCCGCAACCCCTGGGCCACAGACCAGTATCGGTCCACGGCCTATTAGGAATTGAGCCACACAGCAGGAGGTGAGCCAGGAGCGAGTGAGCGAAGCTTCATCTATCGCACCCCATCACTCCCCATCATTCACGTTACCACCTGAACCATCCCCCCCGCATCCGTGGAAAAATTGTCTTTCATGAAACTGGTCCCTGGTGCCAAAAATGTTGGGGAACGCTGCTCTATACTCTTTTCCATATTGGCTGAACTTATTTACATTCCCACCAGCAGTGTAAGAGGGTTACCTTTTCTCCACACCCTCTCCAGTATTTATTATCTGTAGACTTTTTAATAATGGACATTCTGACTGGTGTGAGGGGTACCTCGTTGGTTGTTTTGATTTGCATTTCTTTAATAATTAGCAATGATGAGCATCTTTTTATGTGCCTGTGGGCCATAAATATGTTGTCTTTGGAGAAATGTCTGTTTAGGTCTTCTGCTCATTTTTTGATTGGGTTGTTTGTTTGTTTGTTTTGATATTGACCTGTATGAGCTGTTTGTATATTTTGGAAATTAATCCCCTTTTGGTCACATCATTTGCAAATGTTTTCTCCCAGTCCATAGGTTGTCTTTGCATTTTGTTTATGGTTTCCTTTGCTGTACAAAAGCTTGTGTTTGATTAAGTCTCATTTGTTTATTTTTTTGCTTTTATTTGTATTGCCTTGGGAGACTGACCTAAGAAAACATTGGTATGATTTATGTCAGAGAATGTTTTGCCTATGTTCTCTTCTAGGAGTTTTATGGTGTCTTGTCTTTATTTAAGTCTTTAAGCCATTTTGAGTTTATTTTTGCATATGGTATGAGGGTGTGTTCTAGCGTCATTGATTTACATGTGGCTGTCCAACTTTCCCAACACCACTTGCTGAAGAGACTGTCTTTGCCCCATTATATATTCTTGCCTCCTTTGTTGAAGATTAATTGTCCATGGGTGTGTGGGTTTATTTTTGGGCTGTCTATTCCATTCCATTGATCCATATGTCTGTTTTTGTGCCAGTACCATGCTGTCTTGATAGATGTAGCTTTATAGTATTGTCTTAAGTCTGGGAGGATTATGCCTCCTGCTTTTTTTTTTTTTCCCCCTCAGATTGCTTTGGATATTCTGGGTCTTTTATGGTTCCATATAAAATTTAGGATGATTTATTTTAGTTCTGTGGAAAATGTCATGGGTATTTTGATAGGTATTGCATTAAATCTGTAGATTGCTTTGGGTAGTATAGCCATTTTAACAATATTAATTTTTCCCATCCAAGAACATGAGATATCTTTCAATTTCTTTGAATCATCTGCAATTCTCTTTATTAATGTTTTGTAGTTCTCAGCATATAAGTCTTTCACCTACTTGCTGAGGTTTATTCCTAAGTATTTTTAATGATATTTTAAAAGGGGTTGGTTGTTAACATTCCCATTCTAATATTTCATTGTTAGTGTCAAGAAATGAAACCAATTTCTGTATGTTAATCTTGTATCCTTCTACTTTGCTGAATTCATTTATCAGTTCTAATAGTTTCGTGTGAAGTCTTTAGGGTTTTCTATATATAGTATCATGTTATCTGTGTATAATGACAATTTTACCTCTTCCCTACCAATTTGAATACATTTTATTTCTTTTCCTTGTCTGATTGCTGTGGCTAAGACTTCCAAAACTATGCTGAAGAGAAGTGGTGAGAGTGGGCATCTTTGTCTTGTTCCAGATTTTAGTGGAAAAGTTTTCAGCTCTTTACTGTTGAGTATTGTATTGGCTGTGGGTTTGCCATACATAGCTTTTATTATGTTGAGATATGTTCCCTCTCTACCCACTTTCATAAGGATATGAAATACCCACTACTCTATTGGAGAAACCTTCCCAATAGAGTACAACAGAATGAGAAACTGAAATCACTTCTAATATCTCCTACTAGATATTGCCTGTTATATCAAGTAGTTAAGTGGTAAAACTTTTAACTGACAACTAGTTTAACTGTGGATGACTTCTGATTTTGTTTTTAATCCTGTAGTTTGTGTTTAAACAATTCAAAAGTATGTTCCTGATTTTGAGATACTAGATGGTGTTGCACACTTGTCACTTTATTGAATGTGTACAGGAGTCCCATGGAGTTTATAAAGCATACCCTTGTATAGCTTTAGGTGCTAGAATTAAAATTGATCTGTTATTAAAAAAATATATGCTTATACAGCTTACCTTGTGTATATGTAAATATAAGTATTTAATTCTCACTGTTCACTTTTAACTGACAAATTTTTAAAAAGTGAAAACTACAGAAACTGTTGTAGAACCTTACATGCTGTTCTTGTCCTGGTTGTACTGACCTTTGGCCAGTCACATAGCTACTCAAATTATTAGAGCCTTAATTGAAGATGTTTGTTTGTCTTCTATAGCCGACAAAAATGACTGTACCTTCATACCACAAGCCTACATGAATAAGAAGATTTACAATTATTTGAGAAACTGTCAAGAATTTGCATATACACTCAAAACAGAAAGAAGAAAATATACTGAAATAGAAATTTACATTGGATTCTATTTAAAAGTTTTTCATTTTTAAACATGAAATTTCAGTTCTATATAGTAAAGTAATTTTTTTTTATAGTTTACTTAAGTGGTGACTAACTATAGGTTGCCAGATATGCAGTTTCCTATGTAGAAAAATATTGAGAAAGAGATAAAAGGCTTTTATTGTAGGGAAAGGAAATTTACAGAATTATAGACAAAATATTATTACTCAATTCAAAGTTGAAATAAAGACAATCTTTGAAATTGATTGTCATTGCAAGAAAATACAACCCATACTTTTGAAATCATTCTTAAATTCTGATTTCACATGAATCTGTATGAAAATAATAAGCATATATGTGAACTTTTCAGTATTAATGAACTTGATTTGCCCTATGTAAAGTTTATCTGCAGATATATAGATCAGTGAGTTAATATACAAAAGGCTAGATTTAGAATTATTAATAGAATTTTGGGATCTTTATTTCCTTTTCAGTATATTTATTATATAAACTTTCTGCACATAATTGCAAACTAAATTACTTTATGGTGAAATGACATCTAAGAACCTGGCTCCTAGATTGGAAGAACATTAAAATGTTCACTAGTACAAAAGAAAAAAAATCAGTTTTTCTTTGGTATTTCACCATGAGGCTGTTTTTGGTGTTTTGGTTTGGCTTGGTTTTTTAATCCACTGAAAACTTGACTTTTTGCAGAATGTGGCTCAAATAAGATTTTGTAGACCAAGGCTTCCTTGCCAAAAAAGAATTAATATCCTAGTCTGGTTTTAGAGTCAAAGTAAAGGAGTCATATCTTTGACCTCATACTGTGGAAGACTGTTTAATTTTGTCTTACATCTGTTTGAGAGATGTAATAATAACAATGACACCAAGGGGATCCACTCAACCATTAAAAGACCGATGAACACAGCAACGAGAAAGATAATAAAGACAGTTTCATGTATAAAGAAGAATTTATTGGTTTTCTAAGTTGGGATCTGGGCCAGAAATGAAAACACTAAAGAGTAGCTAGGGGCAGCAACTGTGATTTAATATATTCCTGGCAGAACACACATAAGAGAATACTCAGATGCAATTACAAGAGATGTCACCTCTTATGAATTATAGTTTGCAGAATCCATTTGTAAAGCACTGCTGAGAATTTCTTTTGCTCATAAAAATAATGTTTCTGTTTGACACTGTCATAAGGAACAAGTAAACATTAAGTAAAGATTAGGAATCATAAAAAATTAACCTTTGATGGCAAGACAATTTTTGAAATTTCAAACTTTGCTCAAGTTATTTATGTTTTCATCTGGAGAAGAATGGAGGAATGATTGTGGAAAAAAAAATTTTTTTTCTGAGAAATTAGTAACAGTATTTCCATCAAAGATGTGGGCAGTTTATTCAACAGCATATTTGATATATTTCAAAATTCAATTCATTATAAACTATTTAGCTAATCTATTAATTAATTAACTAGTTAGACTCAAGTCTGAGTCTATACATGTGGAGCAAGGGAGGAATGTAGGTAATTTAAATTTGTGTTCTTTGGTTAAAACTTAAGTACTTTCACCTGACTAACCAGATTATTGAGTTTACATTATTTCTATATTGAACACTTTCGCTGTTTTTTTTTTGTTTGTTTTTAAGGAGGAAATCTAGTCAAGAAATTAGGGACATGATGATGTTTATTATGAATTCTATTAATATATGCCTTAGCTCACTCAGGCTTCCATTAAAAAAGTACCATAGATTAGATGGCTTAAACAACAGAAATTTGTTTCTCTCAGTTCTGGAAAGTATACATCTGAGATCAGGGTGCCAGCATGGAAGGTTTTTGGTGAGAGTTCTCTTGGCTTGCACATGGCAGAGAGAGAGAGAGAGCAAGCTCTCTGGTATCTCCTATAAGGACACTAATCCCACCATAAGGACTCCACTGTCATGATCTCATATGACCTTAATTACCTCCCAAAGGCTCCATCTCCAAGTACCATCACCTTGTGGGTCAGTGGAGCGTAGGGCTTTAATATATGAATTTTGGTTAAACACAATTATTCAGTCCATAGTAGTATAAATGCACCCCTTTAAGCAAATAGAAAATTGAAAAAAGAGTCATTTACCTAATCTGTTCTTTGCCCACTTGCTAATAAGAGTCATTGAAATAACCCACTAGTTCATAGACAGAACTTTGTACTATAGTTGATCTGCAATGGAGAGGTCAGGGAGAGGCAAGTGCAAGGATAAGTGCGATTTTTCTCAAAGGAAGAAATGACATTTGGTTGGCTCCAATATAAAAATATGTATTTTTAAGCAGCAAACTGACTTCATAAAACAACATATTAGACAATTGCTATTCATTATAAAAATAATTTCCCAGTATTAAAAACATATTTTCCTTAGTAGAGAATAGAAGTATACTCTTACTGTTATTGATAACATTTTATTTAAATAAAATAATCTCATCAGCAAATCCCATGAGTACACACCTTATAACAGGATTAAACCATAATTGTGAAAGAGATAATCCCAGTTTTGTTTTGAGCAGAAAAAATTATAAACCTGTTACATAATTAGTATTTTATTAACGGTAATTCAGATTTTTGTCTAATCATTAGAAAAGCATTTGTTTAAACATTTACTTAACAAATGCTTCAACTTTAGACCAGTACTGTCCAATAGAAAAGTAATGAAACCTCATATATAATTTTAAATTTTCTAAATATCATATTTTTAAAAGGCAATGAAGAAGGTGAAATTTTAATAATACATTTTATTTAAACCAATATTTCTAAAATATTATTTCATCATTAAATCAAAGATTATTGAGATTTTTTCATACTGTCTTCAAAATATAGTGTTTGTTTTACATTGACAGCATTTCATCAGACTAGCCACATTTCAAATGTTTAATAGCCACATTTGACTAGTGGCTACTGTATTAAATAATACTGCTCTAGACTTTCCATTTAAAGGAGATTACATAGATAGATGATAGATAGATAATAGATAGATAGATTTATTCACATAGATTACAGACTGGAGTGAAAATAGTCAAGTCTCAACTAAATACAGCATTTTCCTCAGATTTAATAATATAAAATAAAAGTCACAAAATTGAACTTACATGGAAAATGTGGAAAAAACAAGTTCTGAAAAGAAAAATCGTAGGATACTATGGTCATATATTGTTTTGTGTGACTACCCACCAAGCTGTACTAATAGATTCTAAAATTGGTACCAGATGCTGTTACCCCATTGTAAGGACTGAGTTAATCCAAAAACCTTACTTGGCAGGTTTTGGGAGTTGAGCCTTCAGAGAGAATTTTCTTGCATTACACTAAACACACTGATATGGATGCCTCTAAAGGTTGAACATACTCATAATCCATTAGGCAGAGCAAAACATTAGGAAATTATGTTAATTATGGTAAAACCTAGTGGGATTTGTCAGAATATTGGGCAAAGAGTGGGTAAATTGAATATGTTTACTCTATCTGTTCCAGTCATGAAAGAAAGTTATATTGTGCCTAATTGCATAATTCCTGTCTAATGTTCAAAATACTTTATGGTAAATATGGCTGTGATGTTAAGTGGTGATATAGAAAGGAATGGAATGCTTTAGATATTTTTGCTTTGAGCTTTCTCCTTTATAGGTTGCAAAAGCTTTATGTCTCTAAACATACTGTTTATTATTCACCATATTTGTCATATTTCTTTCTTTTATGTTTGTAAATTCTTTGCAATCAGTATAGATAATTCTTGTACTTGCTTTCTAGCTCATAGCTGATTGCTGCCTTTTTTAGATTTGCCCCAAATACAGAGGCCATATAATCCTATTGACTGACTCTTGGTGATTACCTCAGAGGTGGGTGGGTAACTTAGCAAATGGGCCATATGTAAAATTTTAAAAATACATATATAATATGTACCAGTAGCAAAAACAGAAATGAAATGTCACTGGATCTGAACTTCATTTCTACAGATTTTGGAGAGAAGGTCCATGAATTTCTACTACTGAGTTGCTTTGGAGGGAACTGGTTTCATCGCATCCTTAGCTATGATAATTCAGCTATTTCTTATAATATGCCTGATACCTCAGAGCCTACCAATGATTTACTTCATTAATTTAACTATCCAGAATACGTTTCTGTTATCTGCACTTACAATAAATTTATCTAACTCATAAATTAAGACCAGTTGTATTAGTCAGGCTTCCACTGTTGTATCAAGCCAGATGCTTCAGGATGGTGAGGGAAGATCAGGATTATTAGAAAATAGAACAAAAACTACAAGAAACGAATGAATTTAAAATTAGCTATTGGGTCTATGTGGGCAGAAAACAATGTGCTTCCCCTCCCAGTTACAAGATGGGATTCTTTTTATCAGTAAGGATACAGCAAATCACCTTGAAGCATACACACTGAGGGGCAAACTAAAAAGAGAAAAATGGTACAGATGAACTTATCTGCAAAGCAGAAATAGAGTTATAAATGTAGAAAACAAACTCATGGTTACCACGGCGGCAAAGGGAGGGGTGGGATGAATTGGGAGATTGGGATTGATGTGTATACACTACTATATATAAAATAGATAACTGATGAGAACCTACTGTACAGCACAGGGAGCTCTACTCAGTGCTCTGTGGTGACCTAAATGGGAAGGAAATCTAAAAAAGAGTGGATATATGTATATGTATAACTGATTCACTTTGCTATACGGCAGAAACTAACCCAACATTGTAAAGAAACTATACTCCAATAAAAATTAATTAAAAAATAAAAAGACAGCAGGTTTTGGAGGTAAAGTGCTATGGACTGAATTGTTCCTTCCACAAATTTATATGTTGAGGTTTTAACCCTCAGTGTGACTATATTTAGAGATAGGATTTTTAGGAAGATTAGGGCAGGATCCTAATCTGATAGGATTTATGAGTTTATAAGAAGAGGAAGAGAGAGATTGCTCCCTCTCTCCATGCACAGGCACCAGAGAAAGGTCAGGTGAACACACAGTAAGAAGGCAGTCATTTACAAGCCAGAAAGAGAGCTCCCACCACAAACCAAATCATGCTGGTACCTTGATCTCAGGCTTGCAGTTCCAGAAAGTGTGAGAAAATATTTCTTTTTCATTTAAGACATTTTGTGACATCGCGTTATGGCAGCCCAAATAGACTAAGACATGAAGTAGGATCAAAAGGCTCTGATACAAAGAAAGTGTAGACTTCTGACTGAGCAAAGCTGTGTTAATGTGAGAAATGAGTAATAGAAGACAGATAAAGACTTGACTTCATTACAGATGACCACTGAGAACTAAAAATATGCCCCAGCGAAGAAAGATAGTGCAATATCTTATCGTACCATATTTTTAGTTCCACTGATAATCAGACTTACTGTGTACTTCTTTTGGTTGTTTCATGGTAAGGTAAATGACCCAAAATATGTAAATCCCAAGAAGTATGCTAAGTGACACTAATTTTCCATAGACTTCATTGCAGAATTTTTGGGTACTGGCTGGTCTCCAGCTCCTAGGCAAAGACTGAATAAGGGTGCTAACCAGTTGTCTGTAAACGTTTATTTGCCTTACTGCTTTCTAAAATTCTTTTTCACAGAATGTCATTTCCATAACCGGAGATACTATATTGAGAGACCATAAACAAGCAAGGGTCGTTTTGATTCTGGACCAAAAACAAGTACTCTGGGCTAATCCCATTACAGTTTAAATATAACTAGAGAAATCTTAAATATAGCAATTCTCACGATGAGTGATAAAAGCTACTTGCTGAACTTTAACAGCAGAGAATAGGAAAGAAAAAAAACACACAATGATGTGGAATGGGGGTAGGTTAGGAAGATTTATAGTGGATATTCTTTGGTAAGAACCAGAAATATGTAATATTTAGAAATATAGACATAATTTATTATCAGTATAACAATATAGCTAACTAAATAGTATGTTGTCAAAATATTTAGTTGCTGTATCACAATCCTTGTTTGATAACATTTCCACTGTCTTATTCATAAAATAATTCTTAATTGTCCTTCTATTACAACACTTTCTTACCTTACTTACATTTTCAAAGTGCATCTAACTCACGTTTCAAAAAATTCTAAGCTACATTATATGCCAAGAGTTATAAGATGTCACTATCAATAAAGAAAGAACGTTGCTTAAGTCAATGTCCATTTTTATGATGATAGAACATAAAATATGTGGAAGTGATAGAATTAATGGGCCATTGAAGATTATTTACAAAGGAAATAAATCCACTAAGAGATGTTAAATACATAATTTTAAAGAACACCTGAGATGTGGAAGTTTGGAGACGGGTATAAAGAAAAATAATCAAGACTCTGAATTAAGTCCACAATAAGTTATGAACCTAAAGGAATGGAAGTATAATTAATAGATTGTTGTATATGTACCCACAATTTAGTTTTATACTAGATTTATTTTATTTCATAAAATTATTATTTCTACTATAGTAAGATGCTTCAATTGTTTAACAAAAATGTATGTCTCTTTTGAAATTTATTTATTTTATTCCTATGTGAATATGAATTTTAAGTTTTAGAATTTTCTGATAATCAAATACATTAAAGTATTTTCTAGGGTTTTATTGCTCTAAATGGTTATTTGGGATTGAGAATAAAACTTGAGTAAGTGTACTGTTTATTTTTTATTCCTAAAATTTACAGTGGTGGTTGGTGGAAGGGATTCATTGAATAAGAGTCTGATGGCGGGACAATCATCTAGAGTTATTAAAACCTGAATATACAACTAATAACTTGTCTAAATCTCTTTTCCTCTTTTAGATAGGGAAAATGTATGAATTTCAGTTTTGCCTGCCCTGAGAAGGAAATAATAATAGAAGTAAAAGAACATTGAGTCTGAAAGAATGAATAACATGTAGATGATATTTTTAAAAAAAGGAAAGCATAAGACAGGCAGAAGTAGAAGCAATCACAATGGACAGGAATGTCCATAGTGCATTCTAGATGGCAGTGGGCAAACTGCCCAGACCAGCACAAAGGGCACATAAAGTTGAACTGTAGAAGATCTTGAAATACTAGGCAAACAACATTCATTTTTATCCTATGAGCACTGACAAATTATTAAAAATTGGGGCACAGAGCTAAGGAAATAAAAGATTTAAATTTAATTTTTAAAAATTACAACTATTATCTCAGGTACTATTTTTTCCTACATTGCTGTTCTCCAATTTCTCTGCCAACGTTTGCATGGACTGGAACAAGGAGAAATTGATGGAGTAGAGACTAATTAAAAAGTCATTGCCCCAGTCCTGGTTGAGGAATTTGAAAAGCAAAACAACAGGGATTGGTACGGATAATTTGGATAGGAGGAAATCTCTCCAGAATGGGACTTGGATTTTATTTAGATGTAATACCTCAGTGACCACTTTGGGTTGAAAGGCTTTGCCTAAAAATGCAACAAGATTTTTATGCAAAGTAATTGGTATGGAAGAGATCAATGCCACTGAAGACAATGAGTGAGGAGTTTCCTATGGCAAGAATAGTCAGAGGTTAGAACCACCGTGGTAAAGTCTACAATTTAGCCATACGCTATTTGTTCTGTTGTTTTACACTGTAATACCTCTCTGTATTCTCAAAATAACTAGCACACATTTTGGAACAGTGCAGTCCTCAAGGAGATGCTCAACATTGTGAAATCATATTTAAAAGGGTTGGGAAAAGGAGCACAATAAAATATCCAGGATTAAAAACTCTATAAAGGCAAGAAATCTTAATCTGAGATGATTTGGACATATATAGATCCTCAGGACTCCTTAAAGAACCTGAGAGATGGGTGTGGGTTCAAAGAGTTTTAAATATGAACTGACCCCAGTACTTCAGAGAACACTACAAACATTCTGACATTTGACCTTGGGGTTTAAGTGGTATCTTAGTCCTAGATGGCAGAAAATTGATAATAAAAAATAATAATAAAATGAATAATACGAAATGCTTGTGGAAAGTCAAGGACAAATGGCCTAACAACGTTCTACAGGAGTTAAAATGAAGGAGAGAGATAGATATCCTATAAACCTGAAGTTTAAGTAAAGAAATGTGCTTAAGCGGAACAGTATAGGAAACCCAATACTCTGAGATGGGAGGGCAGGATGGTAATAAGAGTACATAGACATCTAATGCATTTTATAATGAATATAAATAATAATATTGTAGTATAATTGCAGTATGTAGTATAACATGTATGTAATGTGATTTTATGTAATGTGATAAATATTGCTACATCACAATCATATTATGATGTATAAATGTATCAAAGTAAAACTTACACAATGTAACATGTCAAATTTATTCAATTAAAAAAAAACAGTACTGAGTCAACTCTCTGGACCTATTTTATTATTCAGACTGAACAATTCTGCTCCTCACCCCCATATAATTGTTAGATTTATATATTTATATTTTGAATCAAAAAGGTTTGGTTGATTTAAACCACCAGGATAGTGAAGTCTTACAAAAGTGATCTTAGGACATCGATAATTTTGAATTTGTGGCTGTGGACTAGACAGAATAATTCAACATAGGAATTTTGTTGTTGATTTTTTATTGTTGTTGTTTTATTGCAGTAGTGGTTTAGAAGAGAAATAATTTGAATATAATTTTAAAAACATTCCTCAAATAATTTAAGGCATTTCTTTTCTATATGTTATTGCAGAAATTAGTTGATTGTTCTTTTCTTTATGGTATATGTAATTCCTAACCCAATAAAGAATGCTTTGAGTTTTTGTTAAAGCAGATTAAACCCTAAAACACGTCAGCTTTTATAATTTTTATATGCACTTTGTATATATTATAGTACTTTTATAAAGAATTGCACTAATATGTTCTCAGTTATAGTTTAATATTAATACATCATAACTTAAATATACAATTCAGATGATAGCATATAAATGGAATGAATCATTGATATTCTAATAAAGTAAATTGCCACATTTTCAAAGATCAGTGGAAGTCTTGTATATTATCCGTGATTTGTTCCTGAAATTTTATGTTACTTTGTTGAAGATTTAATAACCTTGGACATATACTTTATTATCGGTTTCAACAAAGTAAATGAGGATATTATGTAAGTGAAAGAAATATTATAGATTCTTAAGTCTAACTACCAACCAGAATCTACTGATGTGCTCTTTAAAATTACAGATTACAGTAGCTGAACCCAAATTTAGGAATATGAATTTCTAAATATTGTGGTCAGGAAACTGTATTTTTATAAATGTTGTCTGGTTGACTTTTCTGCTGCTTCCCAGATGACTGGGGTTTGTGACTCATGGTAAATACTAAGGAACTTGATGAAAAAGCAGCATATACATTTAGCCCATAAGCTATATTACTACTACCATATTTTGTCACTTTACACAATTATCGTAATTTTTGAAATATTTAAGCATATATTAAGCATATGGTTATAGAACTTTAAAATTGTAATTGTCTAATAAATTGAACATTTAAAATGAACTAATCCTATGGTCATTCTCAAGAAAAAAAAAAAGAAGCATAGGTATATTTAACTGAAAGTAATCTTGGCAAAACTAAACTGCAACACATTCACTCAGTATCTGGGTGAGAAACCTGTAGCCCAGAGAAGTTAACTTATTTATTCAAGGCAGTACAGCTAAATGAAATATCTTCGCTCCCATGGCAAAACGTAGTCTTAAAACTGGAGGGTGATGTATGTTTCAATTAGAAGAGGTATTCAAATAATAAAGTTTTAAATAATAAATTGACGTTAATACTTAAAGCTATAAGACAAACAGTTTACGACAACTTTGTTGTTTAATTTGATACTATTTGTCCTGGAGTTTATTTTTTTCTAGTTTCATAAAAGTTTTTCTTCTCTACCCCTAATATGTGCAATATGCATATTTTAATCATAATCAAAGCTCTAATAATCTTTTTAATTTAATTGTTCCCTGTAACCCCTCCTTGGCTTCCACATTCCATCTCCCCTCTTTACAAACACAGGAACACATTTGATTATACCACTATTTAATTATAATCCCCTAAAATAAGCACTTTCCTTTTATGAATATTACCCCATGGTCTAGTCTGTAATGTGGCAAGTTCTTAGTAACTGTAGACTAGCTTAAATGAATAAAATAAAATTCATATTCATATTCGGAGTGCCTATGATTTTTATCTGTAACTCAACTAAAATAATTCACATATTAAAAAGTACTTATCTACTTTTATACAATAGATCTATTTTTAAGCAGGACTTGTGATATATTCTTCTGTGTGAAATAAACAAGATGCAGGGAAATACAGTGAACAAGTTAATATGATGATTCAGCAAAAGAACTGGTACTTAAATCTTGTCATTCCTACATGACTATTTTTCTAAAATGTATGCAATATAAAAATGTAATAAATTACATTTACACTTAGAGCTTTTCAACTTCTAGATTTTTCTAGATCAGAGCAAGTTATGTATCAGAGCAAAAGCCCGTATACTTTTTCCACTGTCAACAGATGTTATTTGTGAGTCTTACGTACTGTCTCTTCCAACCTATGAGTAAATTGACTTTGTAACAGACATTCTGAGTCTATCCATGTGAGTCCTGTTTTATACAAACGAACTACATAATACTGTAGTTCTAGATACTTAGGGGGCATAGAGAATGAGGGTACTTGAACACTGGTCAGGTAAGAGATGATGCCAAGGTGTTGATGTTAATTTTGTTAGGCATCATAATGACATTGCAGTTATGTAGGATTATGCTGAGATTCTGTAGAGATTATGTTGAAATAGTATGGGCTAAAACAGTATGATGCTTGGGCATGGCTTTAAAATATTCTTAAGAGGATAAATTTTAAAATAAACATATTGTGTGATATATGATTTGGGCTGAATGACATTTTAATATATATAGTATGTGCTCTATAGATTATTTTGATATGAAACAAATAGATAAAATATATCAGTATTGGATAAAAATAACATTGAAAATATTTGGATATATATATACCTTTATGAAAAATACACTTTTACTTTCTATTTTATCCTATATCAAACACAGAAAAACAATAATTGCAATAATAAAAACTTGTCTTTTCCCTTTACACAGAAAAATGAATTTTTTTTTTTTTTTTTGTGGTACACGGGCCTTTCACTGTTGTGGCCTCTCCCGTTGCAGAGCACAGGCTCCAGACGCGCAGGCTCAGTGGCCATTAGGCTCACGGGCCTAGCCGCTTCACGGCATGTGGGATCCTCCCAGAACAGGGCACGAACCCGTGTCCCCTGAATCGGCAGGCAGACTCTCAACCACTGCGCCACCAGGGAAGCCCGAAAAATGAATTTTTAACAGCTAAAATTAATTAATTCAAAAATAAATGAAACAAGTTTTGAGGTCAGTTTGATATTTGTATTTGGCATAACTCCATAAACCATATAAAGAAACAGAAGCTTCCCTGAAGATAAGCTGTTGAAAATAATATTCCATATTGAAAACCAGCCACCATACAAATATTTACTGAGATATTTTCTAATGATACTAAGCCTTACAATGAAAGAACATTATAGTACAAATAACTTTCCACTCTCAAATATTCAATTAATTAATTTAATGTTGAGTACTTTTGCATTACTGTGTATTTTTAATTTTATAAGCATAAATGATTTCATAAGCATAAACTGATTCACTTGTTTTAAAGCTTAATGAAAATCTTCCTTAAAGAATGTGACTGGAATAAAAATGAACAAAATCACATTTATAAAATGTTTGCATTATTTTTTTTACATAATAATTTAAAAAACTATATCTAGTCTTTCTTCGTTGCTAGATTTGGGTAGACACAGGTCCATGTTAATATTTTTCCCTTGACAGTAGATTTTTATCCAGTGAAGACCTATCTATATTACAGTATTCTAATATTCTAATTCATATATATATATATATAGAGAGAGAGAAACCTGTTGAGAATCATCTCTGTTATAATTTTATTTTTGTTTTCAGACTGTCAAGGGTTCCATCTACTCATAGAAGTAATATGACTGTTAGATAACGTTTTCTGTGTGTCATTCTTGTCTTCCACAGCCTTCAGGGTTTTGCGTCTCCTAGACTGCATTGCTGAGCGAGGCATTTTTAAAGCCCCCATTATGATAATGCACTATTTAACTTAAAAAATTCTTCCCATTCTTGTGTTATATAGTGTAAATATATTGTCATGTTTATACTTAGGCACAATCACAATATGTTTCAGATGAACTATTTATTGATGTAACTATGACTGTACTTACATAGAAAATGACAGACAACCTAACAGAATAAACATTTTTATATCCACTTACATTCTGCTGGGAGACACACTTAAACATATTGGGAGATTAATAACTTAATTTTTAAAAGTGATTAAAGACTTAAAGTGACCATCACTGAGCTGCAGAAATGGCCTCTTTTCTATACGGGGGTGGAAGGAATATAGAGGGGAAAATCAGCTACTCACATGGTGGTAGGTTGTTGAAAAGAATACTTCCACCATGACAGGTAGCACTTTGTTCTCATTGAAGTAAACTTAACCTCAATGTGGATTTATTCCCCACTCTCAATACTACTACCCAAACCACTTTCTGTGGACTTAGAGAATGCCTTGTTCACTGCCCTATTCCACATGGCATAATTTCTGAACAGGAACACATTTTCACTAAATGAAGTGTAGCACGTTATCATGGAATTCACTGCTTGTATCAGTTATTTACTACTATGTAATAAATTACCCCAAATTTATAGATTTAAAACAACATTTATTATTCTGCACATTTTCTGGAGGTTAGAAACTGAGGAGCAGCTAGTGGTTCGAATTCAGGGTGTCTCTCATGAGTGTCTCACTTGAGGATGTGCTTCCAAGATCACTCACATGACTGTTGGCAGGAAGCTTTAGTTCTTTTCTATTTGGGAATCTCCTTTGGGCTCTGCTCATAGCAAGATTTCTTGCAGATCAAGTGACAGGCCAATAGGAAGCCATAGATTTTATAACCTAATCTCATAAGTGACATACTATTTTTCATGCAGTATTCTGTTCACACAGAACAACTCTGGTCTGGTACAATACAGGAGGGGACTACATATGGTGTAATATGAGGAGGCAGGTTCATTGGGAGCCATCTTGAAAACTGACTACCATACATGTCTTACTTTGGTCCATACCATCTTGTAATAGCTGGCCTTTAGAACAGTGACATGGCCTTTAAAAGACTTAGTTATGGCCCTAGATGTGTAACACCTTGTGGGACAAGAATAAGGACCCTCTGGAATGCCATGTATGTTCTGTATCATATTGTGCTGTTGCTTGCATTGACAAAAATCATGGATCCAGGGATCAAGAAAGGCCTTATCTCACTATAATATTTTATGATGTACTAGTGAAATGTTTGCTCCACACGTTTAGTCTCATGTAAGTCCAAGAGTCTGAAGGCCTGAGACCAGGACCTCTGACATCCAAAGGCAAGAGAAGAGATGTCCCAGCTGGAAAAGAGAGAAAATCTACCCTTCTTCTGCTCTTTTGTTCTAGTAAGGCCCTCAAAGGAATAGATGATGCCCACCCACACTGGTGATGGCAGATCTTCTTTACTCAGTCCACTAATTTACATGCTAATCTCTTTTTGACGAACCCTCACAGACACAGTCAGAAATATTTAACCAGCTATCTGGGCATCCCTTAGATTTTACTCAAGTTGACACATAAGATTACCAATCACACTAAGTATGGAGTTACACCAAATATATCTTATAACTCTTGATTCCTTTAATGGTTGGGGGGAAAAGTATAGTTACTAAATTGAGCTACTTCCACAGTGAATTAAGGTGTTATAAAAGTTAAAAGCAAAGGATGTGAATAGAATTCTTAAGGCTACTGAAAGGGTCTTCAAGATCTTCTTTGTCTCACTTAAATTATTCTATAAAATACTTCTAAATAATGAATACAAATAACCTTAATTCCCATGAGCAAGGTCATATAAAATGTATATTTTACATTCCTTATTAAAATATGACCTATTAAAATTAACTTAGGTTCTATTAATAGTTTAAGCCTTTTTCCCTACAATGCCAAAAACCTTTTTTCCTACAGTGTATTTAGCAGTGTAAATATTTTAATATTTGACTAGCACAGTATTTTATTTTATTTTAAAAAAATTTTTAAGCATATGTATTGGAGTATAATTGCTTTACAATGTTGTGTTAGTTTCTGCTGTATAACAAAGTGAATCAGCTATATGTATACATATATCCCCATATCCCCTCCCTCTTGAGCCTCCCTCCCACCCTCCCTATCCTACCGCTCTAGGTGATCACAAAGCACCGAGCTGATCTCGCTGTAGCACAGTATTTTAAATTGCTAAAATATATGTTACTTAAAATTCAGTATACGTTACTTAAAATTCACAAATCATACAAATGTTCCTTACAAAGGGAGGGCTTTCCTTTCTTCTGTAGAGAACAGAATGGAAAAAGAAGGAGAAAAGATCTTAGAGCTAACTAAACTATAAATATAGTAGTAGTACTACTCCTACTAATAAAAATAATAACAGAAAAGTGACTTTTTGACTGCTTACTGTTTTCAGGTGCTCTCTATTTTCAAGTTTATATAACAAAACAACTGTAGGTTGTAGGCCCTATTTTATCATATTGGTAAGGAAATTAAATCTTAGAAAGATTAAAAAATGTGTTGAACTCATACTTCAATGAGTCCAGCATTCTAACTTTGAACTTCAATACCACCTTGTTTTAAATAATATTTATTTATATAGACCTTTTTGACTTGCATATCACTTGCAATAAATTGCTTGAACATCACAACATAATCTTGTGCAAATATGAGAAGTATAATTATTTTTGTTTTACAAATGAGAAGGTTTAGTCCCAAAGAAATATTACACATCCTCTTTTCTGCAAAAATGCATGCCTTGTAAGTAGTACCGCCACTAATGTAAAACCCTATATACTGACTGTTTTGTTAGAATAATATTTTCAAAAGCATTTTTAAAATATAATAATCCACGATTTAGATTCCTAGGCTTCATGTATTTTTTGTAGGGGTTCCTATAAACAGTTGAAATCAAATATTTATCTTAGTATTTTTTGTAGAGTTTAGAATATGTAAAACTGAAGTGGGGTATGAAAAAAGAAACTTAAAGTTGAGACTTTTTAGCATAACCGTCCATCTCAGCGCCTGATGCCCTATTGGTAAATGCATTTACTTAATTTTTTGAACATCTCTGATGTTGCTATATTTATGCTGTCATGTAAATGACAATCACATTCATTTCATATTTTAAGATAATTTTGTTGATTTTAATCAGCTTTATTAAGGTAGAATTTATATACATTATAAGTAACTAATTTTAAATGTGCAACTTGATAAGTTTTGAAAACTGTATACAGTCTTGTAACCACCACCATTATCATTACATAGAGTGCTTTTTACCATAAAATATTCCTTCCAACTCTTTGCAATCAAAATATTTCCCCGACCCTTCCTTGACTACCAGTCTCTGAACACCACTGATCCATTTTATGTCCCTTTAGTTTTGTCTTTATTAGAATAACATGTAAATGAAATCAAAGATTACATACTGTTTTGTGTTTGGTGTCTTTGACTTAGCACATGCTTTTGAGATTCATCTATGTTGCATGTTATCAGTCCATTTCTCTTTATTGCTTCATAATGGTCCATTATATCCATTATATGGCTATACCAAAATAATGTTAATCTATTCACCAAATGATGAACATGCATGTGTTTCTGATCTTTAGGTTTAACATAAAAAGTCTATAAACATCAGCCTATAATTTTTTTATGAACATAAATTTTCATTTCCCTTAGTAGATACCTAAGAATGGGTTTGCTAGGACATATGTTAAGTGATTATTTAACCTTATTATAAACTGCAAACCTCTTTTCCAAAGGGGATTTTATATTCTCACCAGAAATATACATATATATATATGTATATATACACATTTATATATGTGTGTGTGTATATATACATATATATATATATATATATATATATATATATATATATATATATATATATATATCAGTTGCTTGCAATCCTTACCAATATTATTTATTGTCAGCCTTTTAAATTTTAGCTTTTCTAGGTGTTGCATAGTCATACTTTTGTGGTTTTAATTTGCCTCATTTTATATACTTAGTAGCCAACCATACATCTTCTTCAGTGAAGTGTTTATTCAAATTCTTTGTCCATATTTTTTTGAAGGAGGAGTCAAGTTGTTTTCTTTTTATTGAATTTTGAGTTCTTTAGGTTTGTAAGAGTTCTTTATGTATTCTGAATAAAACCCATTATCACATATATGTTTTGCAAATATTTTCCTCACAACAAGTGGCTTGACAGTTTATTTCAACAATAGTGTTTTTAGAAGAATATTGTTTTATGAAGTGTGATTTACCATTTTGGATGGGTTACTTTTTTTTTCTGTTTTGTCAATGTAAGTTTGGCTTGCAAAATTTATTAATAGTATTCTTTTTCCTCTGAACATAATATTAGTTTTCCTTTACTGCTTTTAAGAATTTCTTTTCATCTGACTGGTTTACAGCAATTTGATTACAATGAACCTTGGGCTGTTTTTTCTTGTTTACCATTTTCCTTCTGCTTGTGGTTCATTTAGTTTCAAAAAGTTGTGGCTCTAGTTTTCAGCAAATATGGTTAGTTTGGACTATTATTTCTTCAAATACTGTTTTTCCTCTTTCTTACCTATTTCTGGGACACCATTTACATATATTTTAATTTATGTGATATTTTCCCAAAGGCCATTGATACTCTGTTATTTTTAAACTTGTTTTCCCTCTGTGCTTTATTTTGATGTTTCTTTTTCTCTATCTTCAAATATGCCAATCTTGTTTTCTACACTGTCTAATCTGCTTTTTTTTTTATATTGGAAATTTATCTCTGAATGTCTCATTTGTATCCTTCTATACCTTCCTTTTCTTCCTTTAGCTTCTTATGTTCTCCTCTACTTTCTTGAGCATGTGGAACATATTTATAATAGCTTTTTTAACATTCTTGTCTGATATTTCCATCATTTCTCTCATTCCTAGGTCTGTTTCTATTGACTAATTTTTCTCCTGACTGCGGGCCATACTTCCTGCTTTGTTGCATGCCAGGTAATTTTGCTTTGGATAAAATATATTGTGAATTTTACATTTTTAGGTGCTGTATTTTGTATTCCTTGCATAGTACTGAGTTATATTTCTTTCTTGCAGTTAGGTTACCTTGACTAAGTATAAGAATAAGAGGACATTACCATCCTTGAAATCTTAGGATTCTACCCAGTGACATATGTATTAGAAGGTATTTCCACTCTTGCTGGATACATGAACATTCTCCAGGCCTACTTGAGATCCTAGAATTGTCCTTCTCATTCCTTTTGAGAGTCTTTCTCTAACCTGGGTTATGTTCCTCTCACACATGTGCAAATCAGTAGTGATGAGACTTACTCCATATTTCTGGAGACCTCTCTCTATGCAGCTTCCTTCTCTTTGGTACCCTGTCTCACAAATAGCTCTTTTGACTTTTCTTACTTTTTGACTAAGACTTCTTAACCCATAAAGTCCTTCAAACTCTGTTTGGGTTCCCCTCCCTGCACTGTACCTTAGAAAAGACATTCTAGTATATAAGCTATTGCGATTTTAGGGCTCACCTCATTTGTTTTCTTGTTTTCAGGAACTATAGTTTTGAACTACTTTTGTCTAGTGCTAATAGCTATCATCTTATGTGTTATACATAGTTTTCTAGTTTTTTAAGACAGAAGGAAAATCTAGTTGTGTGCTAAATCTTGGCCATAAGTGGAAGGTTCCATAATTTGATTTTAAGTAAGTTTGAGTAAAAGATGAGCCACCGGGCTTCCCTGGTGGTGCAGTGGTTGAGAGTCTGCCTGCCGATGCAGGGAACACGGGTTCGTGCCCCAGTCTGGGAAGATCCCACATGCCGCGGAGCGGCTAGGCCCGTGAGCCATGGCCGCTGGGCCTGTGCGTCTGGAGCCTGTGCTCCGCAACGGGAGAGGCCACAACAGTGAGAGGCCCGTGTACCACAAAAAAAAAAAAAAAAAAAAAAAAGATGAGCCACCGATGTCTAGGAATTAATTCCTCAGTAGGACTTCTGGAGCCATGTCATAGTAATGCTATCAACTGATTGGTAAGTGACCCAAGTAATAGAATTCCATATTAAAATGTTTAGCAATGTTTGCAATACTTAAATACCCATGATGATACTTTTTAGACTACGCTAATCCTTATGACATTATTTGTAAATTTGTTGTTACTTTAAAAACTGTTAAGAGCTCAAATCTGATCAAATGTTTTAGTATGTTATTCATTTATAAACTTAAAAAAATCCAGCATAGCCATGATGAAAATAGTCTACTAGTGATGAAACTTTGAGTGGTATGTGGCTTTAGGCTAAAACTTATCCAGGGGTTTAATTGTATCACCATGGGCCTCAGCTATACCTCCTCTCATTTCTTTTGTTTCCTTTATTTTAGCTTCATTCTCAGGCAAACTGTCCCATTAAGTGACAGAAAAATTGTTGAATACCCCAGGTGTTCAAGGCTCTGGAAAAACAGAGCCTCACTTTCTTGATGGTTCTAGGGAAAATTTCAAGACTTCCTCTCATTGGACCATTGAATACCTAGTCACTCTAGACAGTGTAACAAGCTGCTTTTATTTTTTAGGTCTGGCTGGCCTTATGCGTAGAGCTAAGAGTTGGGTAAGCCCTATGAAAACCATATGAAATGAATGAGAAAATAGTCAATTCAATTAAAAAAATAGAATTCTGTTTGCATTAAGTGGAATTGATGCTGGGCAGACAAAAATGCATCAAATGTTTACTAAGCATACTGATAAGTATTATCAATTAATTTTTAGTAGCTTTCATTTCATATAAAATATTAAATATATCAATTTATACTATATCCCATGTTAAATGTAAATAGTTTCTTCAACAACATGGATAATCTTCAGTGATGTTGTATCATTTACCCAGAGGATAAAATACCAGCAGTGCTGAATTTCATGTAAGGTTATTCACAGCCTGGCCTCGGCTACTTTTCTTTGTCCACTGTTGCTTTCACAAATCTGCACTTCTTAAACATAGTTTCACTTTATTCTTCAATCAGATTTTATTCATCTCTAAGGTTTCAGAAACTTCTCACTAGCCTGGAACTTTCTTTAAGTTATAAGCATCATCTTAATAAGAAGAGGCTAGTAAATAGGTGACTGATATGATAGGAATCCTTACATTTCTATTTCTATTTGAATTTATTCAGAGTCTTTGTCTATGCCTATAACAAGTGTGTAAAACAAAATATGTTTTTATTTGATTTAAGAAACTAATCTAGCTGGTTCAATAATAGATGATTGTACCTAATATATAGTGGAATCATGGAAAGAAAAGACAGGAAGGGAAAAATCAATCAGAAGAGCATTTGAAGTAGCAGAAATTGTAGGTTTAAAGGCATGGAGGTGTTAGTGATTCTGACAATAAATACTTTAGAATGTTTAGTGTTTGGAAACTTGAAGGAGATGAGGCTAAGGAACAAAAAGACCAGAACTTGAGAGCACTTTATTTCATGCAAAATTCAGTGTTTATTCTGTAGATATGAATGTCATTGAAATTTACTTATTTTATAAACACTATATTTTTTAAAAACACTCAATTATAAGGAACTATAAATACTATAACACCTCCCTAAGAGAATGAAATAACATTATAAATAAAAATGAAGCAACTTCTAGAAGAAGATCTCCTTTCCAAAATATAGATCTTCATTAACACCTTATAAAGCAGTCTCTACACATGAAAACTGAGGGAATATATCCAACATTAGCTATAAACACATTACATTTTTATAATTATAGCTAGTTTTCATTCAAGTCTAGCATTTAACTCAAATGAAATTCAAGCATAGTTGACTTTTGTGAATTATATGCTACAATAATTCTAGATACACCCTAGACAAAAGGTCAAGAATGTGCTGATTGTATTTTGGAAAACCAGTCAAATGTATGATTGAAAGGTTACCGAACTAAGAAAATGATGAAATAACTAATAATTTCACCAATGATTTGACTACATTTACATTATTAGATGAATTCTAACACATAATTTAGAAGAACATTGAGATCATGGGATTTAATAAACCAAAATAATCTAGTATCAGATTTTTTTAATATAAAAGTGAGACTCAGATTATACCTAAAAGGCTTGGGAAAATCACATGGAATTAAATATAAAGGTCTAAAATAGGACAAACATAAGGATAGCTGAAAATAGAACGTTTTACTCACTCTGGTGAATTGAAGAAAGAATGTTCATTAGGAGACAAAGTTTACTTCTCTAAGTGTCCTCTTGTTTTCTGATGTTTCAGAAACTAATTTTATGATTTAAAGATGAATACTAAATTACATTATTTGAACATATCTTTTGTTAACTGCTTATAGCACTTAGCATAGTGCCTAACATATTCTAGGATGTCATTAAATTTTTATCTTGATATAGTTTTATATTTTTAAAAAATGTTTGTACTGGGGTATCATCACGATTATATCTACATTTGCTTGAAAAATAGGAATACGCACATCTAACTGACCTAAAAATTATTCAGTCCACTAACTATACTTGGTGCACACTTAAATGCATTAACTTCTCAGAATAATTTCACAAATTCATCTACACTCCACCAATGACTCCTGATTCCCAAGACTCTGAAGTTTGATCTAATCTGGGGTCCTCATTTCAAAGATAAAGATATGAGTCTGATAACAGTTAATCAAATGGTTGTGTGGTATTAATCTGAACTAATACCAAGATCTTTTAACTTCTGAGTCTTGCCCTTTCTCTTACACCATTACACTGTATACTATACTACAATTGGCACATATTTTAGAAGCATAACATTTACTAATCTTGATGACTAAGATTGAAGGTCTGAGTTTAGATTCTGTGAACCAAAGATAATATTCATCAGTTTGAGCATTAGTATTGGGACACCTGTGAGACAAAGTTGCTAAGTTATTATAGAATCCAAATAAAATGGCATTTATTTTGTCATCCATTAATTTATTAATAAATATTGATTAAGTACTTACTGTGTGTTAGATATTGTTCTAGGGACTGTGAATACAGTTGTTAATAAAATCCCTGCCCTCACTGAGATAGACAGGATAAGGCAGACATTAAATACATAATAGTTTATTAGATGGTAATAAGTGCTATAGAAAAAATTAGAGCTGAAAAATGGGACAGGCAACATCAGAATGGCATTCATACAATTTTAATTAAGGAGGTCAGTAAAAGTCTCCCTAAAATGTTCATATTTAAATAAAGGCTTGAATTAGATAAGTAAGCCATGTGGTTATCTGGGGAAAGAGTATTCTAAAGAGAATATCAAGAGCACATGCCTTGAAGTAGGAATGATTTTGTAAGAAACAAGAAGGGTAACTTGACTGTAGTAGACCAAGTGAGGGAAGAAGATGTAGGAGATGGGGCAGAGAGGTAAGATGGAGCCAGGCTCTTCAGGGCTTCTACACCAGATTTTTGACTCTGACTTCTCTCCTAACAGGACAGGAATGCATTGGAGGGTTTTGTGCAGAGAGTTGATATGGTCTGATGGACATTTCAATAGTATCATCCTATGTGTACTATGCTGAAAATAGATTTAGGGGGGTAAGGGTCAAAAGAGGAAAACAGTTAAGAGGTAATGGTATAATCCAACTGCACAGTGAAGGATGATAGTCCTACAGATATCCAGGGAAATTGATAAGATGTGTTTGGATTGTGGGTTCAGAGTTCTGTAAATATTTTTATCATATACTACTTTCTGTAACAAAAAGAACTTGCATATTTAAAAACAATAGCATCTGAAAATATAAAATGTCACAGTGCTTACAGATTACATCAGTGTAGGCAGATGGTAAAGATTTTTCAATGTAAATGCATGCTTACATTCAGATTGTAAATTAATTGCAAAATAAAATGTCTTGTATCACTGATTTATGTATCCATAGATTCCACATGAATATATTTTTAAATTAAGAACTTAGTAATTCAAATACATTTTTCTTAATTACTCAGAATTATTTTCTATCTATTATTTTTGGTATAGTACAGAGGATGAACACTTCATTTAGAGTGAAAATGCAGCAAACTCCTTAGTATACATTTTATTCCAAATATAAACTGATATAAAATGAAAACTGTTAACTGAAAAATGACTCTTTATGACAAATAAAAATCATTTTGTTTAATACAATGATATTCTGAAACACTGAGTATACAAGGCACACCAAACATAAACATGGATTTTTCTGTCCCATTCATAACTCCAAAACGGAATTTAGAAACTTCATCTGCTTGAGTGGAGGGGTTGTTCCCATACTACTGTGACAGCTATTGATATTTAGTAAAAGACCAGGCCTTCAGATCAATGCATTTTTTTCCTTAGGTCCTCTATTTAACAGTAGTCTAGACTTGCATCCTCGGTAACAGAAAAAAACAAAACAAAACAACAACAACACATTCTCATCCCAGTTTGCATTTATAATTTTTTAAAATATTATTATATCCAGTTGATGATTCTGTCTCTGAATGTTTCTTGCCAGACTGAATCTTAAAACTGACACCTGGCTCAGGATGGTGTTTTAAACATGTCCAAAGATATTCAGAAGCAGCATGTTACAGCTTAAAATTTTAGCATAGTCCTTGCCATGGGGGATTTTAATTCACCTGGATTCTAGGGAAAATAAAAGAGATTACTTGAAGAATCAGGCCTATCAGATGCTGGCTTATGTCATCATAGAGCTAAAATCATGGTTAAAACAGTAGAAGACTCAGGATTACCCCTATTGGGGCCTGTGGCCAATCAGAGTGGCCAAAGGATCCAATGGTCTGATAGGCAGTAAAGAATAATGGTCTTAAACATATTTATGGGAGAGGCTTGTTAACTAATGGAATAAAAAAATTAGAAAAAACAGGAATGAGAATGACCGATACAATACCACTGCAACGTATGTCTGTACAAATTGGTGGTGTTAGGTAAGTAATTTATCCTCTCAAAAGTGGCAGGTTTATCATGGATTGCCTTTATTCATTGCATCATATGTACTAAAACATATCAATACATACCTAAAGTCATAGGCGATTTATTAGTAAAAGTTTGGTTATTGTATTTATCTTAAGGGCTGAAATATTACCCTATAGATTTCATTCATCTGGTCACTTTCCTGTCATCTCCATATATCTATTAATAATTGTGTTCTTTCTATGATATTACATAAGTATTTTATTTTCTTGCCTTAACCAACCATCTCTTTATCCCGCTAATCTACTCATTATTTAATGAAAGCAAAACAGAAATTCGAAAGATAATGTGTATCCAGCTTCTTATAAGAAGCTGGTTCTAGTTATTAGAAAGATTTCAAAGAAATCTGAAATCTCTGAAAGATTTTAGAGAAAGTGAACATTTTTATTGATGTCAATTACAGAATCATTTCAAATAAAATTAATAAAGAAACAAGTATTCTGCATCTGTTCATTTTAACACGTTTGTTTTAAGAGGAAATAATAGTTGTTTAAATGCTGGCAGGTCATTGAGTACACTGAAAACAGGGGTCAGTGGAGAACAAAAAATGATTCATTTTTAGAACAAGGTTCTAACACTAGGGAATGTTCCAAGAAGCATTTCATTTTCAAATGAATTCCTTCCTCTTGGAGCCAAAGGTCAGCGAGCTAGCATTAGTTAAAGAGGTCTGAGCTGAACCAAAGTTAAATAACAGACAAAAGTCACCCACAGCAGTGTCTCTCTGATCCATAGATGTGTCTCCAAGGGCGGCAGGCCAAAGCAGAAAACAGAGATTTGTTAAAGGTGCTAACAAGTGCTGTGATCAGCAAGCATCTTGGGCTGAGACCTCAGGATTAGAAGCTTTTTTGTTCTCCACATGGAAGAAAAAAATTCTATTTATGCACAGCTGCCTATTGAGTAAATGTATATATTTGGAATTGATTAATCTTTTATAGCACAACATAGCCAATTATAGTACTACTTAGAATCCAGACATTCCAGAGTAAACACAAGAAATTTTGTATTCTTTTTAAAATGCTATAGTCATGATATAATGGTCAACCTAATGCACAGGTGAAATTTTTTAAAAAATAAAAGTCTTTCAGTGAAAAGATTTTGCATCCTGTTGAAAACATCAATACCACAACCCGGTTTCATACTCTCAGAGAAATAAATATTGATTTCCCTGCTTTATCCCTTACCAATGGCCGGCAACTGCTTTCATTGCTCTTAATATTTTATTGTTTTACAATTGACAGATTCTGTTAGCATTGGATTTTTATTGTTTCATTGTTCTTTCTTCTCAAAAAGGCATTGTGTTATTTTTTTGTGATATAGACAAGACAGAAAAGGGATGAAATTAACATAGCTCTCCTTATACCATAACTCCCTTGTCAAGTATGGTTTACCTAATTTTGGCCTTACTATCACTAAATTTACAAGATTTTTTTGAAAACGATGCTGTTTTCCTATTACATTCTTTTTGGCAAATCAGACTACAAAATTATGCACATTTATGCAACGATTAATTGGAACCAGAAGCTGCTCAGAATATTTCATGTGAATGAAGTTTAAACATCCCATTCTTTACTTGATTACTGACAATTGCTATCTGGTGCTTTGTATAGGCAGGTGTTTTTACTATATTTAATGTTAAATATCTTTGGACAAATTAACCAATGCAGTCCAATATGTGCATGGACACTGACTTGATCTACTAGGTTTTATTTTATTGAAAACCTTGTATGCAAATCTGACTGAATAATTCAGAATAAATATTAAAACAATATTGATCTAATTCACCAGACTTCAAATCGTTTGCATGCCAAATGGAAGAGTTCAGGAATTCATCCAATTGGAAAATGACCCAAGGAATTTATCTAAACACACACACACAAAAATCAATATCTTGTTATGAAAGTATTTTTTAAAATATACAGATGAAACAATTCTAAAGCAGAGACATGAAACTATTCATGAAAAAATATATTTATGTTATTGTTTATCTTACCCTTCTCTCAATAAAACTACTTGAAGAATACTCAAAAAAATGCCCCCAGTAAAAATGTGTTTGCAAAGACTCCATATAGATATTTCAGTAGTTAATAATTCATGGATGATTTCTAAGACTTTATACTGGATTCCACTCAAGAAAAAAATAATGCAATATCAAGGTTTTATTAATTTGCTTTACAAATTCTTGAGAAAGTTACAAACTTTGGTTCTAAACTTGATTGGGACTTTTTGCTAAACATGTACCAGTTTATCAGTTTTTAGAATGTACAATTAATATACAAATTAACTAGTTTAAGAATCACATAATCAGCTTATTCTGTACCTTCAAATTCATCATAGAGCCCAGAATATACTTAGTGATAATTTTGACTGAACAGAACAATGATGGCCATAGAAAATAAACAGGTAGTGACTGGGAGGGTAGAAAATGTTGATTTTGTGCATCAGTTGACCTGTGTAAAAAGAACAATATGGGAGAGAAGGAAAAAAACTTATTCTACATATTTTTCTTGTGTAGATATATATGCATATATATATAAACAGAAGTTTTTCCAGGAGACCAAAATCTCAAAATAATTGCTGTGCTAATCCAGAGTGAGAACACTGCTTATGAATATTTTTATAATTATTATGCTATTTCAATAAAAATATTACCAAATATGTACTCTAGGAAATCTCTAAATGATGACTAAGTTATTTATTAAACATTATACAACACTGGAAATAATAATTTATTTGTAAATATAAACTATGCACTAGCATTTTTGTCTTTTTCTTATCATAAATATACTCCTACTGTGAATTCATCTACAAGGCGAAAAAAAGTGATCAATGATGCTTCTAATTACTTATTAATTTTGACAGCAACATTTTCTTTTAATCAAGGTTATTCATCAACTTATATTAATGATCGGATTTTCTAATCTATAGACTTTCAAATGTTCTTACAGTAAAATATACTCTGAGATTCAGATTTAAAGAACCAATCTATGCAAAAGACACAAAGTATCAAACAATATATCAAAAATTAAATACCAGCTAAAAGAAAAGGGAGATATAGAGATAGATACAGTAATACATTTCTTTTACAATTTGAGTTATCTAAAAACTCTATGATATACTAACATCAGTCCTATAACTTCTTTTAACTGGTGCTAAATTTTGTTTTTTTATTATTTATGTGGACATACAAATTCAACATTTCCCACCTATTCACATGTATTAAGTGTTTGGAAAGTAATTAAATAATTGCATTATTTTATCCAACTTTGATATAAGTAAATATTGATATTTTAATATTTATAGATTCAAGTTAAGAAATTTAAACTTGTGTTCCCATGGCATTGATAAACCTAACTAGTAAACCTATAAAGTATGCATCTGTTGCTTGAATTTACTTACTCATTAAGCTTTTTAAGGGGTCTAAGAGTTTGGAATGGTGTTAAGTAAACGTTACTGTATTTTAAAAGTCATCTAATCACTGTATAAGAGAAGTCTTTTTTAAGTCACACTCTTAAATGTGTGCAAACTAAGTAGAATATTCTTTTTTATGTTTGCATTTTACTTGTTTCATGAATATTTAGATTTTTGGTTTTTTATTTACTCTCTAAAGTATAACTTTTCAATATGTCTATGTAAACACGGGATTTAGATTATAATTAGTAAATTATTTTATTAAATCACCTAACAAAAAAATTAAAACACTAAATGAAAAGCAAACTTGAAAGAATAGCAGCAGAATTTTTTAAAGTCATTGTTCAGAAAATAAGCACACATATGGAAAACTAATTGTACTCCCCAAAACAAAAGTTTCACTTTTTGGAACTATCACAACTCAAACTCAAATCTCAATCCAAGCAAGAAGTTTCTAGGATATTTTGAAATATGTAACCATTGGTTTTCAGTGAGTTATATAAACATTAGCTACCTTTTGCTTACCAGGCCATGAAAGCACATATCATTTTTTTTAAATTTTACTAATATATTTTATTCAACCCACCATATCTCAAATATTATTATTTCAACATGTAATTAATGAAAAAAAATCATTGAAATATTTTACATTCTTTTTCATACCAAGTCTTTGAAATGAAATGTGTACTTTATTCTCAACTTGGGATAGCCACATTTCATGTGCTCAATGACCACATATGGCTAATGGCTACTATACTGCACAGTGAAGGTATAGAGTTTATAGAAAGAGAGAAAGCAAGAAAGAAAGAGAGGAAGGAAGGAAGGAAGGAAGGAAAGGAGGGAGAGGGGAGGAGAAAGAAGTTGGGTATGATTCCTTCAAAGCAGTAATAATATTTTTTCAGTGGTGAAAAGCATTAATTGTAACTAAAAACTCAAGGAAAAAAAGGAACTATGTAACTTTGGTTTCCTACCAGTGTTTTGAGTGTCTGCCATAGAATATGAAGAAAGCACATATCATAATAACAGCACTTTAATTTTTGCCCATGTTTGACTTAATTGTTGCTTTTTTTATGTCTATTTTCTTTCTTGTATATCATTATAAATGAACATACTGAAGATACCAGCAATGGTATATCATATAATAGGCAAGTGGAACACAGTGAATTATATAAAAATAAAAGCAAATAGATTTCTCTCCCTCTGGAGAAAATAGGATGAGTGTTGCAAAACAGGAAAATAATACTAATTAGATATAAAATGAGCTGTTAGTAGAAAGCTTTGAAGACAATTATGGGAAGAATTTATTTAATTTGTGAAAAGATTTATTGCCACTAAAGAGTTTGGAATTGAAAAGTTATCCAGTCAATATTACATTGTGATAGAAATCCTCACTTTTTCCCCCATGAAGAGTATATTATGGGAGGAATAGGATTAGTGAGAAGTAATTTTAGAAGTATAATGCTTGAATGATACCTTGGCTATTGGAATTGAGAGAAAAAGTAGGATTATACAAGTACTGTCTGCAACTACCAAATCATTTTCTTCATTTATTCCAGTGTGGGGATAGGCTAGGCATAGAATAGATATTTCCATTCCTAAAGGGAATTTCCATTTCATGGACCTGGGCCCATGATGGCAGTGGCAGTCCTGCCAAATTCTAAGCTACCTTCTAGGTCATTCTTCCCTTTATTTGAAGGTTAATTTGTGTTTGCAGACAGATAGCTCTATTGGATGTTCCTATAGAATCCCTTTCTTCATTTATTTCCCTTCAGGCCAAGTTGGTAGTGTTTCTACTTCTATAAAATTACCAAAAACCTTGTTGGCCTTTCATGTAAATCACAGGCATCCAAACCATGGGACAACAGGATTTTCCAAAGACCTTTCCTGGATAATCCCATCTTTATTCCTGGCTTTTGCTGAGGTGATTGATTGGTTCCATGAGCGACAGCTGTAATCTCTTTAGCAAGTGAGCCAGGCCATCCACACACTTTTTGCGGTATGGATGGGCTGTAAATTTTCCAAATATTCAAGTTCTAGGTCTTTTTTTTTTTAATGGTTTGTTGTTGCTTTGTTTTGTTTTGTTTCTGCTTAGCAATTTCTTCTTCAATTTATGTCTCACCTCTCACATTTTTCTATAACCAACAGGACTCAACTTCCTGGTTCCAAAATCAATGTTAGCTTGCTTCTCCCTGTGGCTTCACATTATCTTCTGTCTGTGCATGTTTGTTTCCAAATCCCTGATCTTATAAAGACAGTAGTCATATAAAGTAAAATATGTATTAGTGAGAGTTAGAGTTCTCCAGAGAAATAAGAAATAAGAGCAATAAAATGTATGTGTGTATAATTGTGAATTAATATAATGTATAGTTAAAATAACTGCTTCATCAATAGGTGGTATTTTACTTGTTTTAAGAGTATGGAAGAAAAGAATGTGGAAAATAATATTACTTTTGGTAATATTATTGCTAATAATTGTCCTGGAAACTTTATATAGACAATCTCATTTATTTCTTATAATCAATCTGAAAATTAAATAGATTTTTTTCTTATTTTGAAGGTGAAGAAACTGAAGTTTCACAAGTATATTTTTCCCAACACCAAACAAGGTGATCAGAGATTTTTTATAAATAGTTGCTGCCATTTGTTATTGTTACAAATAACTCACAACTTTGGTAAACTTTAGCAAAAGGTATAAGAAAGAAATAATTCATAGAATAAAAGGAAAGGTGAGAAATTTCTCCACTGAAGATGGGAGCCTAACATACACAGAGTCAGGTGGCCAGAATTAAATTTGTCTCCTAAAGACTCTACCTTTGAGGTAAAAAAGCTCTAAACATTTCCATTCTTTCTGTCACTCCAGATTTAAATTCCTAAGTGATAGGGATTGAGTAGTCTTGTATTCATCATATATTCAACCATTGGCTAGGGGATGGCAGAGTACTTTGAATAGCAATCCCACCAAAACTGAATTAATGGGAGAAGTCTGGCAAACTAGAACTTAACTGAAGTGCTGTTATCAAATGAAGGGGAAGAGGCATGGGTATTAGGCAGACAAAACCCATTGATATCTGTCAGAGCTAGTAGGCATAAAGATAAAACTCCAGCCCAAGTTTGGATGAAAAGTCCATTAGATTGTCTTTGAGTTTTTCTCATAGACAACAACTATTAACAGCTTCCTTTCCAATTGAGAATCAAGAATTTTGCCTACTGTTCGCCAAAGCTCCACTGTTTTCCACAATGACATTTTTTTAAATTGAGGTATAGTTGACATATAACATTCTCTTAGCTTCAGGTGTATAACATAAAGGTTCAGTAGTTGTATATATTACAAAACGATCACCACAAGTCTAGTTAACATCCATCACCATGGATAGTTACATATTTTTTCTTGTGATGAGAACTTTTAAGGTCTACCCTTTTAGCAATTTTCAAACATGCAATAGCATATTATAATCTATAGTCACCATGCTGTACATTACATCACTATGACATTTATTTTATAACTGGAAATTTATACCTTTTAATCCCCCTCACCCATTTAGGCCCCACCCCCACCCCACCTCTGGCAACCACCAATCTGTTCTTTGTATCTATGAGCTTGTGTGTGTGTGTGTGTGTGTTCGTCTTGGTTTTGTTTTAGATTTCACATATGTATAAGTTCATAATGGTGTCTGTCTTTTCCCATCTGTCCACAATGAAGATTTGGCATCAAAATATATCTGAATCTTCTTGACAGTACAAATTTTAGTCTCTGCAGTAAATGAGATACCAATAGTCATGTATATATTTTTGATAAGAAAACTAATAGGGTAGTAAATCACTGTGAGAAGAAATTTTCTTTCTAAGAAACCTCTTGATGAGAACATTAACCTTAGTATGTCGTTAGGAAAGAATTCTGATGAAATCCTTAATCAATGAGTATAATATTTCATTTGAAAAACAGTCCTCAAGATGTCATTGAAAACGAATAACACTTACAGTTGTAATTTAATCACCCTATTTTCAATGTTATTCTATCTCCATAACTTCTACTTTAGGAATCTTCTTATAGCTCATAAATAGAGATCTACCTTGACCTTACCCTGTCAGTATATCTCATGAATAGAGGTTATAAGATAGTGTCATTTCCATTCCAAATTTCCAGAGCCAATATTATTCTTTCATCATTATGCCATCCATAATTTGTGTAAACTAGTTTAGCTTGATATTTATAATACCATTCACCTGTTGCCATTTATTATATTTTATAATAATTTTCAAGAAATTCAGCATGACTGAAAGGGAGAAGGGATTTAAAAAAACAAACATTTTCTATACCACTTTGATTCATTGTTTCTAGTGATTTTACAAATTATTATACTAGTTTGTAATATAAGGCATTCTTGCTTCTTTCCAAGGAGTGTTTCTAAAACCATAACTTGATATGTTTATATAATTGCTATTATATTCACAATAAATCAAGAACAGCATGAATAGATATAATGTTCTTACTGTTATGGGTTGAATTTTGTCCCCTTAAAAAAGATATATTGGTGTCCTAGTACAAAATACCTCGACTTATTGAATGTGACCTATTTGAAATTAGGATCACTGAAGGTGTGATTAGTTAAGATGAGTTCACACTGGAGTAGGGAGGGTAAGCACCAATCCAATATGACTGGTATTTTTAGAAGAAGGTGGCCATTTAAAGACACAGAGACACACAGGGAGAACACCATGTGATGATGAAGACAGAAATTGGAATTATGTGGCTATAAGCCAAGGAATATCAAAAATTGCTGAAAAATCACCAGAAGCTGGAAAGAGGTATGGAAAGATTCCTCAACAGGTTTCACGTGGAACATGGCCCTGGTAACACCTTGATTTTAGACTTCTATCCTCCAAAACTGTGGACAATAAATTTATATTTTTTAAGCTACCCAATTTGTGGTACTTTGTTATAGCAGTCCTAGGAAACTAATACCTATTGTAGAGTGCATCAGAGATATTGGGCCTGATACTCAAACGGACATGACTCTTTTTTAAAATGTGTATCTTGAAAGACAATGCCTAATATGACTTTTTAGATTCTTAACCATTAATACTAAAAACTGTAGGAGCTGGATACAATCTTTGTACCATGGCAATGCCTATCAGAAAGCACAGGACATGTTTGAAACAAACGTGGCATTATATATAACTTTGCAGAAAGCCTTTCAATTTTTTGTTTTAGGATATATTTACAGCTTCTTAACATGACATAAATTTATTCAACTTTTGGCTCTTTTAGTATTCTCACTTCTTAATATTTTCCTGACTCTTTTTTGGTGAGTTCATCAAGTTCCCTTTCACTTCTGGCCTTTAAACATTTTATTCTCTATGAAATAGTCTTTCCTCCTTCTTCACTTGGCTAATACCTGCTAAGAAAAGAAAAAGTATTCAATGACATTTGCTAAAGCTGGTAAGGCAGAGGTCAGTGGTTGGAAAATTACTAAGAGAAAACAGGGTAGTCATGTATAGAGTTGGGGGTTCTGGTTAAAATGATTTAGCAGGGGTCTGGTTAAAGTGGATTTTACAAGAAGGTGCACAGATGGGCCTAGGAGAAGGTTTGGGAACCAGACTAATGTTTGGTCAAGCAAAGAACTGTTGTTATACCTATGCATAAAACGAGTCTCTGTTTAATTTATTTTTCCTCAGGGAGGACTTTCTTAACCCTAACCAGACTAGATTAAGTTCTCTTATTATATACTCTTGTTACATATCTCTCTTGTAACCCTGTTCGTCACACTAATAATATTCACTACTCTTTTCACAACATAGTGTTCCCCTGAGAACACTTTTATTGGTCCTACTCATAGCTGAAAGTCCAATACAAAATTCTGGGTGCATACTTATGTACTCGTTATATATTTGTCAGTTTAATGAAAAATGTGGCTCTGGAAGAAGAATTTCTTTGAATATTTTAGGTGAATGAAAATCCTTAAACAACTTTTAATAAAAAAAGAGAGCAAACACTATCAGTCAACTATACTTCAATAAAATTTAAAAGTAAGTAAATAAGTAAATAAATAAATAATAATGGAAATGTTCCCAAAAAAAAAAAAAAAAAAAAAAAAAGAGAGCATATGCACCAAAACATCAATTCTGGCACAGCAGTGTTATTAATTACATATTTATCTCTATTGACACAATAGCTCACATAGCGAGGTAAAATGATTCATAATTAGTTTACACTTATGTAAATAATATAAATAATAATTACATGCATTTTATATCTACATTATTCAAATTACAAAAAGTATCAGGAACAGAAATTGAGGATAATTATAAACTTTTTCCTTTATTAATTTATATATCAACATTATTTAACATATGCCACAACATACCCAGTATTAACACGCTTGCAAAATGGACTTTTAGAGGCATGAAAAAAATTTAATGGTAAGACTGTAGACACACTTCTGATTCTGACAGTTTGCATGCATATAGTTGTGCAATAAACTGCTAAAGGTTTGTTTTACAAAGATTACCCTAATTACTATTACAAGTATTTTTAGATATTGCCTATACTGTATAATTCCATAGAATATCTTGAAATTATTATTTTAGTTTGGGATCCAGTATTTGTTTGAGAGCTAATATTTATTCCATTTTCTTTACATACACATTTTATATGGGCTAAAATATTCATTAATTTATTTTAAAGAGTATTATCTTACTGATTTTATAATGCTCAAAGCTGAACCCAGATAATTAACTAAATCTTGACATACCATATAATTCTCAAAACATAATTCATCTTAGGGAAACAAATAAACAACCTCCAAACATGAAATAGAAGTACAAATTAAAAAATCAATAAACCACTCTGTTTTTCTTTTCTTAGAAAAAAAAATAGTAAAAGAACCTGCTTTTATCTTTCCTTAGGGGTTCATACAAACTGTAGAACAAAATCTAAAAATTAAATCTCAAAAATGTTTGAATTTATTTATGACTTAATAATGAAAAAACTATAAGAACCTGCTGTGTAGCACAGGGAACTCTACTCAGTACTCTGTAATGGCCTATATGGGAAAATAATCTAAAAAAAAGGAGTGGATATATGTATATGTATAACTGATTCACTTTGCTGTACACCTGAAACTAACACAACATTGTAAGTCAACTATACTCCAATAAAATTGTTTTTTAAAAAAATAACATTTACTTATATATTGCCATCTTATTATAGCATTCCCATAATATATTTAAAGCAAAATTTGCTATTCAAGATACAGTTAGGGTTAACTTTTATGACAACCTGATCATGAATGACCAACATTCTGATCACCATTAGTTGCTTACTCTGTTACTCTGAACCTTCTTATCAGACAAGGAAGTATGCTCCGCTCAAAGCCAATGGTAAATATTTAAGTTGGTTCTGCACATACATGAAACACAGTTATGGAAAATATCTTTAAGTATTTTTTAATTAAAAAGTCATATGCATGAAAACATCAATTCTGTTTTCAATAAAGTATGAAAACAAGCCTCAGTTTACTTAACTTCTTTAGTATCTGAGAACGAGAAGGAACATAGTAAGATGGTAAACAGGGGAACACACTACATGTAGAGAATAATACTACATTAGGAACTGGGAAAACTTTCTTTCAGTTCTAACATTTGTTTAAAGTTATTTATAAATGTCTAAATTATGAGATTCCATCAATTTTAAAGGATCTCAAAATATTGTGTGCAATATATTAACAGAAGCTCTTCCCCAAATTAAGAGCAATAAAAGTCAAACCCAATATCTTTCCAATGTATCAAAAGTTTTTTCACTCATTTTACAAATTTGCTTTAGCTGGTTATTTTATTGAAAACATAGGGAACATATATTCTAAGCAGTGAATTTCAGAAGAAAGAATCACAAACTTTCAATATTAAATGAAACCATCAGAACAGCTAATATAAAACAACAAACATTTCTGACATTTTCCTCTCTTTTCATGAATAAAATGGGCATAAAAGTCTTGTGAACTAAAACCTAACAATGATAATTTTCAACACAGTGATATCAAATTCTGCAGGTCCATAGACTATTCTTTTCTCTTTTTTTAAGATTTTATTAATTTTTTTTTACACAGCAGGTTGTTATTAGTTATATTTTATACATATTAGTGTACATTTGTCAATCCCAATCTCCCAATTCATCCCAGCACAACAACAACCCCCCGCCCCCCCAGCTTACCCCCTTGGTGTTCATGTGTTTGTTCTCTACATCTTTGTCTCTATTGCTGCCTTGCAAACTGGTTCATCTGTATCATTTTTCTAGATTCCACATATATGCGTTAGTAAGCAATATTTGTTTTTCTCTTTCTAACTAACTTCACTCTGTATGACAGTCTCTAAGTCCATCCATGCCTCTGCAAATGACCCAATTTCGTTCCTTTTAATGGTTGAGTAATATTCAATTGTGTATATGTATCATATCTTCTTTATCCATTTGTCTGCCGATGGGCATTTAGGTTGCTTCCATGACCTGGCTATTGTATATAGTGCTGCAATGAACATTGGGGGTGATTTTTTTTAATATATCTTTATTGGAGTATAATTGCTTCACAATACTGTGTTAGTTTCTGTTGTACAACAAAGTGAATCAGCCATATGCATACATATATCTCCACATCCCCTCCCTCTTGAGCCTCCCTCCCACCCACCCTATCCCACCCATCTCGGTCGTTGCAAAGCAGGAAGCTGATCTCCCTGTGCTATGCAGCTTCTTCCAACTCACTATCTATTTTACATTTGGTAGTGTATATATGTCAATGCTACCCTCTCACTTCGTGCCAGCTTACCCTACCCCCACCCCATGTCCTCAAGTCCATTCTCTACATCTGCTTCTTTATTCCTGTCCTGCCCTTCAGAACCATTCTGAACCATCTTTTTAGATTCCATATATATGTGTTAGCATACAGTATTTGTTTTTCTCTTTCTGATATACTTCACTCTGTGTGACAGACTCTAGGTCCATTCACCTCACTACAAATAACTCAATTTCGTTTCTTTTATGGCTGAGTAATATTGTATTGTATTTATGTGCCACATCTTCTTTATTCATTTTTGAATTTTTGTTTTCTCTTGGGATATGCCCAGTAGTGGGATTGCTGGGTCATATGGTAATTCTATTTTTACTATTTTAAGGAACCTCCATACTGTTGTCCATAGTGGCTATATCAATTTACATTCCCACCAATAGTGCAAGAGGGTTTTTTTTTCTCCATGCCCTCTCCAGCATTTGTTGTTTGTAGATTTTCTGATGATTCCCATTCTAACCAGTGTAAGGTGATACCTCATTGTAGTTTGTTTTTTTTTTTTTTTTTGCGATACATGTGCCTCTCATTGTTGTGGCCTCTCCCGTTGTGGAGCACAGGCTCCGGATGCACAGTCTCAGCGGCCATGGCTCATTGGCCTAGCCACTCCACGGCATGTGGGATCTTCCCGGACCAGGGCACAAACCCGTGTCCCCTGCATCAGCAGGCGGACTCTCAACCACTGCGCCACCAGGGAAGCCCCTCATTGTAGTTTTGAGTTCTTGTCCATCTGTATGTCTTCTTTGGAGAAATGTCTATTTAGGTCTTCTGCCCATTTTCTGATTGGGTTGTTTGTTTTTTTAATATTGAGCTGCATGAGCTGTTTATATATTTTGGAGATTAATCCTTTGTCTGCTGATTCGTTGGCAAATATTTTCTCCCATTCTGTGGATTGCCTTTTCATCTTGTTTTTAGTTTCCTTTGCTGTGCAGAAGCTTTTAAGTTTCATTAGGTCCCATTTGTTTATTTTTATTTCCATTTCTCTAGGAGGTGGGTCAAAAACGATCTTGCTGTGATATATGTCAAAGAGTGTTCTTCCTCTGTTTTCCTCTAAATTTTATAATGTCCCGTCTTACGTTTAGATCTTTAATCCATTTTGAGTTTATTTTTGTGTATGGTGTTACGGAGTGTTCTAATTCCATTTTTTTACATATAGCTGTCCAGTTTTCCCAGCACCACTTATTGAAGAGATTGTCTTTTCTCCATTGTATATTCTTGTCTCCTTTGTCATAGATTAGTTGACCATAAGTGTGTGGTTTTATCTTTGGGCTTTCTATCCTGTTCCATTGATGTATTTTTCCATTTTTGTGCCAGTGCCATATTGTTTTGATTACTGTAGCTTTGTAGTATAGTCTGAAGTCAGGGAGTCTGATTCCTCCAGCTCTGTTTTTTTCCCCTTAAGTTTGCTTTGGCTATTCCGGTTCTTTTGTGTTTCCATACAAATTTTAAGATTTTTTGTTCTAGTTCTGTAAAAAATGCCATTGGTAATTTGATAGGGATTGCACTGAATCTGTATATTGCTGTGGATAGTATAGTCATTTTCACAATATTTATTCTTCCAATCCAAGAACATGGTATATCTCTCCATCTGTTTGTGTCATCTTTGATTTCTTTCATCAGTGTCTTTTCTGAGTATAGGTATTTTACCTCCTTAGGTAGGTGTATTCCTAGGTACTTTATTCTTTTTGCTGCAATGGTGAATGGAATTGTTTCATTAATTTCTCTTTCTGATCTTTTGTGGTTACTGTATAGGCATGCAAGTGATTTCTGAGCATTAATTTTGTATCCTGAAACTTTACCCCATTCATTGATTAGCTCTAGTAGTTTTCTAGTGGCATCTTTTGGATTCTCTATGTATAGTATCATGTCATCGGCAAACAGTGACAGTTTTACTTCTTCTTTCCAATTTGTATTACTTTTATTTCATTTTCTTATTTATTGCCATGACTAGGACTTCCAAAACTATGTTGAATAATAGTGGCAAGAGTGGACACCCTTGTCTTCTTTCTGATCTTAGAGGAAATGCTTTCAGTTTTTCACCATTGAGAATGATGTTTACTGTGGGTTTTTCATATATGGCCTTTGTTATGTTGAGGTAGGTCCCTCTATGCCCACTTTCTGGAGAGTTTTTATCATAAAGTGGTGTTGAATTTTGTCAAAAGCCTTTTCTGCATCTGTTGAGATGATCATATGGTTTTTATTCTTCAATTTGTTAATATGGTGTATCACATTCATTGATTTGGTATATTGAAGGATCCTTGCATCCCTGGGATAAATCTCACTTGATCATGGTGTATGATCTTTTTAATGTGTTGTTAGATCCTGTTTGCTAGTATTTTGTTGAGGACATTTGCATCTGTATTCATCAGTGATATTGGTCTGTAATATTATTTTTTTTGTAGTAACTTTGTCTGGTTTTGGTATTAAGGTGGTGGTGGCCTCATTGAATGAGTTTGGGAGTGTTCCTTCATCTGCAGTTTTTGAGAAGAGTTTGAGAAGAATGGGTGTTAGCTCTTTTCTAAATGTTCTATAGAATTCACCTGTGAAGCCATCTCATCCTGGACTTTTGTTTGTTGGGAGATTTTTAATCACAGTTTCAATTTCATTACTTGTGATTGGTCTGTTCATATTTTCTATTTCTTCTTGGTTCAGTCTTGGAAGGTTATACTTTTCTAAGAATTTGTCCATTTCTTACATGTTGTCCATTTTATTGGCATAGAGTTGCTTGTAGTAATCTCTCATGATGCTTTGTATTTCTGCAGTGTCCATTGTAACTTCTCCTTTTTCATTTCTAATTTTATTGATTTGAGTCTTCTTCCTCTTTTTCTTGATGAGTCTGACTAAAGGTTTATCAATTTTGTTTATCTTCTCAAAGAACCAGCTTTTAGTTTTATTGATCTTTGTTTTTGTCTTCTTTGGTTCTATTTCATTTATTTCTACTCCGATACATATGATTTCTTTCCTTCTACTAACTTTGGGTTTTGTTTGTTCCTCTTTCTCTAGTTCCTTGAGGTGTATGGTTAGATTTTTTATCTGAGATTTTTCTTGTTTCTTGAGTTAGGATTGTATTGCTATGAACTTCCCTCCTAGAACTGCTGTTGCTGCATCCCATAGGTTTTGGATCATAGTGTTTTCATTGTCACTTGTCTCGAGGTATGTTTTGATTTCCTCTTTGTTTTCTTCAGTGATCTCTTGGTTATTTAGTAACATATTGTTCAGCCTCCATGTGTTTGTGTTTTTTACGTTTTATTCCCTGTAATTTATTTATAAACTCATAGTGTTGTGGTTGGAAAAGATGCTTGATATGATTTCAGTTTTCTTAAATTTACCAAGGCTTGATTTGTGACCCAAGATGCTATCTATCCTGGGAAATGTTCCGTGTGCACTTGAGAAGAAAGTGGAATCTACTGTTTTTGGATGGAATGCCCTACAAATATCATTTAAAACTATCTGGTCTGTTTTGTCATTTAAAGCTTCTGTTTCCTTATTAATTTTCTGTCTGGATGATCTGTCCATTGGTGTAAGAGTGTTGCTAACGTCCCCCACTATTGTGTTACTGTTGATTTCCTCTTTTATAGCTGTTAGCAGTTGCCTTATGTATTGAGGTGTTCCTATGTTGGGTGTATATATATATATATATATATATATATATATACATATATATATATATATATATATATAATTGTTATATCTTCTTGTATTGATCCCTTGATCATTATGTAGTGTCCTTCCTTGTCTCTTGTAACATTCCTTATTTTAAAGTCTATTTTATCTGTTATGAGTATTGCTACTCCAGCTTTCTTTTGATTTCCATTTGCATGGAATATCTTTTTCCATTCCTTCACTTTCAGTCTGCATGTGTCCCTAAGTCTGAAGTGTGTCTCTTGTAGACAGCATATATATGGGTCTTGTTTTTGTATCCATTCACCTAGGCTGTGTCTTTTCATTGGAACATTTAATCCATTCACATTCAAGGTGATTATCGATATGCATGTTCCTATTACCATTTTCTTATTTGTTTGGGGTTTGCTTTTGTCCTCTTCTTTTCTTGTGTTTCCCACTTAGAGAAGTTCCTTTTGCATTTGTTGTAGAGCTGGTTTCGTGGTGCTGATTTCGCTGAGCTTTTGCTTGTCCATAAAGCTTTTGATTTCTCTGTTGAATCTGAATGAGGGACTTGCTGCGTAGAGTAATCTTAGTTGTAGGTTCTTCCCTTTCATCACTTTAAATATATGATGCCACTCCCTCTGGCTTGTAGAGTTTCTGCTGAGAAATCAGCTGTTAACCTATGGGTGTTTCTTGTTATTTGTCACTTTTTCCTTGTTGCTTTTAATACTTTTTCTTTGTCTTTAATATTTGTCAATTTGATTACTGTGTGTCTCAGTGAGTTTCCCCTTGGGTTTATCCTGCCTGGGACTCTCTGTGCTTCCTGGACTTGGGTGGCTATTTCCTTTCCCATGTTAGGGAAGTTTTTGATTATAATCTCTTCAAATATTTTCTCGGGTCCTTTCTCTCTTCTCCTTCTGGGTCCCCTATAATGTCAATGCTGGTGTGCTTAATGTTGTCCCAGAGGTCTCCTAGGCTGTCTTCATTTCTTTTCATTCTTTTTTCTTTATTATGTTCCACGACAGTGAATTCCACCATTCTGTCTTCCAAGTCACTTTTCCGATCTTCTGCCTCAGTTATTCTGCTATTGATTTCTTCTAGTGTATTTTTCATTTCAGTTATTGTATTGTTCATCTCTGTTTGTTTGTTCTTTAATTCTCGTAGCTGTTTATTCTTTAATTCTTCTAGGTCTTTGTTAAACATTTCTTGCATCTTCTCAATCTTTGCCTACTTTCTTTTTCTGAGGTCCTGGATCATCTTCACTCTCATTTTTCTGAATTCTTTTTCTGGATGGTTGCCTCTCTCCACTTCATTTAGTTGTTTTTCTGTGGTTTTATCTTGTTCCTTCATCCGGTACATTGTCCTCTGCCTTTTCATTTTGTCTATCTTTCTGTGATTGTGGTTTTCTTTCCACAGGCTGCAGGATTATAGTTCTTCTTGCTTTTGCTGTCTGCCATCTGGTGGATGAAGCTATCTAAGAGGCCTGTGCAAGCTTCTTAATGGGAGGGAGTGCTGGTGGGCAGAGCTCAGTAAAACTTTAATCTTCTTGTCTGCTGATAAGTGGGGCTGAGTCCCCTCTCTTTTGGTTGTTTGGCCTAAAGTGACCCAGCACTGGAGGTTACAGGCTTTTTGGTAGGGCCTATCACAGGACTTCAGGAGGGCTCACATCAAGGAGTACTTCCCAGAGCTTCTGCTCCCAGTGTCCTTGTCCCTGCAGTGAGCTACAGCTGCCCCTTGCCTCTTCAGGAGACCCTCCAATACAAGCAGGTAAGTCTGGTTCAGTCTAGTATGGGGTCACTGCTTCTTCCCCCTGGGTCCTGATATGCACACTACTTTGTGTGTACTCTCCAAATATGGAGTCTCTGTTTCCCCCAGTCCTGTCAGAGTCCTGAAATCAAATCCCACTACCTTTCAAAGTCTGATTCCCTGGGCATTCCTCTTCCTGTTGCCAGACCCCAGGTTGGGAAGCCTGACGTGGGGCTCAGAATGTTCACTCCAGTGGGTGGACTCCTGTGGTATAATTGTTCTCCAGTTTGTGTGTCACCCACCCAGCAGTTATGGGATTTGATTTTATTGTGATTGGGCTTCTCCTACCATCTCACTGGGGCTTCTTCTTTGTCTTTGGATGTGGGGTGTCTTTTTTGGTGAGTTCCAGTGTCTTCTTGTTGATGATTATTCAGCAATTAGTTGTGATTCTGGTGCTCTTGCAAGAGGGAGGCAACTATTCTTTTTCTCTTTGCATCTCCTGTGGCTATTTATTTATCTCAGTACCATAAAAATAACTCCTGTATTTTCTACAAAGCTTAGCATAAATATAATAAGGCAGAGTAGATTATTCTTTCTTACTGGAAATGAAACCCATGATTCTTCTCCAACATGCTATAGTATGCTGATTTATGATAAGCATGTTCTTTAAAAATGAAAATAAATCATTTTTATGGGAGTTGCCCTCATGTTTATTTCAGATGGCAAAATGCTGAAAAGAACCCCATGTGCATAATACAGTGTGGTTACATGGCTGAAATTGAGGAAAACTTCCCCTGCTTGACAGCAAATCACTATAATATGCATTACTGTAGGATTCTCTTTATTGTATTCCAGTATCAGGAGATTTGTGTAGTCAGTGTGGTGTATTAATGAACTAAACTCTCACATTGAGATCAGAGTTCAAATTATTTGTGCACTGTACATTTTATGTATGAAATAAGTGGATAATTGTTCTGAGCTATTAAATTGCCTCTTTATCCTCAGTCCTCTTCAGGGGATGCCTAGTTCTTCAGACTGAAGTGTTTATACACATTAAGTTATAATTGAACTTTATCATTTTGAAATTTTCAACCACATTTAAGTATTTCAAAACTTATACTAATGATATCTAGAGAAATGAGGCTTGAAAATTTAGAAAAAAAATGTGTTTTAAAGGGGATTCTTATGGCTATAAAATGGTTCTGGAAAATAACATTTAGATAACATTCACATGAATACATGGGTGAGAAATAAGTAGCCTTCCTTTAAAAGTTCTTTTAATTTAAATTTGCTGACAAATGGTTAGGAAATGTTTAAAAATTTGCTTAACACAAGTGACTCAAAATAATTTTTTTGCTGATCATAAAATATAATAGTTCTTTCACTGAGATAAAATTTTATTTGTATAAATATTCTTGAAACTAACAAAAATATTACTTCAGTTTGTTATTATTAACACTCTTAACAAGGGAAATTCCTGTCTATACTTTAATATTAAAAAATACTTATACAGAGTGGATGAAATGAAGACAAAGACAAATTGTAGATGATTTTCTTAAAAATAATAATCCTACTGTTCTACTTAGATATGCAGAATAAAGGAGATTCATAGTATTCAAAGGCTAGTTTATAAACCCTAGAACTCTATGAAAGTTAATTTACCGTATTCTTTATACCATAAAATCTGCTCCCTACATTATGGCAGCTACAGTCTATGGTACTTGGTTGGCAGAGGAAAATGGATTATAAGAGATACAATTAAAAAGAAAGTATTCACTTTCATGAAATGAATTACAGTTATTTTTTTCATACTCAAATATATATATTTAAATTTAACAAGTAAAAACTTACACCTACTATGTACATAATACTATATAAAAGATAAAAAATGAATGTCAAAGAAAATCTGAAAAATCTTCTAAACAATTCACAATAAATTTGAAAATGAAAGATAAAAATAAAAATAGCAATTCAAGATAATTAATGATTAAGGTTAAGTAAATGTAATAAGTGCTATATGTTTTCAAAAAAGGCAAATCAGATGAGGAAAGTCTTGTTAGAAGAGATGATACAGACTTGATCTTGAGGACTATAGAACATTTGGGTAAAAAATAAAGTAAAAAATAATAATAATTACTTGAGTTTAGTGAACATTGAGATAGTTTGATAGGATAAATTTTCCTTAAGAGTTCAGATGAAATAAAGAAGGTATAATAAATTAGCATCCATGGTAGACTAAGAGCTCCCCAAAGATGTCTACACCCTAATCTCTGAAAACTGTAAATATACTACCTTATATGTATGGCAAAAGAAATACCAATGGCATTAAAAGCATTTAGGTGAGGAGATTATCCTGGATTACCCAGGTGAGCCAAATGTAATCAGAGGGTCCTTATAGAAGGAAAGCAGGAGGGTCAGAATCAGAAAAGGCAACATGAGGACTGGAGCAGAATCAGTGAAAGAGATGTGATTATAGCACTGAAGATGGAGGAAGGGGCCAAGAGCCAAGGGATGCAGTTGGCCTCTAGAAACTGGAGAAGGCAAATAGTGGATTCTTCTTTCAGAGCCTTCAGAATAAAACAGCCCTTGTGACCCTTTGACTTTAAGTCAAATAAGACAGATTTCAGACTTCTGGCCTCCAGAACTGTAAGACAATAAATGTGTTGTTTTAAGCCACTGAATTTGTGTTAATTTGTTACTACAGTAGGAAACTCATATAAGATCATTCACTTTCACTCAGCCCTGACTCCTAGATATTTTCCATTAATGTGAAGTGAGAGCTTTGAGAAAAAAACAGAATAATGGAAAGCACCTACATCTGATGGAATGTACTAATAATGAAGAAAAGTCACACTAAAATTAGTTAGTTATCTAACTCAAAATAAATTATAATTAATTAAAATGTGATGGTCTATCAATAGATGAATTGATACAGAAGATATGGCACATATATACAATGGAATATTACTCAGCCATAAAAAGAAAAGAAATTGAGTTATTTGTAGTGAGGTGGATGAACCTAGAGTCTGTCATACAGAGTGAAGTAAGTCAGAAAGAGAAAAACAAATACCATATGCTAACACATATATATATGGAATCTAAAAAAAAAAAAAGGTTCTGAAGAAACTAGGGGCAAGACAGGAATAAAGACGCAGATGTAGAGAATGGATTTGAGGACACGGGGAGTGGGAAGGGTAAGCTGGGACGAACTGAGAGAGTGGCATGGACATTATACACTACCAAATGTGAAATAGATAGCTAGTGGGAAGCAACTGCATAGCACAGGGAGATCAGCGGTGATCTGTGACCACCTAGAGGGGTGGGATAGGGAGGGTGGGAGGGAGACGCAAGAGAGAGGAGATATAGGGATATATGTATATGTATAGCTGATTCACTCTCTTATAAAATAGAAACTAACACAACAATGTAAAGCAATTATACTCCAATAAAGAGGTTAAAAAATGCGGTGGTCTATTAGTATTTCCCATTTTGTAATCTGTGTCCACTTTTTACTCTTTGACATCTCTCATCTCTATACACACATACACATTTTCACTTTATTATTATCTTAATATATGTATTTCTTCATTTTATTAATGGTTCTGTAACTTTTCTTTGTATGTAAAGATACTGTGTGAATGTAGGTTTTATATTTTACTCCATTGGTAATATAACTTAGAATACTGAATAATAAATGAATAAGCCAAATAACCAGATTAGAACAAATCTGATTAGATCATTATAGATCTTCACAGATAAAAGTAAGTCAGAGATTTATATAGAAAATGTAATGAGGATCAGATCTATTTTGTAAGAAAGGGACTTTGGGTCATGTACCCAGAGAAAATGTCTTTCAACTATGAAGAAATATGTGTGCTATCTATTTATAACAATCTCACATAAATCCTAAAACTTCTCCTTTTGTAAAATGAGTCATATTCATACCAGTTCATCATTTATCTATATATCTATATTTTTAATCTATCTGATTTTACTCTTGGTGATTTCTTCCTATCCAGAAAACCTTCTTCAATTAAATATAGTCTCTGAACCTGAGATTTGTTAAAGAAAAAGTTAAATTCTTGGGTCTATAATTTCCAAATAAATGAAACTCATTTTAAAGACAGTGGTCTTGAAAACCAAGTCTTCAAATGCAAGAGCCAGATTTTGTGAGAGAAATTAGTTTTTAAATTCCAAAGTCTGAGTCTGAAAATCTCCGATCACAAATGTTATACCATAAAAAAAAACCAAACACATGCATGATGATACCATATCCAGCTTTTACTAAACCTCAAAGGATAGTCACTAGTATCAGCATTATTCTTCAAAACTGTCTTAGAATCTGTCACTATACCATTTAGAAATTTTTCAGTTGAACGTGTCACAAAACCCATTCCAAACAGCCATAAACAATTTAACAAATTATTGGTGCACATATATGAAAAGTCTGGAAAAATGTGGGTTTTCATCAAGGATTCATTTAATTACTTTATCTCTTCATACAGAATGTATGCTTCATCTTAAGGCTAACTGTCTTTCTTGTTAGAGGTTGGTTACCTGCACCTTTCAAGAGCTCAGGTGCTTGTTTTTATTTAACCATGTTTAAAGTATAATTTTTTTGTAGATTCTCAAAAGGGAGAAACTTCATTTCTAGAAGCCAGTGTCTCCTCAAATAAGATTAGGAGTGTGTATGCTGAAGTTATGTGATCGATAAGGATGTGTGATCTGCTGTTTATCTTGAATCAAACTGGGACCATGTAGAGCTGGAATTGGGGACCACTTTCATCTTAAACACCCGGGCTGCAGTTGGAAGTATACATTGGTATGGTGAAGGCAACTACTACCAGCTTGAGAAAGTTTTCAGGAATTTTGCCAGCTAGTTGAAATCAGCCACATTGGGAGCATTTACAACATGAAAGTCAGCAAACACTATAAATCAAAGCCCTTTTAATTTTTTTTAATTCCAACAGACCCAGTTTACCAACACATTGCTAGTTGTGTACCACCAACATATGAATTATAAACATGTTATAGTACACTTGTTCACTGGAAATCTACTTCATAATTTAAAAAATCAATAAATTCAACAATATTGATAATTTCAAAATAAATGTAATAAATGAAAGAAATCTGACTTTCCCTCTGCAAAAACAATATTTAGACACTCCACAATTCCATTTTTATAAAATGCTAGAAAATACCAAAGTTAGGTGGTGTATTAGAAAGCAGATCAATCTGCTTTCTTGTCTTGGGTTGTTGCAGGACCAAGGAGTGAGAGAATTACAAGGAATCTTTTGGGAAGTGATGCATAAGTTAAACATCTTGGTTGTGGTGATGGTTTCATGGGTATTTACATATTCAGACTTATCAAATTATACATTTAAATAAGGCCATTTTATTATACAGCGATTAAAATTCAATAAAGCTGTTTAAAAAAACAGCAAAAACACTTAAACAGCAAAAAACTAACAAAAAATGGCATCATTAAGAAAAAGAAGAGCCAAGGTACAGACTGGAAGAAAATAATTACAAATCATATATCTGATAAAAGACTTGTATCCCAAATATAAAAAGAATAAACCAACTCAATAATAGGACAAACAGCCCAATTTTTAAATGGTCAAATATTTTAATGCACATTTCACTGAAGAATTATATAAGAGGCTAATATGTACATGAAAAGATTGTCAACATCATTAGCTACCAGGAGAATTCAAAGTGAAGCCACAATGAGCTAACATCACAAACCCACTAGACTGTCTGTAATAAAAAAGACTGGTTGCATTAGTTTATGAGGGCTGCCATACCAAAGTACCACAAACTGGGTAGTTAAGCAAAAGAAATTTATTGTCTAACAGTTCTGGAGTCTAGAAATCTGAAAACACTGTTTCAACAGGGTTGGTTTCCTTTGATTGGCTGTGAGGAAAGTTTCTGTTCTCAGTACCTCTCCTTGGCTTTCAGATCTCTGCCTTCATTTTCATATGGTATTCTCTTTGTATAGGTCTGTTTCTGTGTCCAAATTTCCCTTTTTATAAAGATATCAGTAATATTGGGTTAGGACTCACTCCATAACCTCACCTTAATCCTCATTATCCCTGTAAAGACCCTATCTCGAAATTTGCTCACATTTTGAGGCACTGGGGGTTAGAGAACTCCAACAGTCTTTTTTTGGGGGACACAATTCAACCCATAACAACACTAATATCAAATACAGGTGTGGAGGTGAACAACCTAGATCATTCATGTAATTTTGGTTGGAATGTAAATTGTACAGCCACTTGGGAAACTACTTTGTCAATAAATAAAAAAGTTAAACATAATCTTCCCTTACTATCCAGCAATTTCATTCCTAGGAATCTATCTAAGATGAGTGGAAATACAATGAAATTGTAGAGGAATATTTATAGTAGAATTATTCAAATTATACATAGATTTTCATAGCAGCCAAAACTGGATACTGGATATTATTCAAATGTCCAACTAAAATGCAATATATCCATACAGTGGAATACTATTCACAATAAAAATGAACACAAAAAATAATGGAGGGACTTCAAAAAAATATGATACATGAAATCAGTCATAACCAAAACATATAATTCCATTTATGTTGAATATCAAAAAAAGCTAATTTTATAGAAACAGAAAGCAAATCAGTAGTTAGCTGGGGCTGGGATAGGAGTGGAAATTGATTTCTAATAGACACAAGGGAACCTTAAGGATTGATGGAGATGTTTAAAACTGAATTGTAATGGTTGCAGAACTCTATAAGTTTACTAAAAATCAGTGAACTATACACTTAAAATGAGTGAATTTTATGCTATTTAAATTATAGTTTCATAAAACAGCTAAAAATAAGTTTATTTTAGTACTCCAAACAAACAACAAAAGTTGCTTGCAGAAGGACATCAAAAGGAGAGATATTCAAAAGTGGATAGACTTAAAATATATTTTGGAGATAAATGTAGAGTTCTGAAGCTAGAGATTGGATGGTGATGAAACATGTGACACATAGGTATCTGACTTTAGAAAATGAGTGTGTGGTGTTCCTTTTTCAGAGATAGGAAATAAATATGAAGAAACATTTCTGGGGAAAGAAAATCAAGAGTGCAGCAGTATAAATTCTAACTTTGATGAGATAATTGTGAGATATCCAAGTGAAGACAAGTTTGCAGCTTGAGCTCAATAGTGATGTCATGGCTGGAAATATAAATTTGTTATACATCAGCATTTAGGTGCTGTTCAAAGCATGGAAAAAAATTACTTAAACAAAATAACAACAGAAGTAATATATATTTGGAAAAGAACAAGGAGGAATTCCAGGTAGAGAAGTAGGAAATAACAAAAGAGTCTGAGATGAACATCTACTCAAATATCAAGTGTAGAAATACAGAGAGTAAGAGATAGAGTTAGATACAGAGACTTAGATAGAGTTAGAGATGGAGGTAGAGATAGAATACAGTAAGTGATAGAGATAAAAATAAAAATGAGCAAGAGCAAGATTTATCACAGGGATTATGGGGGGTCACTATGTGGGAGTAAAGTGTTCATGCTGATAATTAGTGGTAAATATTTTTAGAAAAGTAATTTTCCAGTGGCAGACCTTGAATGCCATAGTAAGTAATTTGAGCTTTTTCCTCAGCACAATTGATTTATTTAATGTTTCTGAGTAGGGAAATTTTATGCTGAGAATGGTGGTTTAAGAAAAAAAAATTCAATAGAATGATTTAAGGGATTGGACCTTTAAAAAAATCTTGGGGCTTCCCTGGTGGCGCAGTGGTTGAGAGTCCGCCTGCCGATGCAGGGGACACGGGTTCGTGCCCCGGTCCAGGAGGATCCCACATGCCGCGGAGCGGCTGGGCCCGTGAGCCATGGCCGCTGAGCCTGCGCGTCCGGAGCCTGTGCTCCGCAATGGGAGAGGCCACAACAGTGAGAGGCCCGTGTACCGCAAAAGAAAAAAAAGAAAAAAAAAATCTGTATATGTATTCACTAAAGTCAAATAACTCAGGAAGATAATTCCAATAGTGTTGATCATTTCATGCAAAATTCACTTAATATAATCTTTTTCTTCAAACTTGGAAGGACACAGCAACATTCTCCTTGGATATGACAGAGTAATAAAGTATAGTTCTGCTATAAGAAAAATGCATTTTACTTGTGGAAAATGTAAATATAAATTTTAACAAAGTTGCACTACCACGGAATCTTTATCACATCATATAGCTACCAAGTGGATGTATAGCCAATACTTGAAACCCAATGGTAGGGCAAGGATTTTATCTATTTGTCTCTTTATTTCTATTAATTTCCTCACAAACATAAAGAGCAAGTTAAGTGGATCAGTGGTTTTAAAACTGTTCAACAACCTTTCTCAAAATACGGAATTCAAATATATCAGACATTTGAAAGTAGTGATACTTTGAATAAGATACAAGCCTAGCAGTCATTCCCTAACATACACCACAAGAATCCTTAGATTCTACTAATCATAGATTGAAAGTCATTTTGACTAGATAATCACAAAGTTAATTTGAAGTTCCAATATTATGGGTTTTTTTTGTTTTTGTTTTTTGTTTTTGTTTTTTGCCGTATGCGGGCCTCTCACTGTTGTGGCCTCTCCCATTGCAGAGCACAGGCTCTGGATGCGCAGGCTCAGTGGCCATGGCTCACGTGCCCAGCTGCTCTGCAGCATGTGGGATCTTCCCGGACCGGGGCACGAACCCATATCCCCTGCATCGGCAGGCGGATTCTCAACCACTGCATCACCAGGGAAGCCCCAATATTATGTTTTTAATGATTATCTTCCTTTCACAATTATCTGTCATTCTGAAGCAGACAGATACCAATCCTCTCCCTGACTTCTGATTAACGTAAGCAGACCATTACTTGCAACGGCAATAGAAAGCTAAGAAGCAATGTCTTTGCCAAAGAAAACACTCTTTGATATTCCACTGAATGTTGTAGATATTACTAGGTAACATAAGCAAAAGAAGGGAGCTAGTATGAAAAGACTTAAGAAATGGCTACTAGGGAGCCAAAAACAGCTAACATCTATAGTGAAGCAGAGTGTGTCTAGACAAAAAGACCTGTGTCTTTTTAAACTATCCCAGCTCTTGATATGACCTTCTGTCTTATGTTCCAGGAACATCTTCTTGTGCACATATGCAGTACTTTTTCTACAGGATATATATAGGAGCAGAATTACAGAAAATTGAGTATGTGCATCTTCAGTTTTACTGGATAATTCTATATTATCTTCCAGATTAATTGATTCAGTTTATTTCTCATTAGCAAAATATAATTGTTCATCTTTCTCTATATATCTTCCAGCCTTTATATAATTGTCAAAGTATATATTTTTCCAGTTTATGGGTGAAATATGATATCTCATGGTTGTTTTTTCTAGTTTTTCAACTCTGATTACTAATAAAACAGAATATTTAAATATATTTATTGGTTATTCAAGTTTATTTTTTATGATTTGCTTGTTCATAGGTTTAACACATTCTATTAGGCACTTTGTTTAATTTCTTATTTTTTTAACATCTTTATTGGAGTATAATTGCTTTACAATGATGTGTTAATTTCTGCTTTATAACAAAGTTAATCAGCTATACATATACATATATCCCCATACCTTACTTTCTTATTTTTTTCAGAGTTTTATTTCATTATTGATATCAATTTTACCTAGGGTTTTGTGCTATAATCATTTTCTCAAAATCTGTGACTGGTGTTTTAATTTTATTCATTCTACAGATATTTTTAGTTTCATCATAATCACATTTTTCAGTAATGTTCTTAATGTTTTCATCTTTCTGCTTTTGTTTTAAATTCCTTTCATACTCTGAAGTCATAAACATAGGCTTTATATTTTCTTCTGAAAATTTTCAAGGATTGTCTTTTATGTATATATTATATCTAATACATAAAAAGTTTTATTTTGTAATCTAGTTTGAATCAAATATAGTTTTAATTTTTCTTCAGAGGGGAAAAATGTTCTAGCTAGGTTAATTTAATGATCTCTTCCCCCAATAGTTTATCTCTCTCTCAGAGTCATTTTTTAATATTTGTGCATGTATGCTGTCTCTTTCCTGTCCCATCTCTATTAACCTATCCATTAGCCAATACTAAGCTATCCTAATTATACTTTATTATATTTTTGTTTATTCTGTATTAGAAAATATTTTTACACTTTTTCTCCCCAATTATGTTATTAGCTTAAGGAAAGCAAACACTGTATCACTATTTTAAAATATTTGTAATTAACAAAGTGAGAGAGTGTCAAAGAATGGAAAGATGATAGGAGGGAAAAATGAGGGAAGAAAGAAAAAGAAAGAAAGAAAGAGAAATAGAGATAAGAAGGGAGAGAGGGAAATAGTAAGGAATGGAGAGTGTTTTGTTTTTTTCTTGTTTCAATATTTTTCTAAACAAGTGGTTATGTTTCCAGAAAATTGATTGTAAAAATCACAGAAAAATCCAAAGCCAAGAAAAATAACAAGGGTGTATTTTATCCCATAAGTAATTATCTATAAATAAAGTTAAAATATTATGTACTCTGGAGCACACTTAGTATACTTAGTATAGTTATAAGATTGGTATAAGAATTCAATTTGCTTAGGAAACAAACTGACCTGTCTCTACCACTTTCTAACTGTGCAAAATGAGCAAAGTATCTATACACCTCAATTTCCCCTCCTATTAAATAGAGTAATATTTACCTTATAGGATGGTTAAAAAGATTAAATAAGGAATGAATGCAAAGTACTTTCCAGTGTCTAGTATACCTTAAGAAATAAATATGTTTTAGTAATTACAAAAACAATTACTTAGAATTGTCAGGAAAAGGATCTCCACTGGTTAATTTTGAAATATATATGAGTTTGAATAGTACATATTAGCCAACCATTTGGGGGGCATGAATTTAAAATGAAAATGGTGATATTTAATATGTGTTCTTTTTTTTACCAGTTAAAAATGAATGCAGCCAAATAAAATTCATTTTTACAGTGTATATGTGTTCTGGTAGAGTAAGAAATAAAAAGATAAGTTTCACTAGATAAACAAATCTACAAATCTATACTTATAATAATGATAATGTAATATTGAGTTATAACCAGTGCATAAATTTTCTATGAGTCCATACTTATATAAATAAATGATTGAATGAGCTAATGAGGTGGGAGGAGAATAGACAAATATCTTGTGCAGAAATATTCCAAATAATTTATGTAAATACTCCTATCTCAAGGAGTGGATCACAATTTTGTGTATATATATAGGCTGCACATAGTGACTTCCTACCAGATATTTAAATATGAAAAAGAACGAAAAGAGTAATTTTACCTGGCAAATGCAATCTTAGCCAGGTGATCAAGGATAATACCAACACTGATAAGCCATGCTGATATTATGTATCCTTGGTATGATGTGATGAGAATGATACTTTATCCTCAAGCCCATAACTCCAGTCTAATCATGAGAAAAATATCACACTATCCAAATTAAATGATAGTCTACAAAATAACTGACTATTACTCCTCAAAACTGTCATGGTCTTCAGAAACAAGGAAAGTCTGAGAGACTGGTATAGTGGAGCCTAAGTAGATGTGACAACTAAAAGTAATGCAGTATCCTGGATGGGATCCTTGTACAGAAAAAGGATATTAGGTAAAAGCTAATGACTTTACTTAATAATAACAAGCTAATATCAGTTTATTAGTTCTGACAAACATACCATACTAAGTAAAATGTTAATAATACGGGAAACTGAATGTGGTGTGTACCCAAAATACCCAAAGATGCACTGTCTTTGCAGCTTTTCTGAAACTCTAAAACTATTCTAAAATAAAGTTTACTTTTAAAAATCTCTGTGGACAAAAGAAGAGTTAAGTGGCTATGAACATGAATTATTTTCTTATATTGCACCAAAATGTAATTAACTGTATTTATCAAACACAGCTAGAAGTGAAATCATTGTAAAGAAAGGCCTGTCAAATTAAACACTAGATGAAGGAAAGCAAATGTATTCCTGTTTTTCAATTGAGGGAAAATGGAATATTCAATGAGAAAGAAATTGGCAGTCAGTAAATATAATATCTCAAAGTATAAATAAAGATTAATCTTTACTGGGATTTTGGGTCAGTTTGTGAGTATCAAATCAACAGAGAGAAAAAAGAAATTAAAATAGAATATTGGGGCAGGTTAAGTTGTAGTATTTCAACATAATTAAGTTTTATAATTACCAACCATGGACCATAAAATAAATATGTTACTAAATATGCTCAAACCCCAGTATACAACTAATTCACTTGTGATAACTGACTGAAGCAGATTTTTTTTTAAATTGAATGTTAAAAATTGTTTCTAAAGTATATAGTTTTAAGTTTCACTAACTTCTATAGTTTGGAAAATTATTTTTGTTTTGGGTGAGATATAAAGAAACATTAAAGTACCAGTTTAGTTTAAGCAATAAACATATCTATTACTGAAAAAGTCTCAGAGAACTTAAAAATCCGTAAAAATCCTTAAAAATATTTAAAAACCTTAAAAATCTATTATAAGGTGTCTTCTGTTTACTGTAGGGGCATTTTTAGATAAATTTGAGTGAACAAATCAATTCAAAGCATCTTATGTGGTGTAACATTTACTGGAAAGTCTTATTATTTCTCTATATAATAATGATTCCCCTACAATTTAAAATATGTGTAAAGTAACAGTAAAGTTGACATCAACAGTGAAGTGAGATTAATTGATACTGAGTGCAAAATGATTACTAAAGTCTTCAAAGTGCACAGATATGGAAGACTTTACTATTATAATCTTCTGCCTTTCTAATAAGCCACAAATGCACCAGACAGAATAAGCAAAAATCAATTGAATAATTCAAAATGAGTCAAATATTCTAACCACAGTTCTTATGGTTACATTAATGGATTTTTTTTTAAATGGCAAAAACACAAACTTAAAGCATTAATCCAAAAGGATCTGAGGTCATTTCCAAGTCAATGTGATAAATGATTTCAGGTTCATCAGTACTTAAGTTTGCAAATTGGGAGTGTTGTGCTGCAAAACAAGAAATGCTAATGCTGGTCATGTTTCATCTGCTGTTTTCAGTCTTCATTTAGTGCATATCTGTTTTGTTCCTACCCTTTATTAAATAGTTCAGTAACTCCTCATCATCCGTAGATTTATTTTTCAACTGTGGTTCAGAGACCTCTGTTGGTTCATGAAACTATTCTCAGAGTTGCAAGAATTATCAAAATTATTTCTATTTTGTCTTTGCATTTGAAGAAATATTACACATACTTCCACACAGACATACTTTATAATTAAGTACTGTCATATGATTCATTTGCCTAAATTCACATTCATGTTTAAAATCATATTGGCATCAAGTAGCATTTTTGTAACTGGCAAGGATGTTAAAAAATGAACATATATGAATTTAAATACATGAATGCCATATATATATATATAATGTTATTACATTTAGACTGAATAAAAATTGGTTTGAATTACATATGAATAAGGAAAAATGATAGTACAATTGAGTCATAATAAAAGAATGCAAAAATGTAGGCATTCCAAAATCAAAATACTTGCATATTCTGTTGGATATTCATATTTTGCAAACATATGTCATAGACACAGTCTTTGTAATTTTGTAAGAGTTCATTAGTTCAGTAGCAAAGTCTCAATGAAAAATTTTCTAAAAATGTCTTTTTTAGTATATACTCCTTAGGGATTGCCCATTAAAACAATGGCTTAGTTGATAACAGCAATTTTGTCAGTGATAACTAAAATGTGACTAATAAGAAACTAAATTGATAATAATAAATACATACATACATTTCTACTTTAAATTCAACATCTGTAACTTAGTTTCCATAAATCAACATCAACTGTTATAATAAATCTATGTAGCTAAATTCTATTTTATTTGAAGCTTTCTTTGCCTTTAATTTATATGTTTTGTTTATAGTTATAGAAGGACTATGAATGTAAAATTTTAAATAAAAATTTAGGTGTGTGTATATTTATTTAAAATTGTAATACAGAATTATGGCAACATTAGAAGGCTGTGAAAAATACCATTTCACTCACTCAGTAATTAAAAATGGAATAACCTCGGTCTCTTTTGAGATGTTTGCTTGTTACTGGTAGTATTACCTTCTTTCATGGTTGGTGCAATGATCTTGAAAAGGAAACCAATGAATCCTATTTCCACTCTGCATTCAACAGCTTTTTTCCTGGAGTCATCAAGTGCCTCATTTTCCATCTATAATTATTTTTTTAAAAAAAAGGTTCATTTTTTATTATAACTAAATGATGAAAAGAATTGTTATACTTTGTTTCTACTTTGCTGGGACCCAATAAATAGGATCTATTGACAAATGACTTCTTTGTTAGTTATATATGAAAAAAAAAATATTATTTAGTTTGAAATCTAGGCTTCTGCTTCTGTCCATAATGGAATAACTAGAATCTACCTACACTATTTTTTCTGCAAGCAACTAGAAAAAATGACAAACTATATGACAAGTGTTTTTAGGCATTTTATAATAGGTAGTGCATATACATGGTAAATGAGAGAAGGGAAAGAAAACCCCTGAGGTGACCCCAACTTTCTGTCTAGAGGCAATTTCATTAATTAAGTTGCATACATAGAAAACACAGGTGGTCTCATTCAGTTGAGGGAACAGAGATTGGAGCTAAAGGACCCTGATACACCTAGAATTTAAGGGATGAGAGCACTGGAGACAGTGGATTCCAGAAAAGATCTCAAAAATTATTCCTGGGGTCCACTTGAGTATTTGGCTCACTACTAAACCAGTCACAAGGTAGAATTCTATATTTTGGGAAAGAATAACCGAATACCTATAAGTGGAACAAGTTCTAGAGATCCCAGTAAGAAGCGTTCACTAGAAAATGTTTGAATTCTGACCAATCAGAGGGGAGAATCTAGGACATTTAGTAAGAATTCAAAAATCGTGTACCTTGATAGAAGGGATAAATCGGTCTTTGAATGAAACCATCATTAAATCTACCCTATAGAAGCTTAAAAAACAAATCTTAAAAGGATCAAGCTGGGCTTCCCTGGTGGCGCAGTGGTTGAGAGTCCACCTGCTGATGCAGGGGACACGGGTTCATGCCCCGGTCCGGGAAGATCCCACATGCCGCGGAGTGGCTGGGCCCGTGAGCCATGGCCGCTGAGCCTGCGCGTCCAGAGCCTACGCTCCGCAATGGGAGAGGCCGCAACAGTGAGAGGCCTGCGTACCACACAAAAAAAATTAAAACAATAAAAAAAAAAAGGATCAACCTAATCCATACATGCATAATATATACTGCCTGCCAGAACAAAACCCACTATTCTTTAAAGGACAACAATGGAATCCATCACACAACACTGTAAAATATATAACATCCAGCATGCAATAAGTGGCCAACAAGGCAGAGTAGAAAGAGCTCACCTTCTCCCACAGGCACATCAAAATTATAACTATTTACAGAGTAACTACTGATGAGAATAACCTGAAAACTAGCAGAAGAGATCTTCAACTAAATATATAAAGAAGGCACACGATTAGAAGGGGTGGAGGGGCAGAGACACAGTATAGTCAAGACTCATACCCCCAGGTAAGTGATCTGCAAATGGGAGGATAATCACAGAGCTTCTCCCCTTGTAGCCCAAAGCCCACTGAAATTACTCAAACTAGCTAATCCTAAACTGTTCATCCTGCCTCTTTACCTTTCCCTCAGCAACCCCAGTAAAGGCTCTAGCCTAAAACTATAACTTGCTCCTGCTTCTGCTTCCTGACCAAAACCTGGTGTTCTTCTTATGGCCCTGTGTGGGGACACATGCGTCTTGTTTGTAGAACTGTGAGTAACATTAAACTTGTCTTTCAATGACACTGACCTCTCTAAGTCACATTTATAAATTAAGACTTGGGCCCAGAACAAAGTAAAATATATAAATAATCTAAAGGGAACGTAGTCTACTGAGTGGGGACCCCAAAATATGTCCATATCCTAATGTCCCGAACCTGCGAATATTACCTTATCTGCCAAGAAAACATGATTAGTTTAAGAATCTTGAGAGGAGTAGCTTACCCTGGATGATGATGTTGATGATGATTATAAATAAAATCACACATATCCTTTAAGAGAGAGACAGAGTGAGTTCCAACACACAGCGGAGAAGGAAATGTTAAAAAGATGGAGCAGAGAGAGATTCAGCCACAAGCCAAAAAATGGCCATAAGAAGCTGGAAGAGGCAAAGAATGAATTTTCCTCTAAAGCCTTCATATGGAACATAGTCCTGCCTAAATCTTGATTTCAGACTTTTGGCTCACAAAACTATGAGATAACAAATTTCTATGGTTTTAAGCCACACAATTTGTTGCAATTTGTTATAGCAACCCTAATACCGTTTATCGTACTGAGAAGAATTTTAAAAAGCATGGTAGAAGAAGCCTAGATTGCCTTAAAGTGACTGTAGAAACATGGACATTGAAAGTGATTCTAAAGATAGCTCAAAAGGAAGTGCAAAACACATTGGAAACCAGAGGAAAGGTGATCCTTGTTTTATACTGGCAGAGAACATGGCTGAATTATGTTCTACTAGCTGGAAAGCAGAACTTTAAGTAATGAATTTGGATATTTAACTGAGGAGATTGAGGTCTAAAAAAATCGTTGAAGGTTTGTGTTTGTTTTTTTGTTTTTTTATTTTTCTTGCTCATGTGAAGTGTGAGAGAACAAGATAAATTGAGAAATAAACTGTTAAGCAAAAAAGGAGTCAGAACTTGATGATCTGGGAAATTCTCAGCCTATCCAGATTGCAAAAGATGCTAAAATTAGGACATTCAATATTAGGAAAGTATGCACTGGAGAGAAGCCCAAGTGTGTAACTGAACAACTTTTGCTAATAATGTTAGGCATGTGACTCATGGATCAATCCACCCGGCTCGGCAGAAAGTAGCAATAGAGATGCAATTATCCAGGAAAGATATGTGGAGGAACCTCTTGTGTAATGGTTTGAATCACAGTAACATAAAGACTACCTACAGGTTTTTGATAATTGTATACTAACAAAAACACTGGACTGAAAGCAACAGAGGCAGAGCGACATTAAATAAGGTTGTCAGAATCCTTAAATTCTTCAGACAGGAAATAGGCTGTTAAACTACCCAGATGCAAATATGTGCTACCCTTTAAAAAAAAAAAAAATTCTGAGAACAGAGGCTTGGGCCGAGAAGGCAAAGCTGTGGAGACCAAGAACTATGTATGACATTACAGGCACAGAGGGCAGAGCTGTGAGCCTCAAAGAATTATTATCAGGTCTTAAAATCTAATAGAATTTGCCGTGCTGGATTTTGAACTTGCTTGGGAACAGAAACTCCTTTATTTTTTCCATTTTTCTCCCTTTTGGAATGAAAATTATCTCTATATTATATTATATTATATTATATTATATTATATTATATTATATTATATTTTATATTATATTATCTCATCCCTATCAAACCATAGTACTAGGGAAGCAGTTAACTTGTTTCCTAGTTTCACAGGTGCACAGATATAGAAAAAATTTGAATCAGGATCATTCTAAGACTTTCACACTCACCTAATTTAAATGATGAGATTTGAGATTTTTGAGCCAATGATATTTAGATGAGGTTTTAGACTTGAGCAGATGGTGCAATGGATAGAGACTTTGAGGTGTGTTGGTATAAAGTGAATATATTTTGAAGTAGACCACACGTGAATTTTTGGAGGCCAGAAATCAGACTGCAGTAGACTAAGAAATGCCCTCTCCTGCAAAGATATATTCACTTCCTCTTTCCAGAATTTGTGAGTTTCATCTAATATGGCCAAACAGTGTTAGTTTCCTCATATGGGAAAATATGCAATTAAGTTCAAGGAGGAATTTATCCAGGATTATCTGAGTAGGCCCTTAATTCAGTCAAATGTATGCATCCTTATAAGAAGTTTGTTTCACACACATGAGGACCAAGGCAAAGATTGGAATGAAGCATCTACAAGCCAAGAAATTTCAGGCAGTTACCAGAAGCTGAAAGAGTCAAGGAACAGAACACAGAACCTCTGGAGGAAGTGCAGTTCTGCTTACACAATGATTTTAGACTTCTGGCCTTCAGAAATGTGAAAGAATACATTTCTGTGATTTTAATCCACCCAATTTGTGATAACTTGTTATAGCACCCACAGTAAACTAATGCATGCAACTTCTGGAGATGAAAAATAAAGTATATGAAACAAAAATTTGACTAGAAGAGATTAAAAACTATTGGAGAGAATAGAATTTAACATTTGTAAACTTGAAAACATAGAAATAGAAACTATTCAATCTAAAGCACCAAGAGGAAAAAGAAAAAATCTGAAAAAAAAATGAACACATCCAGGGACCTGTGAGACAACATCTAGAAGTACAACGTACTTATAATTGGAGTCTCAGAAAATAAGGAGAGATGGTATTTGAAGAAACAAAAGTTTTACAAATTTGATAAATATCATGAATCCAGAGATCCAGATATTTCAACAAACAGAAAGCAGATAAAATAAAAATAAAGTAATACCTATGAACCTCATCAAATTCCTGAAAAGTGGTAAAGAATAAATTTTAAAATCAGGCAGATGGGAAAAATATTATATTTGAGGGAACAATAAGAAGAGTGACTACAGGCTTTTCATCTAATGTGATAAAAATCAAGATGATTGGTGTCTTTAAATTGCTAAAAGAAAAAAATAGTCAACTATAACCAGCCAAAAATTCCTTCAAAAGTGAGGATAAGATAAAGCCAATTTTAGAAAAACTTAAGCCTAAAGATTTGTCCCCAGCAAGCTTGCACTACAAGAAATTGTAAAAGAAAATTTTCAGATACAACAAAATGATACCACGTTAAACTTGATCTTCACATGGAAAGCCAAACACTGGAAATGGTAAATTATAGGTAATTGCAAAAGTTATTTTTCTCATTTTGTGAAAAAAAATCTTGAAAAGTTAATTGACAAATTAAAGCAAAATTAATTACAATGAATTGAGGGGTTAAAACACATGCAGAAGGCAACAACAGCACAAAAACTTTACAATCCAATTCATGGAAAGTTTTAAAGAAACAGAGAATGCATAGAGATCATTTTGACCTGTTTTACAACTTTTGTTTTGGAACACATTTCTGTGAATCAATTTATTTACATTTGCAGAGTGTAAGTGCTTAAATTGCAAAAAAATATAACACCAGGAATTTTATTAAATACTGCTATTATTCTGTTTGTCTACATGCTCCAGAGGAAAAAACGTTGCATTTGTTCCTTAATATAATTAGGGAGTCTTTCACATAAGTTTACAAATGATGATGATAATGGTTAGCAAATGGAATATACAATCCCATCATCTGAGGGTTTTTTTTTCCCCTATAGATCCCCTAGTATCCAGTGTTTGTTACTTAAAATAAATTTCATCTTTTACAAAAAAATTGAACCCTAACTGGAGAAAAATTAACTGTAAGATTTAGCTGAAGTATTTTGCCATTGTTTTATTTTTAAAATCCTATTTACATAATCTAACATGTTTATTCAAAATACATTTATTTGTGATAACCAATATTTTTGCACTAACTGGCATACCTACCTAATTAAAACATGTAGAAACTTCTTCAGTTTTCTCTGTCAGAAAAATAAACAAATTGGATGGGAAACCAGTGAGATGCATTTCACAATGATGTTAAGTTTATTAACTAAATACATGAGCAAGCAGAACTGCCAATGTTTTATTATATGTTTTTTCCCATAAGTGTAATGGAGAATACTAATTACTCCATATCTGCAAAACTATACTGAAACTTTCTATAGATTACTTTAAATATGACATAAATATTAGAACTTTTCAGCAATGGCTGAAGATATTCTTTTCTCTCCCTTTTCCCATGTTTCCCAGAATTGAGAAACTTAGATGTTATTTTAGTGGGTGAAACCTACAATGGAGTTCAATGGTGAGGTAGACACTTTGTTCTCTAACTAAGGAGACAGGATTGGTAAGTGTGCTGGACTGTTCTCTTTCCTTCCATGCCTTCTGGTGGTGCTGGCAAGTAGCTGGTGAGACTCTATTCTGACTCTTAATGACAGGTGTTCCTGGAAAGGCTTTCTTCGAGTGAGAATGCAAAATATGAGTTAATGAACAGATTAGTTTGAAGTTGTTAAAAATGGACCTCCATTTGCTTTTATTCTATGTCATTTGGGCCTAGACAAACTAAGCAAAAATTCTTCCATGTTGTTAGCTGTATACACTTGGCTTCTACACTGGGGACTGGAAACAAATTCTCCCCATTAATAACTAATTGCTTTCTCTTGTGTAGTTATTTGCTTTTTAGGTTCGAGTAATGAATGGGTACTCTACTATTCCTGGATTCATAATACTAATAATTATTCTAGTCTCATTCTCAATTTCAGGAAGTTTGAATAACTAAAGGAATATGAAATTGACTTTGGTGGGAAACCCCCCAAGGAAAAAAAAATGTTTTCTTCTCTGTAAGACTTTTGTAGAGTTTAAACCTGCATGAATACAGCTAGTGAAAATGTAGCACTGAATTTGTTATGAAGACCAGGACAAGCCTGTTTGGAACTTGAATTTACAAATCACAACGTCCTAAATAAATCAATCTAAATTCACTACAAAATAGAAAGAAAAAGATTATGTGCTATTTGGGCTTTTGGATAGGTACTACCAGGCAGCAGGTAATTGATCTCCATACCTGTTCCTCTTGTCATTCTCTTGACCTCTTCACTTAACTTAACAAGCTCTTAATCTGTTTCCATATTAATTTTTATGCATGTCCCTGAAGCCCTTTCCACTTTTATATGCACACAGATTTCAAGCAATAACAAGCAACTTGCTCTGCAATGCAGCTTTTTTATTAATCACTATCATCAATCACTCAAAATATCCCCAAATAACTGTAAAATCCTAGGGAATAAAAAGTACATTTCTCATGCACACCCATCTTTAAGGCAGATTCTCTAATCTCTACTTTTAACAAGCCAGTTAACTCTAAATACATCGTACCTAGAAAGTTTGGAATTGTTGAAACATGGAGCAGCTAACCTTTGAGGACTTCTGTGACTTTGCCACGATATCTTAGGAATAGTACCTGCCTGTGTTCTTAGGTTGAACTGGAGATATTATATCTATTTGAATTTGAATCACAATTGTGAATGATCAGAGCAAGATCATGGATTATTCTGCATAGAAGTAACACAGTTCATCACTGAACAAACAAACAAAATAATGGTCTGTATCTGCAATGGTTTATTACCTTGTGGTGAGATAAAATAAGTTTTCTAGATCTTCACAGTTCCAAGGATAAATAATAAAATTGACAGAGTATACACTTAGAATATTCTGAGTGTAGCAATCCAATTTACCCAGAAGCAGAATAAAAGCAAAATAAAAAGGTAAAATGATTTATAATTTTATGTGTGAAGAAAAAAAAATATGTCTTGGGTTTTCTGAAGGAAATCTCTGAAACTCATGGGAATGTAGGATTAATCAAAAGATTGATTGATCTTGAAATCAAACAAAAACTGTGGTAAAAAAAGAAACATGAAAAAGGATAAAGATACCCAGATTCAGCAAACAGTAATTGTTTATGTAGAGCTAGAGAAGAAAAGTCTTCAACTTTTTTAAGTACAATGTAGTTTCAACACCTCAGGTAATCCTAGTTGAAAAGACTAGGGTAAAGGAATTGCAATCCCAAATCAGCACTGATCAAAATTTAGTGTGCATTTGAATTACCTGATATCTTGTTAAAATGTTAATTTTGATTCAGAGACTGATATTCTATATTTTCAATAAGCTCTCAGAAGATAGGGTGCTGCTGGTTCCCAGATAACCCTCTTAGTAGCAAAACACCAGAGGGTATACAGGAAAATAATCAAAGAATAGAATGTAAACAAATACTACTCAAGGTCTCTAGATGTCAAAAAGGAGAAATATGCTTTTAAGAATGACTATCTAAGTGAGGATGTATTAAACTTTAAGTAAACCCTGAAGCAGAGGCTTTGGATTCATTCAGCAAGATAAGTACCAACTCTGTGAATTTTCTGTTTTAAATATAATGTATTAATAGAAATTTGAGGTACAGTAAGGTCCACAGATCAGAACACTATTGCCATTGAAAGTTTATTATTCACAGTTTCCAAAAAGAGGGGCCATACAGGGAAGCCCTAAGTTGAGTCAGGAGGCAGAGGGAAAGGGGAGAACTGTGGACAAAACCTTTATTGTGGTTTCTACAAGAACAGCAGGTAGAGAGGTTTAGGATTGGCTAATCTAAATAGTTTCAGCAGGCTATGGGCTTTTGGGGCTGTCTCTAATTGTCTGGTAGTTGACCTTGAGGAAATTAGGGCAGGAAAATAGCGGTGCAGAGTGCAAGAGCCTCTGGATTGGTTGATTTGTATCTGAAAAGTGTGCTTGCAGGCAAGTTGTTTGCTGTCTCTAGGAACTGGCTTACCCTGGGTGGGGCAGACCCTCCAAGATCTGCAAGGCACCAGTTGTCAAAGCATCAGAATACAGAAAATAAAAGACATGGTTAATATAATGTGGGCATATAAGATGTTGTCAGAGAGGAAGACATGTTTAGTTCTGAATTTAGGAATGATGGGAAAGGCATTTTTTTGTAGGTGATTCCTAAAATATATTGAGGAATAAATAGGATTTTCCCAGGCTCACAGATGGTAGATTTTGTCTGATGCAAAGAGATCAATCAGGCAAAAGCAAAACAGTTTGTTTGGGGGCATACTGGAGACCCTTGAAGTAATGAGGTATGGTTAGAGAATTTGTGACCAGAGAGGAATTAATGGACACAGTTTAACATGATCTTACAGTCTCCTTCCAAAGTAGAACTTGTATCCTCAGAAAAACAAGTAGGAAGAAATACACATCATACTCCTTCCTTCTAACTTTACAATCTCTCTTTCCAATCCAACTTGACTGGTTATTTTTCCAAATTATAATCTGATCCAGTGGAGAATTGCTTGTTTAGGCCAACCAGTAACAGTAGAGTTTAAACTACTGGACTGTTGCTCTACATTGATGTAATTTTGCCATGTGTCCGTCAAGTGTTTGTCTAATAAAGTGATTGAACCATTCTCTTGTGAATTAGGAAGAATGAGTGCAATTATCTTACAGTCAATTCTGCCCTCTAGATTTACGCTGACATGGCTACATGTGGAAAACCTCATACATGAACCCAGATAATTGAGCAGAGAAATGCTCCAAAGTTACCGCATGACTGAAAAGGAGCAAGGAAAACATATATATATATATATATATATATATATATAAAAATCTCCATCAAGGAGAATAAAGTAAGGAAATAATATTTAAATTATTGTGGACTTGTTCACTACTAATCACTTTACTGACACTATTTTGTTCTCCTAACAAATCTGTAAGTAGGCTTCATTTCTGAGTCTAAAATAAGGACACTTCATAAGGATCACCTGAATGCTTGCAGACATGCACATTATATCAGAGAACTCATCCCAAGGAATTCTGATCCTGTAGGCCTGTTATGGGACACAGAGAAGAAACTGAATTTTAACACATATCACAGATTATACAAATATAGGTGGTCTTGGCCCATATTTTGAGAGGCACTGGATTAATTCACTTATAAATATAATATAGTAAGTAGTAGACTTCCATCTGAGTCAAATATTCATTCTTTTTCTTCTCATCATGGTTCCAGACAATAAATTTTTCTCAGCATATTCCAATGATAGCTTTATTATTTTTTTTTATAATTTAGAAATGATTTATGCAACATGTTTCGTTATACAAAAGGACACATGACAGAAGCTGGGATGGGGTCAATTGTTCTTTGTACCAAACAAGAACATTTATGAAGGCTATTCTCCAGATTTGAAACATCTAATTACCCTTACTTTAATGGCGTTCCTCCTTCTTATAGATCTTGAGAATTAAGTTATCTCTTTGTCTAAAGATACAGGAAATCATGAGATATAGGAAAGCAGTCTTACTCGATGTCAAAGAGGTTATAAGCAATTTGATATAGAGTATTCTACTGATAGATTTGAAAGTCAGATTTATGAAAATATTTGGTTGTTTCTACTGCTGTTTCTTAATAATTTTACATAAGATTTAAGTTTTTCTTAAAAATTAAAATGGAATTTACAGATACCTATAAAGTTTAACTTCACTGAAACTCTATAGTGAGTAAAATTTCAATTTAGTAAGACATCATTAATAATGATAAATCTGTCAAATGAATAAAGCCATAAAAGCTAGTAACTTACTATTTTTTGCTCTTTTAATAGTATGCTTTTTGACCTAGTCCAAATTTATTTAATTTCACTAAATTTTTCTTTCTTTATCTATAAATTCCTCTAAATATAAATTTACTATTTCCTTGAGGTAGAGAAATAATAATAAAAATGCTTCTTTGGAAAGGATATTGAACAACAATAATTTTCTGTTGATTTCTCCTGCTTCTTGCTCTCTGATGGAGGGAAGATTTAAAATGATCTAGCTGTGAGGAAGAACTTGGGTAAGCACTGTGAGCGATAATATGTTTCATCAATTTCATAGTGATAGATTGAATGTTTAGCTTTTTGGCTCCTATGTGTGAAACCCATAAGAATCAAGAAAGCATTACTTACTTTCTCATGGTAAAATATCTTTAATTGATCAACTCAAATATATATGCCAGAGAAGACTTGACAAGTAAAATATCCCTTTTTTTTTTATGGTTTTGGGTTTTGTCTAACTATCATGAAGTTGAATTGTTAAATTGATATTCTTATTAGTGGATATTTTAAAATTCATCACAGAAAAATTTTCTTTTTTTAATCTTCAAATAATATACATTCTAGTTTCATAATTTGGATACATTTAAATTATTTCATCCATAAGGATAGATTTGAAAATCATTTAAATACATAAAATTACTTCTTTGGGGGTTTTCTCCCTGTTTTGCTTTATTGTAAAACTATAATAAGCTATTTTAGTCCCCCGCAAAGTCCCATTAAGTAGATAACTAAAATTTTGGAGGATATCTTATGTCATATCCAATTCTTTTCTTTTGGTGGAAGTAAAACACCCATGTATTATGTCTTAAAATAGAAAGAATATATTAAATCTCCTTTGCTTTTACTAAAAATAATAGGTCATTATGGTTTAGATAGATGCAAATAATTATGTTACTTAAAATAATTAACAAATAGACTATATTATAGGTTCAGAGTTGTTAAAAATAAAAATAAATAAACAACACTAGAATATTTACAAAGTTAGGTGAGCTAAATTT